>NC_142090.1:83856464-84161152 GCF_054644295.1 Miniopterus natalensis
GCCCGCGCCGAGCACCTTCCGGGGGCGGAGGAACCGGTGAGTCTCGGGGCCGCGCTGGGCAGGAGCTGCGCCGGGACTGGTCGCGGGAGGTAACCGCGGGCTCCGGGAATTGCGGGTCTGAGTCTACGGCCGGCGCGCCCCGCCCACCGGCCGCGCCCCGCCGCCCCGCCCTCTCCACCCGCCTCTGTTTCCTCCCGGGGGCGGGCGCGGTGGGGATGACTCCGGGACGCCCTGAGTCACTGCGCCACCCGCCGAGCCTGTCGCCCGCTGTTCGCCTCCGCCTCTGGCGGCGGGGACACCTCGGGGGAGACTGACAGCCCGCGGCCAGGGGCCTGGAGGCGCCGCGCCCCGACGCGCGACGGGGGCTGCGCGGGGAGAGAGCGCCGGAGGGGAAGACGGTGGAGCCGGCCCGAGGGCGGGGCCTCGCCCGCCGCGTTCGGCTGAGCGCCCGGCCTCGGTGTCCCGTTTGGGGCGCGCTTCTGAGACCTGCGGGCCGGGAGTCCCCGGGGGAAGCCCGGAGCCGCGGGCGCCGAGAGAGGAAGTGACTCATCCGCTCGGTCACCGCCGAGGCCTCCCGACGACGCTCTGACCCTGCAGCCGGGCACGTACCCGCCGGGGGCGCGCTGACCCTGCAGCCGGGCACGTACCCGCTGGGGGCGCGCTGAACCCCTGTGCGCGGCACGTACCCGCTGGGGGCGCGCTGACCCTGCAGCCGGGCACGTACCCGCCGGGGGCGCGCTGACCCTGCAGCCGGGCACGTACCCGCTGGGGGCGCGCTAAACCCCTGTGCGCGGCACGTACCCGCTGGGGGCGCGCTGAACCCCTGTGCGCGGCACGTACCCGCTGGGGGCGCGCTGACCCTGCAGCCGGGCACGTACCCGCCGGGGGCGCGCTGACCCTGCAGCCGGGCACGTACCCGCCGGGGGCGCGCTGACCCCCTGCAGCCGGGCACGTACCCGCCGGGGGCGCGCTGACCCCCTGCAGCCGGGCACGTACCCGCCGGGTGCGCGCTGACCCCCTGCAGCCGGGCACGTACCCGCCGGGTGCGCGCTGACCCCCTGCAGCCGGGCACGTACCCGCCGGGTGCGCGCTGACCCCCTGCAGCCGGGCACGTACCTGCCGGGGGCGCGGGGAGGGGTGGGGCGGGAGCGCCCTCTGCCGGCGACTCTGGGGACCGGACGGCAGAGGCCCCGATTCTTTTCCTTTGGTTTCCAGGGGGCTGCGCAGGAGCCGGAAAATCAGACGCTGAGGACTCATTTGTCAAGTTAAAACTTTTTAAATGTGCCGGGCTGGAAACAAAATTGTCTGGACTTTTTTTTTTTATTGGTAATCCTCAGCCCAGGATATTTTTTCCATTGATTTTTAGGGAGAGTGGAAGGGGGGGGGAGAAACAAGGGCCCGCTGCGGGCTCCAGGCCCCATTCAGTCCTCGCTGCCCCAGCGAACCCACCCCGCGAACAGCCGGTGCTGTGCTCAGTCTCTCATCTGAAGCAGGACTTTGAAACTTCTAAACTCTGGGTGAGCTGGGGCAGGACAGGCTCACCCTGGGAAAGCAGCTAGAATACCTGTGACCTCCTTTGTCCTTCTGGCAATCTTCCATCGATAAATTATTATTTTACTAACGAATTAAATATACAGAATATAAAACTGTATCTTCATGCTGATAACATACAAACGATAACATTTATAAGAGAATTCAGTCTATTAAAAAATTTTTGTGAAGACTTCTAAATTAATATTATAATTAAACATTTTTACCTCAAGGAAAAAATATAATAAGTAATAGGATGGATTTCAGTTTATTGAAAAATTAGCAAGCATTTAAAATTAGCAAGTGCTCCAATGTTTCTATAATAAATTGTTTAAAACTTCAAGGCCTGATAAGTCTTTTTCTGAATATAAACTAGAGCCTCATATTCCAGAATTAATTTTTTTTTTTTAACAGAAACATTCCTTCTGCAGAGATTACAGGACCAGATCATGGGAAAGGCTGTGAGTTTCTTCTAGTTAAAGTCTGAGCCGTGGACTCCAGTGAGAATGTCACCGCCGGAGGTGCACATGACGGGGCGATGTCAGCTGGTGATGGGGAGGAATTGGGTCCAAGATGCCTGAACTCCCCAGGCCAGCGAGGCCCAGCGTCCCTAAGGCCACCCCTTTTAACATCCCAGAGAAATTCAAGAAGCAAAACCCAAGCCTCGCACCATCTACAAGACAGTGACATCAGATCTGCTCTAAGACAAGTTATTTCATGAGAATCTATATTCATAAAGTATAACAGGAGCTGTGTAAATACAACTGTGACATGGTCAGGTCATATTTAGCCGTCGGAAAACGGGGTCCTGGGTGCAGCCCATGTCAGGGCTACTGGAGCTCCGCGGGCGCTGGTGTGGACGGAGGTGTGGCTGGACCTGCAACGCAGAGCAGAGCAAAGCGGTGAGCTGATGGGAAATGGGAACAGGTGGCCATTAATTTAATTCCGTATTTTTTTGTTAATCTCCACCTGAGGATATTTTTCCATTGATTTTTAGAGAGAGTGGAAAGGAGGGAGGGAGGGGGAGGGAGGGAGAAACATCGACTGGTGGGTGGCATCCGGCCCGCGTCCTGGCTGGGACTGGGAATCGAGCCACCACCCTTCGGTGCGCAGGCCAAGCTCCAACTGCTCTGTGTCCGTAGCTCCAGAACTACTGACCATTTGCCTGGAGGTGACTCTTTTTTTTTTTAGAGAACTGAGGGACCAGCTGCTTATGGAGTTCAAGCACTGCAGCTCGGAACCCTCGCGATCCGGAGACTAACGTGGATATTATTTGGTATATGATTTGCTTGCTACACCAAAGGAAGTATTAGCATTTGGGACAATTAAAAAGAAATGTCAGGCCACAGAAAACATGACTTCGGCTATTCGCCTGCATAGAGGGAAATGCAAAACACAGGCTCTCCACGTGCACCTGTCTCCTCGGCACCCCTGTGGGTTTGTACATGGTTCTTAGGAGACATGTAATGAGACGAGAGTCACTGGCGCCATCTCAATGGACACGGGCCTCCGGGCCGCGGCTGGCCGGGGGCACCTCACCTGGAGCCTCCGCAGAGCCCTCAGGAGCCTCAGGAGCCGCCGCCTCCGGCTGCCGCTCGGCCTCCTGCCCCTCCAGGTCCTTCGGGGACGGGGCAGGCGGGGACGCCGTGGGCGGCTCTGGGGCACTCTTGTCGGCTTCGGCTCGCTGCTGCAGCCACTCGTCCCTGTAGCCGTTGCTGATGAGCTTGGAGAAGTTTGTGGGTGAACTGGTTTTGTAACCAGGCCTCAAGAGGACAAAAATTAATGACAAGCGTTAAGTACAGAGGTCTGTGGGAGTCCAGCGAGATCACGGTAAACACACTAATAATGGATTCGGTGCCACTCGTTTCTCAAAACATGACAGACTCTCTCTCTCTCTCTCTCTCTCTGAAGACAACTGGCCACATTAATTCCAGCACAAACTAGGATTTGGGGAAAGTAAAGGGAGGCAGCTGGCCAGGCGACGGGAAGTTGCCACATCGGAGTCTCACTGCCACGTGTGGCGGGGAAGTCACTATCCTCAGGCCACGGGAGCACAGCACGTTGTTGCCTCACGGTCACCACGGTCACTTGGACCAGAGACCAAACCGCCCTGAACCCGGAGGGCATTGGGGCTGCCCCATCACTTACATGGGGGGGAAGGAGAGTCTACTTCCTGCAGGGTCTCTGGGGCCTGGTGGGGTCCCCGCTTTGCTTGGGTTCCTGGAGTTAATGGCGGGGAGCCTCACCTGTGCGGAGAAACACGAAACCCTGGTTTAGTGAAAAGCGCTCAGCACCTGACGCTAAGGGAGAAGGCAGCTGGCGGCGAACGTCTCACACACACACGGGACCACGGCGTGGCTGGCGTGTCACTCGTGAACAGCCATGGTACCACGCGGTGTGGCAATTCCCCGCCCAACACCACGGGGACAGAGACCACCGGCAAGGCCCAGCATTGCTGCATCCACGCAAGGATGCGTCCCCTCGGGAAGAGAAACGGAACAGCTCGCTGTGGAACGCTGAGAGGACCCCCGCCGGCTGTGGCCTGCCCCTGACATCCTGCGGGCTTGGCCCCCAGCTACGAGAAAGCCCTTGGGTGGGGGGGTGGGGGACAGGCTATGCCACCGGGGACCTTCGGGTTCAGGGTGCGGGCTACTGAGCCGGCCCTGAAGAGGAAGACGGAATGACCGAAACCCCCCCCTGCTCGCCAAGGGCTGGGCGGCCTCTGGCCTCCCCGGCAGGTCCAGATTTCCAGGTCAGAGGCCCTGCTGACGTCATGGACAGCCAGAGACCTGCCACAGGCAACATCACATCACCATTCAGGGAGCCACAGCACACGGAGGAAGACGCCTGTCACCTTTTTCTTCTCATCGAGCTCCTCGGCCTCCCTCTGCCAAACCGTCTTCATGTCAAAGTCGAACGGCCCCCTTCTGGACTCATAGTTCCCGCTGGACAAATCGGGGTTAAACTCTTCATGAACCATGTAGTCGGGCATGTAGGCAGCAAGCACCCTGCAGAAACGGGGGGGCCTCCCATCAGCAGCCGGCTGCTTCCTGATCCCCCCCCCCCCCGCCTCCCTCCACCTGCCTTCAGCCCTTCCCTCCAGGGCCTCTGAGTGAGCACATGGCCCTCCCCAGGGCCTGCTCCCCGGTCTCCTGGAGGCCAGGCCAGAAATCACAGGCATGTTTAGAAGTCAGTTCAGCCCTTTCCCCCCGTGAAGATGGGCGGCAGGAAGCGCCGGGTACTCACTGCCTCTGGCTGGCCGCGGACGGCTTGCTGTGGTGCACGTACCAGTCCGGCAGGGAGTAGGTTACCGGGGAACCTTTCCTGGTCCCAGGGGCCAAGTGCATCAGCAGATCTCAAAACCAAAGAGAGGCCCGGTGAGCGGTCTCCGCCCACCCGGGGAAGGGGCCTGACCCGCAGGCCGCTCACCATTTACAAGGGACACTGATTTCTCCCGGGGTCGGCTCTGGGCTCCGAAGCTACGGGAGTCAGGGCGGCCTGGTCCTCAGGCCCCTGTGCACATGCTGAGGGGCGGGTCCCGCGTGGTGCTGGGGAGGGACCCCCCCCCGCTCCCCCACCCGCCCCTGGTCCTGGCTGCCATCTGTGCCCGTCCACACCCACCCATCCCTGTGGGTGGTTCATGCTCCAGGCTGACGTTTGAGGGAGCAGAGCCCCTCCGGTCTCCAGGGGGCTGCTGGCTGGCTGCCCTCTCAGCTGCCCCCAGGCCGACCCTGTGACCTGGGTCAGCCTGACTGTTCTCTGCCACCGCGGGGCTGTCCCTGACCCCGCAGCACTTTAGGGGGAAGTTGTCCCATCCAGCCCCAATCCACCTGCCTCCTCTCTGGAGTCTCTGGCTTTTACTACCTCTCCCCCCCCACCCCCACCCAAGTGCTTTCTCATCCTTGGGGGCCAGGCGGGTGTCAAGGACGGGTGACGGGCCGCAAAGTGACAAGAGTAATAAATGCTTCCTGCTTGCCATCAGGAAGAAAAGTTTAACTTTTATTTTTAAATATTTCTGACTTAGCAATTGCAAGAATACTGTGAGTTCTCTCCGGCTGTACCTTCAGCCAGACCCCCAGCTCCGGCCCTCGGTTCACCCCCACCTGCCTTACCTCCCGCACGCGGCCTAATCGCTGCCTCCACCACCGTCTCCGCCTCCACCCCCTCTGTCTGTGTCTCCACCGTCCTCTCCCTCATCTCTGCCCCCTGGTCAGCACTGTCACTGCCATCGCTGAAAATTAGCTCTTTTACCTAATCTCAGGTCTCAACCGTATTTGCCAGCTGCCTGCTCTTCCCTTTCACCACAGCCGGGAGCGGGGGCGGGGGCCTCTGCCCTGTGCTCTGTGTGGACTGAACCCGACGGTTTGCTCTGGGCCCTAACCCTGCAGCCCAGACGATTCGCTCCCCGCGACGACCTTCTCGGGGACGGTGGCGGCCGCAAAGAAAGGTTCGTATCCCCGGCGCCACTAGTGACAAGAGACATTCTGGACGGGACTCCTTCGCCCGCTCAGCGATGTCTATCAGCACCGGCGCTTTCTCAGTTAAATCACAAGGTCGGAGGCTCGTCAGCGTCGCCGCTGGAACTCACCCGGGGCCCACGGTTCCGAACACGTGAGTGCTCGGGACAAGGCAGCGAGACCGGCCACAGGGAGACACGCTTCGCGAGCGGGCGGCCAGGCCAGCGGACTCGAAGACGGACTCTGCCCCCAGAGCAGTCTCCCGAGACTCTGCCATCGGAGCGTGAGACCGCGAATCACGGCCACGCTGCCGCCTGGAAGCAAGTCCTCCGGGGCCAGCTCTGTGAACCTGCCTACAGAGCCTAATTCTCAGGGGCAGCGTGTCCCTGAGGGGTATTCACGGCCCCCAGGTGACCGTTAGCCGCCATCTCCGGCAGCCCAGGTGACCGTTAGCCGCCATCTCCGGCAGCCTGCGCAACACCCAGCTCTGTGCAGTGACACTTTGACAGGAAGGGACGACGACAGCCTTACTGCTGCCCCCACGGGGCGGGGACCCCGGCGCAGGGCGCTCACCGGGCCGGCCGCCTTGCTTGGCCAGCTTGACGTACTCCGAGTCCGTGTCCTTGATCCAGTACCTCCGCGTGGCCAGCGTGTGCCTGCTGGGCGGGTCCCCCCGAAGCTCGCTGAGGCCTGGGATCTGGGACACGGGCGGGGCGTCCACAGCCTTCTCCGAGCGCCTCACGGGGAGGTGGTAATACCAGTCTAGGGAGAGGAGGGGCCGAGGCTGAGTTGCCACAGGGAGGCCCAGGTTGGTTCAGGCCCCTGCCCGGAAGACTGGCTGTGCCGGGAGGGGTCTCACTGCCGTGGGATGTGGGGATGGGGGAAAGCCCACGGGACACATGCTGCGAAGGTACCTTCAGATGAGGTGGACCCTGAGGGAAGCTGATGACCCTCGACGGTGTGGTTCAAGGGCTTAGGAGAAAAGACTGAGGTCCCGCCCTAGCTGGCGTTGCTCAATGGTTAGAGCACTGGCCCGAGGACTGAAGGGTCCTGGGTTCAGTTCCGGCCAAGGGCATGTACCTCGGTTTCAGGCTCAATCCCTGACCCTGTTGGGCATGTGCCAGAGGCAACCAATCCATGTTGTTTCACATCGATGTTTCTCTCTCTCTCCCTTCCACTCTCTCTGAAAAGCAATGGAAAAAATATCCCCAGGTGAAGATTAAAAAAAAAAAAAGACTCAGGTCCCCCAGGAGGAAGGAACTCAGCCTCCAGATGCCTTCAGACCCAGGACGACAGCCCTGGGGCCCAGGCCGCCTGCCCGCCCTGCAGGTTGTGGACCTGCCTGCTTCACAACGGTGTGAGCCCGTCCTTAAAATCAATCTCCTCCCCCCCCCCCATGTGTATATACACGTACACACATCCTGTGGCTCCCTGGCTCTGGGGAGCCCTGCCCGATAAGGGGGTGCCCAGGAAAACGGTGCTGAATGGACTGATTTACATAAGTGGACAGGGGGCCCCTGAGCAAGAGGTAATGGTCCCCTGAGCTGAAAGCTCAGATGTCCAATTTCTACTCAGAACCAAAGTTGGGTTCACTACACGCAAGTAAATATTTAACACAGCAGATCTTTCAACGTCTAAGGACAGGCATGAGCTGAATCAGCGCTACAGTTTTGAAAAGGAGGGGAAAAAACGCACCGGGGAAGGTGTAAGGGGTTGTGCAGAGGCTCACAGAGAATCAAATTAGGAATTAGGAGTTTACGAGCTTCACACTCTGCTCTTCCTCGGGTCGAACCATCTCACTTCGAGGGACGGCGCTCAGCTCTGGCTTTAGTTTTCCTCTGTGTTTCGATTACTAATTAATCCACAGAGAACACTGCCCTCTCCTCGTTACGCCGTTTATCATGGCGCAAAGGTGCCCAGAGAGCCGGGGCCCCAACACGGAGACCCCTGTCAGCACCACGCACACGGGGCGAAAGGGGGCAAGAGTCGCCCTGCGGCTTCTATCACTCCGAAGGGTATCAGTCCTGCATGGCCCCAGGTCGAGGACTCTTGTGTCCATCGCCCTGTGGTCACTGTTGTATCAGGAAGGAGGCGGCTGAGGAGCAGCGAGGACCCACCCCCGCGGCCCTCTGTTCTCTAAGCACAGGGCTGAGGCTCAGCCACACCCCACAGGGGACCCAAAGACGTCTCCCGCCCGCCATCACCCTGGCTGCCCAGGGAGGCCTCAGAGAACTGGGGTCAAAGCCTGGGAGGAGCTTCCTGGGAGGGCTGTGACCTCCAGCAGTGCCCTCAAACTCTGCGCCTCCGTCTCCACCTGTAAACTGGGGTTAACGTTACCTTGCCCTGCTGTTTTGAGGTTCACTGTGAGCGTATAAACGTGCTTAGAACAGTGTTTCATACAGGGGAGGCCGCTCACTGAGGCACGGAGGGGTCACACGCAGCACGAGAGCCCGGCAAAGAAGGGGAAACCGCCCCGCTCCCTGCACCCCTGTCCCCCACCAAAGTGTCCCCCACAGTGGTCACAGTCTGAGCTCCCTGCACCCCTGTCCCCCACCAAAGTGTCCCCCACAGTGGTCACAGTCCGAGCTCCCTGCACCCCTGTCCCCCACCAAAGTGTCCCCCAGTGGTCACAGTCCGAGCTCCGGACGAGAAGCCCTATTAGGTCACGGGAAGGCCACCCTCTGTTCCACTTCTGAGCAAGGCGAGGGCCCAGGCTGCCTGCCAGCCCCGCCCTGCGGCTCCCAGCCGGCTCCTGGACCCCGCTCCACCCCCTCCAGCCCCCCCAGGAGGGGAGCAATGAAACAAAGGCAAGGACAGCCCACCCCCTACCCAGCCCCAGGCCCAGCCCAGTGGGAACCCACACGCACCTCCACGGAACCTGGGGGCCGTGTCCAGGCACTTGGGGGGGCATAGTTAAATGGGTTGGGGCCTAAATGAGGAGGGGGCCCCTCAATGAAGGACACTGGCTGCAGCTGAAGGAAGAGGAGACCTCACCACTCAGAGAAAGGAGCCCTGAGAGGTGCAGCGAGAGCAGCAGAGGAAATTTCGGAGATGCTTTGCCCCGACAGCCGAGGCGGCAGCAGGCAGCTGGGTGCTTGTTTTCTAAGAAGAGAGGGAGAAAGGCCAACCCCCCCCTCCCCCCATATTTCCCTTTACGCCTTGCTTTGACCCCGGGGCACAGGAACGGTGGCCCTTTCTTTGGGGTATCGCGGGCTCCATCTGCACGCGCGGGGGCGGGGCGCGGAGCTGTCCGGCGCAGGGGCTGACCGCGCCCCCGGTCACTCACCGCAGGGGGCGTAGCGGCTGGCGGCGCCGTGCACCTCCTTGCTCGCGTTCCTCATGCCGGGGGTGCGCTGGGCCGGGGTTCGCGGGGAGCGGGGGAGCGGGGAGCCGCGCCGGGCTGAGTGCGGAGGCCGCGTCCGCGCCCCTGCTCTGCCTGTCCGTCCGCCCGTCCGTCCGCCTCCGCCTGACCCGAATGCAGGCGTGTCATCCCTCGGGAAGGGCGTGCGCGCCCCAACAGGTGGACGCGGCGGAGGACGGCAGGTTCCCGGGCCCCCCGGGGACAGGTGGCCCGCTCCCGGCCAGGCCCCCGGCGCCCGCCCCGCTCACCTGCTCGCCCGGCGAGTCTGCGGGTCCCTACAGCCGCGCCGGGGGCCAAAGTCCACCTGGAGAGCCGCGGGCCAATCACGAACGCCCGGCGCGGCGCGGAACCACAACAACTCGCGTCGCCCGGGCAACGGCCGGGTGGCCAACCGGCGGGCGCGGCTGGAGCGCCGACAGCCAATCGGAGCAGCCGCGGGGCAGCAGCAGACCAATCAGGACCAGGGGCGGAGCGCGTACTCTGCCAGTCAACCGCCAGGGACCCGAGCGGGGCAGGGCCGCGGAAGGGGGCGGGTCCCTGAGCCCCCCTCCTGCCCCCTCACCTCCCTCCCCGGGTCCCCCGAGTTTCCCCAACGCAGTCCAGGAAAACTCCCGTTTATTTAATGCATTTTTAAAAGAACGAATAAATACCTGGGAAAACTCCGAAAGGAGACATTGCTGCCAGTTGTGCATCAGCAGTAAAACTGTCCTGTAAACGTCCTTCCTCGCACCTTGATTTTCAGGACTATTTCTGGCCTGTGAGTTGAGACACTTTTAAAAAGCCTTTAGTCCTGTTTCTACGGCACAGCGCTCAGCGTCCCAACCTGGGCTTCTTCAGCGCGACCTTGTGGCCCGGCTGGATTCGGGGTCCGCACAGGTAGGGGGCTGCGGCGTGCATCCTGCTCCCCACACTGGACGTCATCCCTGCCCGCTGCTCGGTGGCTCCAACCCGCAGCAACAGCCGGGAAAACTCCGCGCGGCCCTGGCCACTGAGACAAGACAGGTGTTGACCAGGTGTGAGCCCGACAAGCTGAGCTGGGGGAGGACACCGTGAGAAATCCTGTTCCAGTGACTGGGCAACAGGAAGGAGCTTTGATCTTCTCTTGTTGAAAGTTTTTAAAAATCGACACATTCTAACGGTGGTCATTTGGCAACTTTAGTGAAACAAGGTGTCTCTTTTATCAAACAAGTAAAACCTTAGAAGTCTAGCAGGAGGCAGGTGACATGGGAAAGTGTGAGATTACTGGTGTCCCGGACTAGCCCTGCCTCCGGCTGTGGTCCACCCGGCTCTCACATAATATTATGATGGATTTTCAGGGCCTACAGCTGGCCCCTCCTGAGGCAATCACACTTCCCATTGCAGCCTCCAGTGCTGGTCCTGCTGTATGTAAAGGTACTCAGCTCATCACCAAAATAAAGGGATTTTCTTTCCCCCAAGTCACAGCACCCTCCGCCTGGGGGAACGCACCCTTGAGAGAAGGCTCTTTTTAAAAATAATTGATCTCAGTAACTGGAGACAGGTGACTAGAGAGAGTCTCTTTCTAGTTCCAAACTGGGGTGATAGGAGAGCGCAGAACGTGCCCCAGCTGACCACCTCCCTTACTAATCAAAGTCGGTATCTGAGTGATAGTGAAGCAATCGTGCCCTAGAAAAAAGTTTTGACGTTTGGGGTAGGATGGAAACTACAAAGGTTTGCAGGTTCCAGGTCACCTTAGACTCTAGGTGAGGGGCCCAGCAAATGGAAACACGAACAATAATCTATTTAGAATGAGACTAGCTCGATGTCTTCATTTCCTACCTCTTGTCACCTGTGGTCTTTGTCACATAACAGCTCTCGGTGTTTAGAAGGATCCACATGTCCTCACACATGACCTCACTTCGTGCACAATTTTATTCCATTTTATTAGTTGATGTTTAGATAAATAGAAATATCTTATATACCTATCTATATAGAGATATCTATATATATATCAATATATCTCATTTTACCTTATATATCTATGTTATAGATATCTTATATATAAACATCTTACTATAAGTATGCAACATGTAAGTAAATTTTTAAATGATATTGATCTAAGAAAAGAAAGCACAGACTCCCCCATCAGAACACAAAAGGGAACTATTGTGAGGTACCATTTTTTAGAATGTACTTGATTGGCAAAGATAAGAAGTATAATAACACACTGTGTCAGTGACTAGGAATAAAGTCTCATAAGCTCCCCGGGGAAAGTTACACTGGTCAAGTCTCTGCTGAGGACAAAGACAGTATTATGAAAATAACACACAGGCCGCTGGCCTCAGCTCACAGGCCGCTGGCCTCAGCACGAGGCTATGTTTTGTGCGGTGTCTTCGGCAGGCACCACGCCCGCACACTGAGACTCGACGCAGCCTCGAGAGCTGGAGGGAGGGGGTCTCGGTCGTGATGAATATCTTCATTCCGGGTCAGCGTTCTGAAACCGGCCAAGGTGATAGGGTGTGCGTCATCCGGTGTTTCTGGGACCTAATTGATCAGCCTCCGCATTCCTGGTGGCCAGGCCTGGAATTTCAGGACCTGAAAGTTTCTTTGTTCTTGCCTGGTCATCTGAGAACTGCAACAAAATCTTAGCCAGAACATGAGGTTAAACATGTACCATTGATTAATCAGTTACACATTCTGTTAGTAAAAAGGAGAGAAAGGAAAAAGAAAGGAAGAGAAATTTAAAAAATCATATATTTATGTTACCCTTGTACACTTGTCAGGGTCTGGGGCCTTCACTTACATGGCACATCAGGAAGGTGCTGCAGTAAACCACTGTCAGCGTCATCAGGGAGTGACCACGGGTGGAGCGGGGCCCAGGCACCCCCTGACCCTGCCATTGTGACGTGTCACAGAAGGGTGACTCCACAGAGGGGCCCAGGCACATCAGGATCAGCTCACTCCCAGTTGCCCCCTGACTGAGAAACTCCAAGAAGCAAGAAGACAAAGAACCAGCCCAGCCCACTATGTGTGTGTCCTGTTTCCAATGAGAGAAAGACAGAAGACAAGTGGGACTCTCCCTCCTGCCGGCCATCTGTCACATCTGTCACCTGGGATGAGTGGAAGGCCGGAGCTGATGCCACAGGGCCCTCAGGGCCCGTCGGAAGAAGCCAACAGGAGCTCCAGCGTTCACGCTCTGGTCCAGGGGCATGAGAACCCGGATGCCCACAGGTGTGTAACTTTGCAGAACGAGTCCCATCAGATCTTGTCATACCTGCTGCGTCCTAGGGCTTCTGTTTACTTGGAAAGTAACCCAGTAAGAACTTTTCTCCTTTTCAGAGATGATTTCCTAACGTTTGCTCTGAAGGCTTCCCTCGACCACAGAGCTGTCTGTGGTAGGCCGGCTTTCTGTAGGCCGGAGGTGTTCAGATGAATTACAGAGGGCCGGAGACAGGGACGATGAAGGAGAAGCCACCCGTTTAAAAGAATGAACCTCTTGTCTTTCTCTGACTGGCTTATTTAACTCAGCATAATACCAAGACAAATACCATATGATTTCACTTACATGTGGAATCTAATGAACAGAATAAACAAAATAGAAACAGACCCACAGATACAGAGAACAGACTGACAGCTGTCAGAGGGGTGGGGGGGTGGGGAGCTGCATGAAAAAGTGAAGGGATTAAACAGTACAAATTGGTAGCTGCAGAATAGCCACAGAGATGTGGATCACAGCACAGGGAATATGGTCCCTAATCGAGATAAATAGGTATAGGGCTAGGTGGGTACTTGAAGCAATGGGCGACCACTCTGTAAAGTACATGATTTTCTAACCACTTTGCTGTACATCTGAAACTAATACAGAATAATACTGAATGTAGACTGTAATTGAAAAATAAATACAAGAATGAGCCTCAGCAGCAGGGAGAGGAGGGCTCTAATTTACAGTTTACAGATGCTCCTTCCTCACCGCTCGCAGTCTCCGAGGTCTGCAGTGCTCAGTGGCAGAGGGACTACAGGCTCGGGGGTTTCCCACATCCCTGGGTGGGCCTTGACCACACGGTGTTAGAGGGGACACAGTTTGAGCCAACAGCTGTTGTTTGTCTCATTGGAACTGGTTGCAGGGAGGCCCTGTGCACCTGGGTGGGCTAAGGACCCAAGGCCCCTTTCCCTGCCCCCTCTGTGCTGCCTGCTGGGGAAGCAAACAAGGTAAAGAACAAAGTAGCCATCCCACTGGGAACAGTGAAGCACCAGTCAGAAATGGCCCTTACATAATAAAAGGAATGCTACAAAGTAGTTGAACTAGAAAAGCTACAAAGCAACTGCGCAAGAGGAGCATCCCCCGCAATAGCAACTGTGTGACAGTCACCAGGTGGCCACAGGAGCAAAGCAGCTCCCTGGAGGCAGAATCCCGCAGGTGGGCCAGGCACAGAGCTGCTTTGCAAAGCCCAGCCTGATACCGGGCTTGATCCAAAACTTAATGAACCTTTGGTGACTATAGCAATGTGGGAATTTTCATTTAACTCAGACAATCTGGGGGGCTCTCCCAGCTGTAATGACCTACGGATACCATCCTGAAAACGATTTTCTCTCAGTTTCAAAGATAATGGGTTAGGAATTAATTCACAAATTCAGCCTAGAATAGGCACACTTGTTGAGTTGGTGGTAGTGGTTGAAATGAAAGGTCCGTGGTGATGTATTGTCGAATTCCTTCTGTGGTTTTTATTCTCTTTCAGGTTGACTCCATCATGGAAAATTGTCCTAAGTGTGGTGTTTATGTTGACTTTTCTTCTTGTAGGTAAGTCTTACCAAGTCATCATCCTTACAGCCACTTCGAGGGATGTCTCTGTGGTGAGGAAAGACCACAGTGGGATGACCTAATGTGTCATGGAAGTCGCTGGAAGTCACTGCACATTCC
Organism: Miniopterus natalensis; assembly: GCF_054644295.1. Classification (NCBI taxonomy): domain Eukaryota; kingdom Metazoa; phylum Chordata; class Mammalia; order Chiroptera; family Miniopteridae; genus Miniopterus; species Miniopterus natalensis. The sequence continues at coordinate 83,870,689 of NC_142090.1, forward strand.
TGAAGCTATTTCTTTTATTTTTATTTTTTTGGCTTTTATTTCTGATTGTAAAAATAACAGTCTTCTTTATTGAAAACTTAGAAGGCCACTTTTTTCCTCTTAGAATCATGAATTAAAAACACAGAAGTTGTTTTGAAGTTAAGGCTTAAAATTTTTATTGCAAACACATACAGTCCACCTTTTCTAACTCAAGGTGACTCAGCCTGGGGGGGTTTGACACCCAAAGACTCACCGATCACCGGATTCTGGATGAAATGGCCATGGGCGTCCCATGAGCAGTTTTCTGGGTGCCTGTCTCTCACATCGCCCCCGCCCCCCATGCACTGGAAGATTGCTCTTTATGATATGTGGGCAACGTGAAGAGAGAATGCCCATGAAAGCCAAGGCTTCAACCCAGTTACTGTCAGGAAATGCCATTCGATAGCCCCACAGCTCTCAGGGTGCCGTTGGCTGTGGCTGCAAGCCCAGGGTCTCCCGGGATCTTTCCTGAGCATGCGCACTGGGCACTCCCTGCACTTGCCAAGCCCTCGTTCCCACAAGAGACTCTCTCCTCCGCTCCTGTGTCTGCCACTCGCCTCATCCACCGTCCCTTGCCCAGTGGGCATAGCCAGTTTATGACTTGAAATCCTTCAAGAGACGTTGCAGCCTCCCTCCCAGAAACCATCTGGCCCAAGGGGGTGGGAGGGAACCACGGTTGGCCTCTGCACCAGCTGATCAGGGGACACTGGCCAACTCAGAGCTCAGTCACGGCAGGTCTGTGTTAGCCGCTGGCACCAGCAGCTGCACCCTCCCATGGCCACTGCCACCACGTGGGGCACGGGAGGTGGCAGGCGGGTGAGCAAAAGGCCACCCTGCCCGCTCACCAAAAAGAACTGGCTCTTTTAATATATATTTATCGATTTCAGAGAGAGGAAGGAAGAGGGAAAGAGAAATAGAAACATCAATGATGAGAGAGTCATTGATTGATTGGCTACCTCCTGATCGCCCCCAGCTGGGGATCGAGCCCGAAACCCAGGCATGTACCCCGACCGGGAACCGAACCGTGACCTCCTGGTTCATGGGGTGACACTCAGCCACCGGCCACCCCAGCCGGGCAAATCTCCTCTTTCCTTCAGCCTTCCGTTACCTGTGAATTTTGGATTAGATTCCAGAATCTAAAAAAGGCTGACCCTGTTCCCCTCGGCCGGCTACTGGCTGCTTCGATGGAGGACTGGTTTTTTGAGCACCTTGTATTGTCACCCAAAGGTCTGGTAGGCTCTCTGAGAGCGTGCCTGTCTCTGTGCAGGCAGAATATCACTGTGCCCAGGTAAACTGTCATCAGGCTTGCTCTCTTCTTTGACAGGGTTTAGAAGTCGCACGTGGCTGAAAGAAAGAGAATCTCCTCAGAAGCCCCAGCGATTTTACGCTGCAATCGCAGAATATGGCTCCCGGCTGTACAATTACCAGGTGACGAGCTGTTAAATCTCTGTGTGTGCCGCTCCCTGAGGTTTAATGTGCGCCCGGTGAGTGTAACGCGCAGCGTTCTCCGTGTTGCGCACGTGAATATCTGACAAGTAAAGCGGGACCAGAGCCCTGTTCAGCGGCTTCCCCCAGGCCAGGGCTTCCAGCAGGACGGGCACCTCGCCGGTCAGTTTCAGTTGCGCCCCGTCAGCGACCACCTGAGACTGACGGGGGCTGTTTCCATGGGACTCTTCCTAGATCCCGCGCTATGTGCAAAGGAGCTGTTTATGCCTCGTTTTCATCCTATTAACGATGGATTTTAAACACGTTCCCTTGTCTTTAAATGTTACCTTATAACAGCATTTCATGGCTGACTAATAATGCGATAAATGATATATTCGATGAATACTTCCATATAATTGAATTGTTGGCAATTTTCCAATATTATAAACATAAACATCCCTGTTGCTGCATCTTTTCACCCACCTGGATTTTATTTGGGACCCACTACTAAAAGAGGGAGAGCCCGGCCGGTGTGGCTCAGCGGCTGAGCGTCAGCCTATGAACCAGGAGGTCAGGGCTCGATTCCCGGTCAGGGCACAGGCCCGGGTTTCGGGCTCGAACCCCAGTCGGGGGCGTGCAGGAGGCAGCCGGTCCATGACTCTCTCTCATCATTGATGTTTCCATCTCCCTCTCCCTTCCTCTCTCTGAAATCAGTAAAAACATATTTTTAAAAAACAGAAGTAAACAAGGAATAGTCTCAGTTTTCAGGTGACCGTTTATAAGGAGTCGTAGGGACTCAATACTGCTCTTCAAGAGCCAGATGTTCCCATGGCCACTGGGACAATGACAGCCATGCCCCAGAGGGAATTTAAGCAAATTTAATCCGTCGCTCATCTCACCCACAAAGTGGTCCTTCAGTGAGAGTATCCCGAAATGCGCTCATGGGCGAGGTCGGAGCGACCGGGCGGTGCTGTGAGTGCGAAAGGAGCACAGCTGGAGCCCGGAGCTGAAACCCACCCCGCCCTGCTCAGAGCCTGGCCCTGGCCGGCCGGTCCGACCTGTCTGCTGCTCATGCTGAGGACGCAGCCTTATTGTCACACAATGTGCAGCCTCAGCAGCCACATCATCACGGTCACAATGAGGAGCTTAAGGCGGATGACGGCAAACTACTGGCTGAAAACACGTGAAGCGCGTTGTTGGTTTACAGCCAAAACCCTACGGGGAGCAGCCGGCTTAACCGCGTCCGGGGTCGGCACCGCGATGTCGCCGAGGATGCCCCTGGAACTCACAGGGTTTAAAATGCGATCTCTTGTGGGGGTTTTGGGAAGGAACAGGCAGGATTGAAGGCGATTTTTTTTTTTTTTCCCCAGGCCCGGCTTCGGATGCCAACGGAGCAAGTGAAACTTTTCAAGTGAGTGAGATTCTCTGACGCGGGGCCTTTCTGACGTGGTCCCAAACGCAGACGCGGTTTGGTAAAGTTATAGAACTACACGCACTTGTACTTCTATAGACACTTGTTTAACGAAAGATACAATGGGAGGCGCTGTGAATATTAGTTATGATTCAAACGGGGGGAACGACCTATGTAAGAAACACCGGCTCGTGGGTGAATAGGCCAGAGCCCATCCCAGCCCGAGGATCAGGCAGCCATTCGAATTATTCTGAAATAGACTTAAGAATTTGGGAAGTGTGATGGGACACAAAATATAAGTATGATCTCTATTTTGATACTATTTTACTATATATTTTTTTTTGGCATAGAATAAAAACTGTCATAAACACCCTAAAATGTAAAAGTGTGCATTTCCTCAAAGTTTGTGTTTTCCAAACTGTGAACATGTGGTGAATAAAAATACTAGATTACCTTTTTTCAACATAAAGAAATACCTATTGCCCTGGCCAGTGTGGCTCAGGGGTTAGAGTGTTGGCCTGGGTACCAAACGGCCCTGGTTCAAGTCCCAGTCAGGGGCACGCACCTGGGCCGGAGCTTTGGGGTGCGTGTCGGAGGCGACCAATCGATGTGCCTCTGTCCCATCTCCCTCTCTGTCTCTCTCTCTCTGTCTCTCCACCCCTCTCCCTTCCACTCTCTCTAAAAATCGATGGAAAAAATATCCTCGGGGAGGATTAGAGAAAGAAATACCCATTGGCTTGACGTGACCAGTAACTTTCAGGCTGTAAGGCAGCAGAACCTAGTCTTCTAAAGTCAAACCTCCCCCTAGGCTGGGCCCCACCACCTCTTGCCAGGGGCTGGTCTGCAGACCCCCAGGCTCAGATTGAAATCGGCTGCCCCGTTCCACACTCGGGTGCCAGGCACTACGATTGGAAGGGGTGAGAGCGGGGGCGTCACCCAGCCTCAGGTCAGGGCGGCAGAGCCCCCGAGGGACAAGAAACCGCAAGGCCGGCTGAGCCCCACTTGCCTTCTCTGAGCACCGCCCCCTCCCAGGCCCTCGGACGCCCCCGGGAAGGCCGCCCGGATGCCGTTGCCTTGCGCGGTGCTGAGACGCAGCATCCTGACCAGCCGCCCTCCCTGGGCTCCCCTCAGTCTCAGGCTCATTTCTTCTGCCCTCCGCTGCCCAAGCCCAGCTCCAGCTCCAGCGGATGCCGGGAGCAGCCTCTCCCTCCTTTCACACCGGGGTCTCCATTCACAGGAAGGAAAGCCAGACTTTGGAAAACAGCCTGCGTGAAATTCTGCTTTTAATGGAGCAAATCGACGTTCTGAAGGCGCTACTCAGAGACATGCAGGCCGGTCTGCACAATTACAGCTGGACGGCCGATGGGGACCCCGCGGAGGCCCAGGACCACGCGGAGGTCATCGACAAGGTGAGGCGGCTGGGGCGGACACGGGCGGAGTCCCTTCTGGGGACACCTTGCACCACCCCCCTGAGAGGAGACGTCGGGGCTGATGGATATGTGGCCCCCCCCCCGCCCCCCCCCCCAAGTCCTCACTGCAGCTTCTGTCCCTGAGCTGGTCCCGGGGCCACTTCATCACGGCTCATCAGAGAGAAGACTGTGTGGCAAACGACACACGTCCCACCCGAATAACTAACTAATCCTGCTTTATTTTCCGGCAAACACACAAACAAAGGCCAGTCGGAAACGGCAGGCTCTGAGGTCCGCACACAGGATGCCTTTATTCCGGCCCTAAAGGTGGTGCGTTGGCTGGAACTTGCACCAGGTTAGGCCACCGGGTGGTGAAGGGAGTGGCCTGGTTCTGCTTCTCTCCTCCCTCTGCGGGCACCGGCTGCTTTCCTTTTATTTTTTTAATCCCCACCTGAGGATATTTTTTCCATTGAGTTTTTTAGAGAGTGGAGCGGGGGAGAGAGAGAGAAACATGGGTGTGCGAGAGGCACATCGATTGGTTGCCTCCCGGAGGAACCCCGACCGGGACTGTGGATCGAGCCTGCAGCCCAGGTACGTGCCCTCGACGTGGAATCAAACCCACAACCCTCCAGCCCGAGGGCTGAGGCTCTAACCGGCCACTGAGTCAAACCAGCTGGGCAGGGCATGGGCTGCTTCCCCGGCGTCTGTGTTTTGAGGGCCCAGGACTCTGACCGGCCCCCCCTGCCTCCTGGCCCCACTTGTCCCTGGTTTCCTCGCCAGGAAAGAAATCAAAGGAGACAAAAGTAAGTTGTACAATCAGAACATCCTCGAGAAACCCACACTAATTCGAACTAATGAATTTCTAACATGAGCAACCAGGCACTTTCCACAAACGACCTTAACTCCCAAATGCCCGCGGAACGTTCCAGTTCCTATTAGCGAGCAGAGACACCAGTGAAGGAGGGGACCCAGCGGGCCACACCGACGTCATCTGACCATCTCACTGACCACGGTGGGCGGTCACTGGGGCCTCGGAAGGGGCCTTCGGTCTGACCTTGCTCTTGACCTTGGGGAGTGAGGGAAACAGCTTAGTTACCCGAGAGACGCAGAGCCCGCCCAGCTGTGCAAGTGACGCCAGAAGTCCGTGCGCAGCGCCTCGAATAAGTAAACACTCCTATTCGTATTTTGCAGGGTAGGGAACTTGGGTCCAAACCCACAACGCGGATGGTCAGCACTTCAGCAGCTGGCAGGGATTGTTAACAGAGACTATTTTTTAAACCTGTGCAGGAAACGTCCAACTTGGTAAATTATGTGCTTAAGAAGCTGAGAGAAGACCAAGTGCAGATGGCCGATTATGCCCTGAAGTCGGCGGGTGCGTAAGGAAGTGAAACTTCTCCCGGGGTGTCCCGCTCTGTGTATCTCTCTATATTTATTAGGGGAACACTTTTATCTCCCTGGTAATTTGAGACAAGCGCCGTGAACAAGCCCAGACAGTGAAGGAGAGAGACGGTCGTGTCGCCCACTGCTGGGGTTGGTGCCAATCCCGGCGCAGCGGCCGAGCCCCTTGGTCAGCGCCCAGCAGCGGGCTCCACGGCGACCCCTGGAGGCAGCGGTTAGCTTAGCATCACGTGCAGAAGTACATTTTGCTTCCGAAACAAAGTAACCTGGTGGGATAACAGTTGATGAGTAGGTTTTATGTATCTCTGATTAAAGCTAAAGCTCATGAATATGAGCTTTATGTAACCTGTTAGTGCATCTATGACATTGTTTTAATCGCTTTTTGTTTTTGAGTGACCTGGGCTGGCATAAGCCTCACCTGTCACATGAGTTGTTAAAAACGGGGTCCCTGTGTCTCCGGGTAATAAACACAAGGCATCTAATGCTTCCATCCCTAAACCAGTTGCTTCCAAATTCAGTATTTGGTCATAATACCAGTTTCGGAAATGCGAAACTACACAGAATACACATGGCTTCATCAAAGTGATAGCCTGCAGAGCTGAAGACACTGAAAGTCAGGCTTCTCCTACCAAATCCCGAGCATGAATTTTATCTTATTTATAATTTGCCCAGTAATCGTTTTCCAACAACATTATTAAAACCTACATGAGGTGTTTTGAGTTCTGTAATTTTTTTATTTTAAAAACTATCGGATAACTTTAGGCGCCTCCATCATTGAAGCTGGGACCTCAGAAAGTTATAAAAGTGATAAAGCAAAACTGCACTGGCACGGGATCGGGTTCCTGAATTATGAAATGCCTCCAGACAGCATCCTGCAGGTAAAGCTAGATTAAGAGTAGCTTGTTTATATTTTAGGATTTTGTTCACTTTTTTTTTTTTTTAATCATGAAAACAATATCTAAAATGGAAGCAGCTCTGAACTTGTCACAGAACCGGACCCCACCTCCTTGCATATTTATAGTCATCAAACGACATGAATTGGTTCTTATTTTATGGTCAGGAAACTATGATTGATAAAATATTAATGTGTTATTTGAAGACCAGTAAACTAGATTATTTACTTCTCACATAGGACACACATAGCCCACATCTTTACGTGGATCCTGTGACTCTCTCCTCTTCTTCCTTCCTTCCTTCCTTCCTTCCTTCCTTCCTTCCTTCCTTCCTTCCTTCCTTCCTTCCTTCCTTCCTTCTTCTTTCTTTCTTTCTTTCTTTCTTTCTTTCTTTCTTTCTTTCTTTCTTTCTTTCTTTCTTCCTTTCGTTAATTCTTACCCAAGGACATTTTTTCCATTGATTTTTTGAGAGACTGGAAGGGAGGGAGGGGGAGAGAGAGAAACATCGATGTGAGAGAGACACACAGACTGGTTGCCTCCTGCGCCTGCCCCAAACAGGGCCGGGGGTCGAACTTGCTACTGAGGTGTGTGCCCTTGACTGGGAATCAAACCCGGACCCTTCCGTGTGTGGGATGGTGCTCTAACCACTGAGCAACACCAGCCAGGGCTGTGGCTCCCTTTCCACGAGCAAGTTCAGCCCCTCAGCACATTGTTGAAGGTCTGTGCTCCCTCAGTGCCTGTGGTGTTCAGGCCAGCACGTTCTCAGAAAGTCCACTAATAACCGGAGAAACTTCCAAATAAGATTTCCACTGACATTTCACTTCAATTCAAAAGGCACTAGACATCAACAAATAGAGCTCACTAGAGCCTACACACCTGAAGTTAGTTTCCAGTGTAGAAATACCTTCAGGGCCAAACCTCATTCCAGAGCAGAGTCTAAATCTAGCAAATGGTACTTTTTTTTCCCCTTAACACCAGCACCAGGAGTAGCATTATTATCACCATCACCACCATTAACATCTCCATCACCACTGCCATCCTCACCACCACCACCACCACCACCACCACCATCACCACCATCACCACCACCACCACCACCATCACCACCACCACCACCACCACCACCACCACCATCACCATCACCACCACCACCACCACCATCACCACCATCACCACCATCACCACCACCACCATCACCACCACCACCACCACCACCATCACCACCACTATCATCACCATCACCATCACCATCACCACCACCACCACCACCACCACCACCACCACCACCATCACCACCACCACCACCATCACCACCACCACCACCACCACCACCACCACCACCATCACCACCACCACCACCACCACCACCACCACCACCATCATCACCATCACCATCACCATCACCATCACCACCACCACCATCACCATCATCACCATCACCACCATCACCATCATCACCATCACCACCATCACCACCATCACCACCATCACCACCATCACCATCACCACCTCCATCACTACCATCACCATCCTCACCACCATCACCACCATCCTTACCACATCCATCACCACCATCACCATCCTCACCATCCTCACCATCACCACCACCACCATCCTCACCATCCTCACCATCACTACCACCACCATCCTCACCATCACCACCACCACCGTCACCTCCATCCCCTCCATCCCCATCACAGTGATCACTGCCACCGCCATCACTCTCTCCTCCATCCCTAGCACCACCAGCACCCCACCATACTAACTGCCTTCTAGTAGCTTCTAGTCATCAGAACACTGAAAGTAAAGATTCTCACCTAACAAAGGGCTGTAACAGATGTAAGCATAATGTGAGCTGGAAGAACAACCAACCCTACGGGTGTCTGAAATTTTCCCGTTTGATACGCAGCCCATCCAGGGCCTTCATATTAGAGGCATAAGCGAGATCTGAGGTCAGCAGTGATGAGCTGGCCAGTGCTTGGGGGTGGACTTACATAACCAGGTAGGAGACGAACTCTGTTTTCTTTCCAGCCAGATGTTCACCCTGGCAGGTGCTGGGCCTTTCCAGGTTCCCAGGGCCACGCCCTCATCAAGCTCGTGGGGAAGATCATACCCACCGCTGTCACCATGGAGCACATCTCGGAGAAGGTTTCTCCCTCAGGAAGCATCTCCAGTGCACCCAAGGAGTTTTCTGTCCACGTGAGACGCTGCCTAAACCTCGGTTCAGAGAGGGTGATGGTAGAAGGGGGTGGCCGGGAGGTAGGAGCCGGGCTCTCAGCTGCGCTGTGCAGCTGGCCAGTTGCATCGCTGTGAGAAAGTCACTTGTTTCCTGGGCTCCGCTTTGTCATGGACCAAGTGCGGGAGTTGGGCCAGATGATTTCTATTACTTAATTTTACTTTTACCAAAGTCATGCACGTATAATGAAAACATGGAACATCGCCACATGTTTATAATGAAACACGGCTTGTCTCTGTCCCACCTCTCCTGCCCCGGATTCTTACTCTCTGGAAGCTTCATTTGTAACAGGTTTAGCTGAAAATAATTATTTGGGTTCTTGCCTTCGTGTTTGCTTTTACTAATTTCTTAATTGTTTTCAGTTTTGGTTGTTATCTACTGACGTCTTCTGATGGGAAATGAAGCTTAGCTCCCTTCTATGGTTTCCCAGCCTCAGCATGTGTGTGTCTTTATTATTGAGACATAATTCACACACCATGTAGTTCATCCATGTAAAATGCACACTTCAGTGGCTCAGTATAGTCACAGAGCTGTGCATCCATCACCATAATCTAGTTTAGCATCTATTTATCACTCCTCGAAGAAACCCTGTACCTCTTAGGTGCCACCTCCCATCCCCGCTCTCAGTCCCCCGGCTGTGGGCAGCCACCGATATTCTGTGTCTCTAAAGCTCGGCCTTCTGGACACTTCATATAAATGGAGTCACCTGTGTGGTCGTTTGTGAATGGCTTTTCTCACCTGGCATTGTGCTTTCAAGATTCATTATGTTACAGAAAGGGTCAATATTTTGTTTTTTTTTTAACCACATTTTATTTTATCCACTCATCGTTTGACGGACCTTTGAGTTGTTTCCACGCGTCTGGCTACTGTGCCCTGTGCCCTGCGGGTCTGGAGAGTGGTTGCTAATTGAACACACAGCTGCCCCACTTACTCTGATGGGGGGTCCACTCCTTACAACCTCTGTCCGTCACTTTCTCCGCAGGGCGTCTCCAAGGAGTGTGAAGGGGAGGAGGCTCTCCTAGGTCAGTTCGTATATAACAGAACAGGAACCACCGTGCAAACGTTTGAGCTCCAGGTAAGGAGTGCGGGGCAGGGTGCGCGGGGCTCCGTCCCGGGAGGGGTGGCCGGGGCTGCATGATGCAGACTCTGGATTAACGGTGACAAAGCGGGAGGTCAGCAGGCCCCTCTGAACCTCGGTCCTTAGTGCCAAGTGCTTGTGTGCGTTTCAAGGCAGAAGACAGGCAAATACCAAAGGGTGTCCAAGCCGGATCCTTCATTCGCTATCACACTTTAAAATATGCAGGGTGCCCCCCAAAATGTATACGCACTTCAATAGCTGAGAGCTCAGTTTCGAAAATGAAATGTGTTTTAATAAACGCTGCCTTTATAATTATTCGGTGCCTGCATGCATCTTGGGTGGCGGACGCCCGGTGTATTTACCTTCTCAGTCCTGACCTCACCTTGCTGTTAGGTGAGCGAGTCTCTGCCTCACCTCCCACGTGCCATGCTAGAGGCGGAGCGGAACTCAGAGGAAGGGACAATAAATATTTAATAACTCAGTGAGGAAAAGTACCAGCTGTTAATACGTAATTCCTTAATGACCTTAATTCCTGAAGGTCGTGAAACATTTTCACTTTTCTCAGCAGCCGCAGGAAGTGGTGAGGCACAGGGGGCGTTTCGTCTCGTGTGAAAACAAGGGTTTTAGGGCACTGCTTGGCCAGTGGTGAGAAAGCAAAACGTTAGACATGAACGTACCTGTGGAGTTTCATATTTGGTTGAATATCCGCGTCTCTCCCTCCCACCCTGGGCAGCCAGCAGGCAGCACTGGGGGGCGTGGCCGTGGCCACGGGAGCACGTGGCTGTCCCGGCCACCTTGGCGTCTCCCTCCCCCGGCATTTGTCTTAGAGGGGCTCACTTCTCCCCCGTCAGAGCTTGTTAGATTATACTTAAGGCAGGGAAGAGTTCCTTTCCCATCATGGCTACATTGCTTAGGGTTCTGCAAGATAGATTAAAAAAAATTTTTTTTTTTAGAGACAGGAAGGGAGAGAGAGAGAAAAAATCCATTTATTGTTTCACTTACTGATGCATTCATTGGTGGATTCTTGCATGTGCCCTGACCGGGGACCGTGAGATGGATTTCCTGATAAGGCATTAATTTCATCTTTTCTTTATTTCTAGCATGACGTTTCTGAACCCTTACAATGTGTGAAACTTAAAATCCTCAGCAACTGGGGGCATCCGAAATACACATGTTTATACAGGTTTAGGGTCCACGGCAGCCCCGAGGGCCACAGCTAGAGGGTCTGGTGCCAACGGCCACGAGCCCGGGTCTGGAATTCTCGCGCTCTCACCCCTTAGGCTTCCTGCACTCGTAGGAATTGAATATCGGGTTGACGCTCCCCAATAAAAAGTGAATGAATTTTACTAATAAAAACTGTGAAAGCAATTTCAATCTCCTTGCGGTGGTTTAGTTTTTTGAGGAGGAACCATGTTGTTGCAGCACCGACAAAGGAATTTGCTAGGAGAAGATGTGTGATTCAGCCTTTCTCCTAACAGCCGCGTCGCCTTCGTCGGTTCATTCACGCCAGGCATGGCTGTCTGCTGTGGCCACGGACCAGGAGGCACTGGTCAGCGCAATTAGGTTAGCCCAAGAAATCAGAGGTTAAAGTTAGTGAGGAAGTCTGAAAACACATATTTTCAGATGATTTGATGAATTCCTTCAAGTGCAGTAAAGTCAATTTAAAAACGCATTACAAACCAGGAAAAACTGCAATAGGTTAGTGGATGCAAAGTGATCAATGTCACTCATCAATACCAACAACAACCAGTGAGAGGGTATCATCTACAGAAGCCACAGCAAAGATGTTTAAAAATCAGGTAAAAGAAGAAATAAAGCTACCCATTCGAAGAAACTTTTAAACGGCGGGCGATGCCTAAACAAAGCCCTCAGTAAATGGAAAGACAGCCCTTGGTAGCTCACGGTCTCTGCAGCTGTGAGGACGTTTCACCCGTATTTCCAGCTCCACCCCCGCGTGCCTTTTGAGCACAAGATGAAGACCCTTCTTGCACAATAAACAAGCATAAGAGCATCGGCACAGTTCCCCTGATCACTGTGTGGCTGAATTTCTAGCCCCTTGGCCTGTTTTAAATCAGAAGGGGATTCGCTGGCTACACCCACAGCATTTGAACACACATCCCATTGGAAAGCTCAGTCCCATTCAGGCTCTGCGAGGTGAGCTCCATCCTTGCCTCAGAATCATTTGAAAAAACATAGGAAAGCCCAGCCGGTGCGGCTCAGTGGTTGAGCATCGACCTAGGATCCAGGAGATGGAGGTTCAATTCCCCGTCGGGGCACATGCCCGGGTTGTGGGCTCCATGCCCAGTCGGGAGCGTGAAGGAGGCAGCCGATCAATGACTCTCATCATTGATGTTTCTCTCTCTCTCCCTCTCCCTTCCTCTCTCTGAAATCAATAAAGACATATTTTTTAAATGTAGGAAAGTAGTGGGAATATATTATCAATACTGGAATACTGAATTATTCATCTGCTAAATTTAAAATTTAAATTTAAGACAACTAAGAGTGCATAAGATTCCTCTTGTCTATCAAGAAAGGATCATTGCAGCTTAATTTTATATTTATTGGGTCAAAATTCCTTATATTATTTGGGCCTTTGTCTAGGCAGAAAGTATAACCACACAAGTCAGGAAGTTTTTAAAAAATGTTTTAACTTTTTATGGAATAAAATGATCTAAAGTAAAGGTCGATTTATTATGAAACATTGTTTACAAAGCTTATTTAAATACATTTTAAAATCCTATTCATGATCTCTATAGCAAACACCTCATTTAATAATTTATCTCACTTTTTAAGTCAGCTTACAAAGTAGCATGACATATCACTCTAACAATGTGGCCTGGAATTTAGCTTCATCCTATAGTCTTGAAACAGAGCTGTCTGTAGCTTTTATAGTTCTCACTTTTATAAAATCTGAGTTATTTTTATATCTAGAGTCCACGTGAGGTTAAAAACAGTCGCAGGCTCCTGTTTGCAAAGCAATTAAAAATAACACATTGTTAACACTGACGATCTTGTCTTGGAAGAAACAAATTGGATACAATTTTGTTCTGTTCCCCTCCCCTCCGTTTTGAAGTCTGCATAATTATGTTGTAAGAATTTTAACAGGGCCCGGAGACATTCATCATGCGGGAAAATTGTGTTTGGCACCATTTAAACTTCAAAGGCGTGAAAGCCGGAGCCCAGCGGAGGGTGCGCCCGAGCATTTTGCTTGGCCCCGTGCAGAGCGGCGGTCGGTTCTATTCTTGCTGTTTTAGCAGAATCGGCGACGGACGTCGCACGTCCTCCCGCCCCGGACCCGCGTCCTGCGCCTGGGGCCGGGCATCCCCGCGGCGCTGAGCGCAGGCGCCGCCCCCGCGCCGGGGGAGGGCGGGGCGGGAGAGCGGGGCGGAACCAGCGGGCGCGCGGCCGCGTTTCCGCCGGGACGCTGAGGGCGGGGCTCCAGTCCGCGCCGACAGGTCTCCGGCGCGGGGCGCGGCCGTCATGAAGTTTCGCGCCAAGATCGTGGACGCGGGCTGTCTGAACCACTTCACGCGTGAGCGGGTCGCGGCCGCCCGGGGGTGTGGAGGGGAGCGAGGGGAGCGAGGGGAGCGTGGCCCGAAGGCGGAGGGGCGCGCGGCGGGCTTCCCGCCGGGGTGACGGCCGCGCCTGACGGGCCTCGCGGGGCCGAGTTGCTGAATGGCTGAGGGGCGGGGCCTAGGTGAGGGCTGAGGGGCGGGGCCTAGGTGAGGGCTGAGGGGCGGGGCCTAGGTGAGGACTGAGGGGCGGGGCCGAGTTGCTGAGGGACTGAGGGGCGGGGCCTAGGTGAGGGATGAGGGGGCGGGGCCTAGGTGAGGGCTGAGGGGCGGGGCCTAGGTGAGGACTGAGGGGCGGGGCCGAGTTGCTGAGGGACTGAGGGGCGGGGCCTAAGTGAGGGCTGAGGGGGCGGGACCTACGTGAGGGGCTGGGGCGGGGCCTAAGTGAGGGGCTGGGGAGGGGCCTAGGTGGGGCTGAGGGGCGGGGCCTAGGTGAGGGCTGAGGGGGCGGGGCCTAGGTGAGGGCTGAGGGGCGGGGCCTAGGTGATGGATGAGGGGCGGGGCCTGGGTGGGGCTGAAGGGCGGGGCCTAGTGAGGGGCTGCGGGCGGGGCCGAGGGGCGGGGCCTAGGTGAGGGGCGGGGCTGAGGGTGGGGACAGACCGAGGGCGGCGAACGCCGCAGGGGCGCTGGACCCCGACTCCTGCCCTGGCCCCGACCCTCGCGGGCGCAGGTGGTGCTCGGGGCGGAGACCCCCCCGGGCGGGCGTGGAGGGCGGTGCTGCGGCCCCGGCGGTGAGCGGAGGCCCCACGGGACCTGCGGCCTCGGCGGCCTCGCCTGCCCCCGGGGCGCCCGCCCGGTGACCCGCGCTCTGGCCGCAGGCGTCAGCTGCATGGTGGCCAAGCTCGCCCGCGCCTGCACGCTGCGCATCCGCCCGCACCAGCTCAACTTCATCCTCGCCGACTCCGCGGCCGGCGGCGGCGTCAGCATGTGGTGCGAGCTGCCCCAGGTGAGCGGAGCGGCCCTGGGGCCCGTGACCCTGTGGCCCCGTGACCCCCGGTGACCCCGTGACCCCTGCCCCCCAGGAGAACTTCTTCAGCGAGTTCCAGATGGAGGGCGTCTCCGAGGAAAACAATGAGATCTACGTGGAGCTCACGTCCGAAAACCTCTCTCGAGCCTTGAAGACCGCGCCCAACGCCAGGGCCCTGAAGGTCAAGCTGACCAACAAGCACTTCCCCTGCCTGACCGTCTCCATAGAGCTGGTGAGCAGGAGGCGGCCCAGCTCCCTGACGGGTGGGCTACAGGGGGGGCTTTGGGGGGTGACAGACCCGCTAAACACGGTCCCCCTGAGTCAGTTCCGGTGACCTCAGCGCAAGGTAACTGCACCTGGTTTCCACGAACGGAGAACATCCCACTTAGATTCTGGAATTTTAGCTTTATTGTCTGTCCTTCAGGTCTTCTGTCTTGTTTCCTTTAATGCCGACGTTACAAAAACATTTCTCAATTCCTCTCTTGGCAGTTGTCGGTGTCCAGCAGTAGTCGCATGGTGACCCACGACATCCCCATAAAGGTCATTCCTAGGAAACTGTGGAAGAATTTACAAGAGCCGACAGTCCCGGACTCTGACGTGAGTGACACCCGTGGCCCTGGTGCTCGTGGAGTGTTGGTGGTGTCATTTGAATTCCTGATTTCAGCTGCGGTCTTGGCGGTGTGTTTTATTAGAAAGCAATGCTCATTGTTAAACGATGCTCCAGGAAGACTGGAATACTTGCCTTTGGCGGTTTACGTAAAGACCCTAAAGCAGCGGCTGTGTGTGGCAGGAACGCCGCCTGCCGCAGGTGGAGCGAACGCCCGCCCAGTGACTGCACTGGGGAAGCCCTCTGCCACCATGGTTCCTGTAGGAGTGGTGGCCTTAGGCAGCGGTGTGGGCCTCACAGGAGATTATTCCTGTAGTGTCCAGGACGTCGTGGGACAGCCGAGGGCAGAGGCTGCTCCAGGGCGATGGGAAATAAAGATGATGCTGAGGGTCCTCCGCCTTTGCTCACCGTTTGTTGAGGGAGCCATGAGCAAATGGAGTTGAATTTTACCAGAGGGCGTCGGCGCCCCGGGGGGGCAGCAGTGTCTCTCGCACTGTCGGAGTCCGCCCGACGCTGGTGCAGGGACTTCCTCAGCTGCTTTTTCTGGTAGAAAGGCCTGAGTCTTGGGTGCACCCTCAGAGGGGCCTCTAGCTGGAGGGCGGCAGCCCCAGAACCAGAAGTGCCCACAGGGACCTGGTCCCCGAGGTCACCAGAAGCAGGTGGGAGTTAGTGCGATGGTCTAATTGTTTCTCTTTCCATGTTTTAAAAGGAAGTTTATCAGACAGTTTAAAAGCACAGGATTCCAGGGCTTTTAAGCAGACGCGCATCCAAACCCAGGCAGTGCGAGCACCTGTCGGCACTTGACTGTCTAACGTTTTCATGCTCTGACTTTTCTCATTGGCCGTGTAGGTCAGTATTTATCTGCCAGCCTTGAAGACTATGAAGAGCGTTGTGGAAAAAATGAAAAATCTCAGCAACCACCTTGTAAGTCACAACTTCCTCCCCGAGGTGTGGGCGCCCCGATGCTGCTGGGCTGGGTCCCCGCACCGCCTGTAGCTGGGAGCTTCGGCCCTCCAGGTGCCCTAGGAAACCGGCCCGAGTGCTCTCCAGCGCCTCGCTGGGGAGAGTGGTTGTATTTGCCCTAACGCCTCATGTTCATACTTACAGTGTATTCAGTGCGTTCAGCAGTCTGGCTTCCTTTCCTTACGTTAGGACAGGACACTGTACTTTATCCGCAGTGAGTTGAATGTCCTATGAGCCCAACACAAAGCTCCCTGAGGCCACACGTCTCAGTCTAAGCATTCTTGTGCCAAGCAGATGGCGCGTCGCTTTTCTCTTTGGTGGCTGTCCGTCCACAGCAGTGTCGGGACAGCACAGCTCGGGGCAGTTGTGGGGCACTGTGTGGATGATCCCCATTTACAGCTGGGTTCCCCTGAATTCCCCCTGCACTCAGCCAAAACACATTTCATTATGCTCTTGAAGCTTTTAAAAACCACTGTCCACCTGATGAGGCGGAAACTTCTGATTTTCACCCTCTGCCAGGCCTGGTCCCCTGTCTCACAGCCACACCCTCCCTGCAGGACCACCCTGGCTGCTGGTCCTTCCCCACAGGGCCAGTTCCTTCCCTCACCACCTTCCCCTGGGAAGCACTTCACCTTCTTGCCATGACCCCCAGGCCTTCTCCCTCTGCCAGTGTCCTTCAGACCCTCCTCCTCTGAGCCACTCAGTGCTGCCTAAGTTACCTGCTAGTGTCTCAGGACCCCTGCTGACGTGTCAGCTTCTGGGAAAGGGAACCTGTCTCAGTGTCTTTGAGTCCCAGCCCCCACTGTGGAACTGCCCCTCAGTGGGCTGTTCACGAGTCATACCATGGTCCTGGAGTGAAGTTTGGTTTTCATAGATTTTTGGAATTGCAGAGGTTTTCTGAAGCCGAGAAAATGTTTATAGGCCATTTCATCTCTGCAGGTGTGCTTACTTAATTGTCTTTCCTGGCTTAGCCTTCTGGAGCTCATTTTAGTTTATAATTGGCTCCCGGTGAGGCTGTGAGAGCAGTGCCTGCATCAGGCTCCCTCGTCTGCCTTGGTGCTGGTCCGTTGTCAGCCTGGGAGCTTCCTCTGGGGACACCCTGGAGACGTGGGGAGAGCTTCAGAGCCCAGAAGGAGGGCAGGGCAGTCATCTTAGGCCCTTGTTTGTTCTCTGTGCAGGGCTGAGTCAGCAGGGAGCCTGGGTGGAGGCCCACTGCGCCCCGTAGCCTCTGTGGGACTTCTGAGCCCACTCCCTCGTCCCCTCCCCTCATAAACCCAGGGTGCCCTCCTCTTCTGGGTGGCCTCTCCGACGTTTCTGCTGTGAGGGAGCCAGGCCTTCTGGCAGAGCCCCTGTCCCACCTGTCTCCAGGTGTCCCTGCTGAGCTCTCCGCCCTGAGGGCTCCTCTTCTGCGGGGCTTTCTGAGCCCCTGGTCCTCAGGCCTCTCTTCTCTCTCTTGATGACGCCTCG
This sequence comes from Miniopterus natalensis, assembly GCF_054644295.1. Classification (NCBI taxonomy): domain Eukaryota; kingdom Metazoa; phylum Chordata; class Mammalia; order Chiroptera; family Miniopteridae; genus Miniopterus; species Miniopterus natalensis. The sequence continues at coordinate 83,888,133 of NC_142090.1, forward strand.
TGGGTCTCGGTGCCGTCAGGAGGGTGCTGGGGGTCTGTGGGCTCCCTGGTCACCTGGTCTGCTGGAAGCTGATGTCTGTGGTGGGTTTTTTATTTTTCTTTCCTTTTCTTTCTTAAGAGGGTGTGAAATACTCCATTTGCAGATTGTTGAAGCCAACCTCAATGGAGACTTGAACTTGAAAATAGAGTCGGAACTAGTGTGTGTTACAACTCACTTTAAGGATCTTGGGAATCCTCCCCTGGGTAAGTTTTCTGTGGGTTAATTGCCTTACAGCTGCTGAGGCCGAGTGAGTGGGAAGAGGCCACACTCCGGGCTACTGCTGTGTGCTTGGGAGAGGGCAGGCCCCCATGGGAAGGTGGCCTCCTGGGCATGAGGACTGGGGCTGCAGGCTGGGCCCAGGGTCTGGAACCCTGGGGTCCCCCCAGCTCTTAACTCCCCATTTCTGCTACTAAAGATCACAAGTTCTCACCTGGAGGGCAGTCGGGAAGGTAGATGACATGTCTTCTACTTTGGCCTCTCTAACACGTGCAGAATTAGATTAGCAAATGCAGACTTTTCTCACGTGATCAGGTTGCTGTCTCACACGAGGTGAGAGGGACCACGGAATCAGTTCAGCGAGGTGAACAAGCCTGTGCTGCAGTCACAGCGGGGGTGGGGCGGCAGAGGGGAGCAGGCTGAGGACCTGGGGCAAGTGCTTGCTAGTGACGTGAAAACCCTTCCAGTCACGCACGTGTCCCCAGCAGATGCGCTAGGCCCCTGTCCTTTCAGAATCCACGTGTCTCCCTCCAGGGTTGCTGTGCACATTTAGCGTTGCTGTGGGGGCCCGGACTTCACAGTGGAGGGGGTGCTCTGGGCAAAGTGAGGTACATGTGGTCGAGGCTTTGATAATGCTGAGCGAGAGGACTCATTCTGATCTCACTCATTTTCTGTTTTAATAAACAACAAAAAGGGTCTTACCCTGATGCTTTTCTAGAGTTGAAAGGACATTTTCTGCCCAGCCAGCGTGGCTCAGTGGTTGAGCATTGAACCATGGACCAGGAGATCATGGTTGGATTCCTGGTCAGGGCACAAGCCCAGGTTCGGGTTTGATCCCCAGTGGGGGGCGTGCAGGAGGCAGCTGATCAAAGGCTCTCATCACTGATGTTTCTCTCTCCCTCTCCCTCTCCCTCTCCCTCTCTCTGAAATCAATAAAAAATTTTTTCAAGAAAGACACTTTCTTTCCACTCTGGAACGAGAGGCTTTGCATTAACCATATGTAAGCAGACTAAGCGTTAAGCATATATAAGCAGACTAAGGGATGCCACCTTTGACCTGATAAAGAGGGAGGTTGGGCCATATGTCAGGTCCTTGGAAATGAACGTTTCCTGGAAATGGTGTATTATTTCAGAGCCAGGACTTATAAATTCTTGCTTAACAAATGATTATATCTCTCTCCATCTGGCACTATTTTTCCAGGTGGTAACATCAGGGTGACACAGCTCATTTATTTAAGGAAACAGTCATGTGCTGCCTTAGGTCCCCTGTTACATCGAAGGTGTCCTGTCATTTCAGCCTCTGACAGCATGTCTCAGGACCACAGCCCCGAGCAGATGGCGGAGGTGCACGTGGACATCAAGAAGTTCCTGCAGTTTCTTGCTGGACAGCAAGTGAACCCCACCAGGGGCGTCTGCAGTGAGTGTGCACCCAGTGTTCTCAGGTTTCGCATGCTGAGTCAGCTGTGGTCTCACAGGTGGTGTGTGGTCTCGCGAGTGCGTGGCAGCTTGGCCACGTGGCCTCGGGTTTCCAGGATGGGCAGGCATATGCTTGGATTTTCCTGGGTTCAGCGGTGCCGGAGGAGGGCGTGCCCTGCCTCACCAGGCATCCCGCGTGGTCTGCGCCCGGAGAGGGGCTGTGGGAGGGTGCGCTGACCGTCCCGCCCTCTCTTCATCTGACCTGGTGTCCTTGGAGCCCAGACACCATCGGCTCAGATTTAGGTCCCCTCATGATTCCTCTGTTTCCTTCCTGTGTCTCAACCTGACGTCTGTGTCCTGGTCTCCTTGCCTGTCTCTGGTCAGTTGTTCTCAGCTACACAACTGCCTGAGCTCCGTGCTCACTGACCACACCCGAGGAAGGGCTAACTAGTCTCCGTGCTGCTGAGACCACAGCCCCTGACACTGAGCCACCTGTGAGCAGAGTTGAGGAGGAGGCCCGGGGTGTGCCTAGTGACCAGCACTCCGTAGAGAAGTAGTAGAAAATTCTAGAAGGTTGCATAAGGACCAGCCCTTTTGAATGAGAGGCTGGAGGAGAGATCACAGGGGGGCATCCTGGGTGCAGTGGGAGCCTGGGGTGGTGATGGCCGGCAGAGTGGGGTCCTCAGTGTCCACCTGGGCTATATCTGCAGAGCCATCGGACTCTGGCCTGCCCTGGGGCTGAGGGTGGTGGGAGCCTCCACAAGAGGGTGACAGTGCTCTGTCACTGGGTGTCCTCCCGCCTGCCTCTCTGGCCTCAGCAGTTTCCTTCAGAGCAGCCGCCCTCCGCTCCCCCTGCAGCTCCTGTCCTCTGCCTCGTGGTCCTGGGTCCTGGCTGCTGAGCCCTGTCGCTCTGTGGTCACTCCTCTGGGTCTACCTGCATGTGTCTCCTTGTGGAGTTTGCCCTTCACCTGGCAGTGCCTGACCTTGGTTTTGCAGACCATCCCCGTGGGGGCAGGGCCCTCTGGGAGCAGACAGCACCTTCAGTGGGGCGGGTCTGTGTGGGAGGCTCCACAGTAACCACGTTTCCTGTCCCCAGATGTCGTGAGTCACAAGATGCTGCACTTCGACCTGCTCCACGAGGACGTGTCCCTGCAGTATTTCATCCCAGCCCTGTCCTAGCGCTGCAACTGGTTACCTGTTTGGATTTGTCAGCGCACCCTCCCACAGCCCCTCCCCTGGCACGGGAGCCAGGCCTCTGCTGTGGCCAGAGAGGCCACGGTGACGTGTCCAGTCACTGGTCTGTGTCCTCAGCAGCACACATTCCGAACGTTTCCCTTATCTTTCCCTCTATAGTGTTTTAACTAGAAATTGAATTAATGAAACACAATTGCATAAAAATGTTACTTTGTATGACTACTTTGTTCTCATGTCTGTTTTATTTTGCTGTTAAGACACTGGAAAGAGAATTTATTTATTTATTTTAATACCTCAACAGCAGACTGACAATCCATTCACCGGTTTTTGGAATGTTCCTTCCCATTTGGGTACATTTTTCCTAGTTTACAGAAAGCACCTAACTTAGGGTCATCTCTGAGAGCCATAAAGGCTTCATATGAACCCCTGTTTCCCTTGGGAATGATAAAACAGTCCTAGCTGCAAGATAGTATTAAAATTAATGGTGCCATTGGCCTGATTTGCTTCTGGACCCAGGGCTTGGAAAAGCAGTTCTTGGTGCCCATCTTGGTCCTGTCCAAACACACCCAGACCCAGCAGAGGGAACCACAAGCTGTGGAGTGTGGAAAACTTCATACAGGGTTCTCAGGGCCAGTCACAAACAGCGTCTGACGTTTGTCTGCACCAGAGACCATCCAAAAGACTGGGAGTCCTGGCAGATCTACCTAATACATAGAAACAAATCCAAACAGGTAACCAAAACGAGGACACAAAAAGCAAGCCCCAAGTGAAAGAAAAAGAGAATTCTCCAGAAGAAGAGCTAAATGAAATGGAGATGAGTAATCAGATACAGAGTTCAGAACACTGATCATAAAGATACTCAACAGCATGACAAAAGATACGGAAACTATGAAGGAAAAGAAGAATGACATAGAAATTAAACAACATTGGAAGGAATGAACAGATTAGGAGAAGCTGAGGATCAGATCAGGGAATTAGAAGACAGGGTAGGAAAAAATCAGAGATCCAAAAAGAAAAAACAAAAACAGGACAGTCTGAGGGAGCTGTGGGACATGAAACTTAATATTCACATCATAGGCGTGCCAGAAGATTTAGGAAGAAAGCAAGGGTTAGAGAACCTGTTTGAAGAAATAACGGCAGTAGACTTCCCTAACCTGGTCAAGGAAAAAGTCACACAAGCTCAGAGGCACAGAGAGTCCCAAGCACGAAGAACCCGCAAGGCTGCAGGGAGGGGGGGATGAGGGAACAGTTAGGGGCCAGAACTCATCCTACTCTCTCTGACCAAAGAACCAGACGCCTTTATTCCAAAGCCAGTGGGGAGAGGGGGGATTTCAGAAGACCTCATGCCGGTTGTCAATTCAACAATTAATTACGAGTTGTACCAGACAGAGTGGCTCCTCTCAGTCCCAGGTGTGGCAAACTTGTTTTTTCTCCAACGTGGACAATGGCTTCGGGTGTCCCGTGATGGACGGAGCACCAGCTGTGTGTCACCAGCCACCCCGGGTGGGGAAGAGGTTGACTTTAGTGCAGCTGTGTTGAGCCTCACGGAGGGAGGGCTCACGCCAGCATCACTCAGGACACTTTGATCTGAGGGAAGCAGCCCCGCGGGCGGGGTGGGGGAGACCCGGCTCTGGCGGGGGAGCGTCTCCCAGGGGACTCGCAGTTGGCTGATGGACCGCAGGTGCTGACCGGGGGGAGGGAGGGAGGCTGCCTGTAGCTCCGGGAGCGGTCATTTAAGCGTTCTGTCCCCACAGCTCCGCCCGGGGCTGAGAGCTGGTGCGAGCAGGAGCCATGGGGCCGAGGTCCAGGCTGCTGGTCCCAGCCCTGGCCCTGCTGTCCTTGCTGGCCCCCGTTCCCCGGAGCTGCTCAGAGGAAGGTAAGTGGGCTTCTGCCAGGATCTACAATTTCCCCTTGTCTTCACCTGAGTTCAGTTAGTTACCCGAATGCGCCCGGGCGCTGCTCCGCGGGCTGGGGGGAGGACTGGGTGCGCTTGATGCGGTGAGGGCTCAGGTGCCAGCCTGCCAGGTGCCCCCAGGTAAGCTCCGGTTAGGGCAGGGACACCAGGCAGTGGTCCTGCGTCACAGCAGGCAGAGGCTGGACTCGCACCGGGACCTGAGCGTGAGGCCGATTTCACACGGACGTCGCTGTCACGTGGTGTTGCTCCGGGCGCACCCACGACGCCGGGAGACGAGCCTGGGAGGACCGTCCCGGGCTCCCTCCTGCCTTAGGCGGAGGTGCGGTGGCTGCCTTCATCCCCGGCGCTGAGCACCTGGGGGCCCTTCTGTGCCGCCCAGTTTCCCCTTGACCGGTGTCCGTTAGGTACCCGGGTCCTGTGGAGTCAGGAGGAGCAGAACTGAAAACTGGGTGTTAAACCCAAAAAACAGAATTTATGGTTTAAAAATTCAAAGAGTGGGCTTCCGTTCATCTAAACTTGGTGAAAACAAGGGGCAGCTGGGAGCCGGGGCCGTGCTTTCCTTCCCCAAGGCTCCCGGCTCCTGCCAGCCAGGCTCTGTCCTTGGATGGTGGCCACCCAGCCACCCAGGCCTCAGGGACCCGTCACATCCCGACGAGTCTGACGTTCCTAAGGGGGGGCTTGGAGGGGGATTTCCTAAAAGAAGCCATTTTCAAAGCCAATTAACTACTTGCATTCGGAACATTTGTACTTGGAGTGGCCTTGAAAGCTCCGTGACACCGCCCAGGCCGCTGCGGACAGTCCCCGGCTCACTTTACACCAGTCCCCCGTCCTCAGCGGTGGCACGGAGTTCACGGTCCTGCTGTGCTGGCGACAGTGGGGACCAGGCCCAGGAGAGGGACAAGGGGGCGCCCTCAGCCCCGCCCGCCCAGCGCCGGCCTCCGGGACATTCAGGGTGATGGGCGCCCGGCATCCGGCTGCAGAGCCCTCGCTGTGGCTGATGCGCCGGAGAAACTGCCCCTAACCCCGAACGAACATCAGTTCTCTGAACGAAACTCAGGCAGCCGGGGGGAGGGGCCACACTTTCCCTCGGCGGCGTCACCTCCTCGCTCTTTGTCACCTGCTGGCACCTCGGGTTGGTCCTTTGGCCTCCACACCTCCCCCTCCCGGGCGAGCGGAGTGTGTCCGTCTCCCCGGGAAGGAGCAGGAGGCCGGCGGGTCCCTCCGACTGCAGTGGGTGCTGCTCAGGGGGCCGGTGGCGCTGAGCCGGGCTTCCCGTCTCACGGGGGTGGGGGGAGTGACCAACGCGCTTCCTCCAGGTCAGAGGGCACTTTGTCTGCAGTGGCCCTTCCTGTAGGCGCGAGGACGTTTAAAAGAAAGTACACATTCCCTGAGGCGTCTGGGGTGTGCCCCCAACAGACACAGCGGGAGGGGGCCAGGGGGCTGGCGGCTGGGGGGGCCGGGCCGCAGCAGGAGGCTGTGAGTCAGGCCCAGCGGCGTCTTCACGCTCTGCAGGGCCCGGCTCTGCTGACCCACCAGCCGGCAGCGTCCCCCAACCAGCAGAGTCGTGGGAAACGGGATTCACACAAACTCCCCGAGCCCGAGCCCCGCGGGGGGCCCTTCCCAGCTCCCCCCAAACCCCACCCCCAGCCTCAGTCACAGCCGCCCTGCCCTCTGGGTCCGTTTCTCCTCCAGGTAAATACTGAGCCACACACCGTCCTGGGGCAAGAGGGGGATCCCAGTGAAACACCAAGTGACGCAGCCGGGCGGGAGCCGCCAGGGCACCGTGGCCGCCCCATGTCCTTGCCCACCGCTGTCAGCCCCCCTCAGGGCCCCCACGGAGTGGCCTGTCCCAGGCCGACACGCGGCCCCCGCAAAGCGCACTCGGTCAGGGCAGCCTCAGAGTCGTGGGAGAGCGTGCTTGTGATTAGGAAACAGCGTCAGGCGTCCTTTTGTCCCCCGGGGGTGACGTGTGTCCTGATACAAGGAGCTCACGGGGCAGGAGCGGCCGTTTCGCTGTCTTCTGGGGGACTTCGGAGGAAGCCGGCCGCTGGCCGCCGGCCGTGACCGACCAACCCCGGGAAACACGGCGCGTGGGGGACGGGGGAGGCAGCTCGGACGCTGTCTCCTCTGCCCTCCCGCTGTCGTTCCAGGCCCCCCTCTCGCACCGTTTCCCGCCCACGGGCGTCTGGACCGGGTCCCCTGCCTCTCGGGCCCGCAGGGGGCAGGGGCGGCCCGGGCCCAGCCAGGCCGCTCGGTGCCGGATGCAGCGTACCTTCTATTCTAGCCCGAGGTCTGACGACACCTCCTCCCTCGCGGCCAGTTGAGGTTAAAGGCCACGGGGGGCTCCAGGTCTGCGGCCAGCTCTGCCGGGGCCCCGCTTGCCCTGAAGGAGCCAGCGCTCGCCTGCGGATGGCCGAGGGCTTTTCCGGGAACCACAGCCCTGAGGGCGTCGGCAGGGGGTGGGTTCCGGGCAGAGTTGGCGGAGGGGCCGGGCTCATGATGAGCTCCGGCCAAGTGCCCCCCAGGTTCCCACGGCTGCCCCGAGTAGGACCCCGCGTTCAGGCTCACAGCGCCTGGCCCACTCCCGGCCGTGACCACGCCGGACGGGGGGGACTCGACTTCCCCGGCCGATCCCAGGCTCCCAGCTGTCCCTCCCTCCTTCCCCCTTCAGCCATCTCTGTCCACACGAACGGAACTGTGTTTGCCACCGACGCCGACATCACTTTCGTGGCTGTTACCAAGGAAACCACTCCCCTGGAGTTCACGTGGTTCTTCGGAGAAGACCCCCCAGTGAGGACCACGCGCAGCAGCGTCAGGAGGAGACTCCGTGTCCCCGGGTGGTGCGTGCACGGCGGTGACCACGGGCAGCGGCCGTGGCTCAGGCCCAGCACCATCTCGAGATGTCAGCTGCCCCTGAAATGATTTAGTGTCACCCTCACTCTTAGTGCCACCTGGCGCTCCTGTGGGTTGGACACAAACGTGGATCTAAAGGACGTGGCGGGGTGGTGGCGGAACCAGGCAGTCCCAGGTCAGGTGCCGTTCCGTGGCCGCCGTGGCCTAAGCAAGTTCCTCCTGTGAGGAAGGGTGACGGCGCTCGCTGCGGCTGGGAGGGGTGCACTGCACAGTGAAGGGGGAGGTCACAGTATCACCCCCTGTCCCCAGCAAGCTGTGAATCCCTGGGCACTCTGGTAATTCCTGCAGATGGACGCCAGCCCCCCCTTTCTGGAAAGTACTGCGGAGTCTCTGAGCTGGCCCTGGTCACCACCTGTCCCTCTTGTCCCCGGCCCGGCTGCAGGTACCGCGTGGTGGTCCAGGCTTCCAACGGGATCAGCTGTGTGGCCTCGGAGCCCCTCCACGTCCAGGTGCAGAGCAGGGTGGTCCCCAGCCGGCTCGCGGCCGTCCCCTCGGCTCTGGTGAACGCCACCGTGGCCTTCGAGTGCAGAATCAACTTCGGCACCGACGTTGCTTACCTGTGGGACTTCGGGGATGGCGCCGGTGGCCTGGGGAACAGCTCTGCCAGCCACGTGTACAGCAGGTGAGTGCCAGTCAGCAGGACCTGCCTTCTCACGCTCCAGGATGCAGGTGACCCTCGTGGTCCCCCCATGCTCGACTGAGGTCCTCTGATGGGCTGCCCTGCTCCAAGCCCAGCTGTCCTGAACCCCTGTCCACCTGTCCACGTGCATCATCCGCAGAATAAACATGCGTTTCCGTAGCAAACATGACCTGCCCGGCCAGGGCCTGCCGGCCACACCCATCCCAGGCCTTCCATCTCCCACAGCCAGACCCCTCCCCCGCCCTGGGCCGGCCTCACCTCCCCAGACGGGAAACAGCGGGAAGGGCCTGTCCAGAGGCCCCCGTCACGGGTCTGGGTGCCCATCGGTCAGGGACCGGAGGACACCCCTGAGGCGGACAGAGGGCCAGGCTGTGCTGCCAGGAGGGCCCCGGAGAGGGAGGTAGTGCATCCCCCGTGGGTGCCTGCTTCTCGCACAGCAGGTGACGTCTGGCTGGGGTTCGGTGCCTGTCCTGGCCTGTGCTGGGGTGACAGTGGCCTCTGTGGAGATGGCCTCACGCTGTGAGAAACGGACGGTGTGACGATGAAGGGCCCGCTGACCCTGGCGGAATCAGGTCTCATGTCTGTGCCTGTCTCTTCCAGGGAAGGAGACTTCATGGTTGAGGTCCTGGCCTTCAACGCCGTCAGCGCCGCCTCCCTAAGGAAGCGCCTCTTCGTGGTCCACAGGCCCTGCCAGCCGCCCCCGGTGAAGAACATGGGGCCTGGGAGGGTGCAGGTAAGGCCTGGGTCACTGCACACCTGCCAGCCTTCCTCCCAGGTGGAGCCCGCGGAGGGGCACTTCGTCCAGGTCGCCCCTGCATCTGTCACGAGGGGCACCTGGGAGGGCCTCAGAGGTCCTGGAGGTGACGAACCCCAGGAAGGGACACGCCTACACCAGGGAGGGACACCCCCGTTTCTGGTCTTTGACTCTGTCCTTTACTCGCCTGTTACCCTGAGTTCAGCTCTGTCCGCCTTGAGAGGCTTCTTATAAATTGCTCGTGCCGAGAACTGTAGTGTTTTCAGGAGGAGGGGATGTTCGAATATATGTGATATCAAAATAAAAAGAGATTGTCAGTTATTTAGTGAGCACCTACTATGGGTTACAAAAACAGGGTTGCTTTCTATTTCTTTTATTCCTTTGAGGTTTCTGATTTAGGGCAACTTTGCCTCTTTAGGGTGAAAGTGCCCAAATGGCACATGGGTGCGAACGCCTGGGACGGAGCTGCCTTTGCCAGCCGCTCTCTGTGGCTCTCCAGCCTGGAGGGCGGTCGCTGGGCCCACGTGGCCGTGGAGATGAGGGAGCACAGGACAAGCCAGGGCCATGTGGGGTCTGTGGCATTTCCGTAGGATCATCCCTCCAAGTCCGGAGCCACAGGACCCAACAATTTCCTCCGTCCATGAGAAGCCTGGGCCCATAAGTCAGCATCTCAGAGCCGACTCTCCCCCCGCCCCAGGCATTTCATAGTTTTGCCTGTTTGTTGTTATTAACGGGTTGAGAATTGACATCTCAGTGTTAAAATGAGCTCATAAATCTGGGACGTTTCGTGAAGAATGCTAGCACGCCTTCATATTCAGAGTGGAAACAATACAAATAATCTTAAAGTAGCTTAAATCATGACTAAAGAAAGCCAAAGGTAAAATTCCATTTGTAACAAATACCAGTGTGTTTTAAAATCCTATCCCCCAAACCCTAGAGGGTTTCCCTTTCTCGTTTTTTACGGGAGCTCTTCATTAAAAGTCCTCCAGGGGGCGCCGTGCACCTGTGATCTGCTCAGACCGTCTAAGTCAATATTTTGTTACATTGTTTCACTGGCTATAGACATTGTCTCTAAATACTCCAGGGACCCCAAGGCCAGGTCTCGGGAAACTCCCGCCTGCCCTGCCGACAGCCCCTCAGTTCTGCAAGTATTTATCAGAATTTTTCTAATAAATATGTAAAATACTTTCAGAGTAACAATACCAACATTAGCACCGGAAATAAACTTTTCAGTGAGCTTTCAGCTTTATCTGAAGTTCTTGTTGCCCTCAGACTAGGTCCTCAAAATACTGTATATTAAGGACACTTGAAATACATCTTTATTCTGTGTTACTTGTTTGAAATACGGTTGTGTTCTTTGTTTCCAGTGGTCAGATATTGTGTGTTTTTCTCTTTGCTTCCATTGAAGTTTTGAATATATAAAACATTTACATAATTTCATGGTCAAAACCGTACAATAAGGTAGGAATTTATATTGTCGACTTGCTGATTCGTGGCTGTTCAGTTTTCTGTTTTCTGCAGGGGACTTTGAAGATTTTCAATTATATTAACCCTGTCATGCACTTTGCACACGACTCTCCTTTTTCCCTGGTTGCTTTCTAAATTACATTTTTGATATTCAGAAGTTTAAAACTTTTATGTGATCAAACCTATTAACCTTTTCCCTTGATATTTTCTCATATGAGTTTACGTCTCTTCTTCCTCCTCACTGACCCTACATTCTGCCCTTTTACTTTTCTCGTCTTCATTTCAGTGCTTTGGTTCCAGCCCGGAGGCCCCCGTCCTGTGATCACACAGACAGAGTTGGGGTTCTGCGTGGAGCACACGCCTGTCGTCACTTCCTCTGGGACAGGCTGACTCACATCTAACGAGAACCTTTCTCTCAATGCGCAGGTGTGGAGGTCTCAGCCTGTGACCCTGGGGGTGACCTTTGACGGGGCCGTTCTCTGCGACATCTCCCAAGGCCTTTCCTACACCTGGAGCCTCACGGACTCCACGGGGTCGCAGGTGCCCCTGCCCCCTGCCGCCAGCACTCACAGGCGGACCGTCACCATCCCCGGCTACTTCTTGGAGCCCGGGAACTACACTGCGCTGGCCAAGGTGGGGGGACCACGGCACCTGAGCGAGCAAACCCTCCCTTCCCACCAGCCTCTGAGACCCCTGAGACCCCACATCTGTCTGCTCCAGGGAAGGGGCTCTCTTAAATACCATTGGCATGTCTCTAAGTCCATAATAGGTTTGGGGTCCAGAAAGGGAGCTTAAACAAGGGAAAGCTAAACAAAATTTGAGACCATGGAAAAATTTACCACTGACAGCAGGTTACGGGCCCGGGAATATTGAGGTGGTGTCATGTCCACAGACCAGAACCCCAGCCTTGTGCTGACACAGACGTGGATAGAAAATGCTCCTGCTCCCGTTAGCTCCAGCCTCTCTGTCCCCAGCCGGCACCCAGTAGGTGCTTATATTGCCTGGCTGGGGGCTGAGAAGAAAGAAGCCTTTCTGTGCAGCACCTGAGCCCCTGGTGGGAGCTGCTGACACATGTGGACTCACCAGTTTCCTTCTGGTGCTAAGACAAGTGTCCAGCCCCGGCCAGCACCCTGCTGCCCTCACTGACACCCTCTGTCGTCGGCGTTCCAGGTGCAGGTGGAAGGCAGCCCCGTGCACAGCAACTACTGCGTGGCCGTGGAGGTGCGAGCCCGGGCCCCCGTCAGCGTGATCTCCGAGGGCACACACCTGTTCATCCCCAGGACCCCCTCGTCCACTGTCCTCCTCAGGGGGTCCCTGTCCTATGACCCCGACAGGCCTGGGGCGGCTCTCAGGTGAGCATCCGGGGCTCTGCGGGGTCTTTCTGAGGACAGGAGTCCCCTTCGTGACACCTTCCCCTCCATGACCTACTCACCACCCAAAGGCCCCGCCTCCTCCCAGCGTCCCTGCGGGGTCAGGATTTCACACGTGAACTTGGGGGACACCGGCATTCAGTCCACAGCAAATATGCTATTTTCTGCTAAAACACCTGGTCTGTGAGGTTGTTGGCGGTGCAGGAGGCTGGGTTCCCGAGGATAGCGCGTCTCTTTGGGGCTGGTCCCTCGACACTGGATCTCTGGCTCAGGCCCTGGTCTTGTCTCCACCCACTCCCCCCGGGTGGCCTAACCCAGTGTCCCGATGTGGACACTGTCCACACCCCATTAACCCCAAGCACGGGCCCTCCATGGACGCTGTCCCCGCTCATAACCTGGAACGTGCATGTGTGAAAACCGTCCACGTGCTCCCTGGCAGCACCCCCAGGAAAGCCACTGGGTGACATCATGGCCACTGACCGGAGCAGGCGGGTCAGCCCCTCCAATGCTGCCCCGCAGGTATCACTGGACGTGCACCCCGGCCAGCACCCCCGGGCGCCTCTGCTTCTCCGGGCCCTCTGCACGCAGCCTGGACACTGGGGCTCCCACCCTGTCCTTCCCGGCGGACTCTCTCAGCAGCGGCTATGACCAGTTTCTCGTGACGCTGACAGTGTCCAGCCACGGCCGGAACTCTTCGGAGGCACAGGTGTTCCTGTCCACCCTCCACGACCCGGAGCGCAGGTACCACCTGCCCTGTCGGCCCCAAAGTGCCCGTCCGGGGGCTCCTCCTGGGTGCCCCACGCTGGCCGGGGCTGGGGGCCACCAAAGAAACCCGCTGTGCGTGCAGTTCATGGGCTCCGGCCCTGACCCTGCGGCACTGACAGTGGGGCCCCTCACGTCGTGGCAGCTGCCTGCGATGGGGTCAGCTCCAGGGCCCAGGGCCGGGCCAGGAGGAGTCCAAGTGTTTCAGGGCCTCTGCCCGTGACCTCTAGGTGCCTCTGGGCAGACGGGCCCACAGGTGGGAGGCACCTGCCCTCCAAGAGTGACGTCGAGACTGGGCAAGGCTGAGGGAGCTCGGACCACAGAGGCCACAGTCGCACCCGAGGGCCACACCCAGCCCCAGACCCCGAACGCAGGCTGGCATGTGCCACAGCTGCTCTGCCCCCTGCCCCCCGTGGGTGGGGATTGCTGCCGCTGAGTGCCCACAGCTCCGCAGGACACCTGGCAGGCCCCGGGCGGGCAGGGCTGCCTCCATCAGCGGACCCTGAGAGGGTCTGGGCAGTTACTGTCGTCTTGTATAAAAACAAGTGGTCACGGCCTGGGCTGGGTGAGCCCCGGAAGGCTTCCTGGAGGAAGCCTCACAGCCTCCTGAGCTCCGTGGGGTGTGGTGGGGCGTCCGCCCCCTGTTCTAGGCGGTGTCACAGGAGGTCCTGCTGGGTGGAGTGGGTGCAGGCTGGGCCACCCGGGGGTGCTGGGCCCTGTGGGCTGTTATTCTGCTGTTGATCCGCATAACAAAGGCCTGACGGAGGGCAATCTGAGCAAACCTGACCCGGAAGACGGGCCGGAGAGCCGCAGCTGCGTCCCTGAACCCGTTTCCCGTGTGCGGTTGCAGGCTCGTGAGCATCTCCTGGGTCACCTTCAGAGGCCTCCCTGTGAACTGGAACGAGGGTCTCTCGCTCCGGGCGGCCTGCGAGGACTGCGGGGAGGCCGCCCGGCTCTCTTACTCCTGGGACCTCTTTTTGGTCAACGCGACGGGAAGGGACGCGGAGGAAGGTACCGGCCGCAGTGCTTCGTTTTGTGGGGCTGAGCAAACAGTTCTTATGAGATGCTAAAAGTCTGCTGAACCTAATTGTTTGGCCCAGTGTATCTGGTCTTGGCCGGGAGCTGTCAGGTCCCGGGCCCCTCCTGGTCTCACGCTCAGGTTGTGACGACAGAGAAGACGCGGCTCAGAGGCTGCCCTCAGCCGGGGGCTGCGCCGTACCCGCTGGGGCGGGTTTACAAACGCACCGAGCGCTTTGGAATAACCTAGGCCAGGGCCGCTCTCCTGGGCCATGGTCCTGCCGGTCTTGCTGTCCTCGGGCCACACGGTGGGACTCAGGAGAGTAGCCGCGGAAGGTGGTCCTCCCTCCGCACACCAGCTGTGACTGGAGCGCGTCTCCAAGACTCCACTTTCTTGAGTAGAAAATGTGGGTCCTGAGACTTCACAGGGAGGTGAGGTCCTGTGCACTCTGAGGAACCAAGCGTATTTCTTTGTCCGAGTTTTAATGCTGTGAAATCTTTGTTAAGTTCCTTTTTGCAGAGCTGTGGGGCTCCTGGGCTCCTCGGGATTGGCGGCCACGTCGAAGTTATCAGAGTCTTACCCACTGTCCCCGGGGCCACTAGGGGCTGAGCCCCATGTCACACCTGTGCCGTCCTCGTGGGAGCCATGGCCACGGACCCTGGGCCGGGCTGACCTCTCAGCCACGGGGAGAACCTCCACGGAGTCCACGGTCACCGTGCACCACATTCCTGCTGCTGGTGACACCAAGGCCCCAGATGGGGATCCCTGGGACGAGGGGTCCCCGGGGAGCCCGACCCATCACCCCCCTGGTAAGTGCTGCCCCCAGTGGTTTAGGGGTGAAACCGCCTCCGCGTGGTCCTCACCGGGCACCCACCCTTGCTCGTGGGGGTGCCCACGGAGCCTCTCTCCTCTCTCTGACCCGGGACACGGGGCAGCTGGGCTGCAGCCAGGCTCTGTGCCCAGCACCCTCCTTGCCCTTCCTTCCCCGATGACCCGTGGAGGCTGTGTCGTCAGTTTTCAGGTGGGACAGAAGCTATTTCTGTGCCTAAATGTTGAGAGACGTCCACTGTCAGTGATCTAGGCTCCGGCCCAGCACCCACCCGCCCCTCTTGCTGTCCCTCCCCCTGAGGCCCTTCGACGTGGCTGCTCATGGCCACGGGCAGGTGACGGTGCTGTCTGAGCCCTGAGCCCCGGCAAAGGCCACTGCACCCCAGAGTCCCAGCCTCGGGGGGTCCCTGGCAGGAGGGCCTCCATGAATCCCTCAGACACGGGGAGGGAAGAGCCTGGGGACAGAAAGGCTCCTGTTGGTTTCTCCTGTGAGAGACAAGAGCAAAGCCTGTCCCCAGGAGGACAGTCCCGGGCCTTGGTGTCCCCCCCCGCTAACCACGTGGAGCCCCAGCGGTCTGGGGGTGGGGGTCAGTGGCACTTCTCTCCCCGCAGCCTCCCCTCTGTCTGGATGCACCGAGCACACCTCCGAGGGGTTTGTGTCCACAGAGCGAGGCTCGGGCCCCGAGCCAGCCCAGGGCCGACGCGTGTGCTCCCTCGGGGGCCATGGGGCGCTCAGGGGAGTCTGGTTTCCATGCAGGCTCTCGCTCTGTCCTGTGCAGGTGTTGAAGCTGATTACGGTGACATCCAAGAAGCAGTGTCGTCGGGAGGCCGGCAGCCGGGTGACTGTGAGTCTGGGGTGTGGCCTCTCTCCTGGAGCCCGAGTCCCATCCCCGCTCCCGTCTGCTCGCCCGCCTCCCCTCGGCCACGTGTAGCCGGAGACGTTTAGACAAGCGGGGCGCAGAGATGGCGGAAATAGTACTGATCCCGCCCCGAGCCGTGACCGCTTCTAGACCATGACCACTCTCGTCTTACCCGTGATCGGCCTGGCCTGTCTCCCAGGGACCAGCTTCCACCTCCCAGGGTCAGGACAAAGTGCCGGAGCGGACGAGAGCCGTGGTGCTGGGGACAACCTGGTGGGCCCCTTCCTCTCCACGGCCGGCGCCGGGCCTGCGCTCCTGGTCGACTGGCCCAAGTCCCCCGTGAGCCGAGCCATCTTCCGTGGCTACACGTCGTCCGGTATGAGCCCCCCTTGCCCTGGACCCCAAGCTGTTCCAGAGGCTCGGACACCGGCCCCTCCCTGTGTCCTGCACCTGCTCCTGGACTGGAGGACCTCGGCCGCCGCCCTGAAGGGGTGTGTCTGGCCCACCGTCCTTCGGGTGTCCTGACCAGGGGTCCCTGCCGCCCTCCTTTTCGGTAGGGGTCACGGGACAGATGCTGACGGTGAAGCCGTACTCACTGAGCCCCGGAGGGACGTACGTCCTGCAGGCCGCGGTGGGTACGTGGCGCCCGGGGAGGGGCCTGCTGTCAGGGTGAGCGCCAGCCCCGGCGACGTGTTAGTTTAACTCTCGTAACTCACGCCGGTAATTTATCCCAAGAAAAAGACTCGAAAGTGAAAAACAGCTTCATGTATGAGGATCGTCACTGTGGGTAGTTAACAGCAGCAGAAAATGGAAAATAAAACCTTAGTCGTTAGGAACAGTTACGCGTTTTAGAGAACACTTATTATTTATTTATTACTATTTTTTTAAATCCTCAACAAGGATATTTTCCCACTGATTCTCCGAGAGAGTGGGAGGGAGGGAGGGATGGAGAGAGACATCGACTGGCTGCCTCCTGCAGGCGCCCCGGCCGGGCTGGGGGTGGAGCCAGAATCGGACCCGGGACCTTCTGTCTCTGGGCTGACGCTTGAACCACTGGACAAATGCGGCCAGGGCTAGGGAATATTTATTTTCGACACTGATTTTGAACGCTGTGTGGAATCACAGGGAATATTTGCAATGTTAGCGCAGCTAATACAAGCCTAATACAAGACCCTGTCAGAGCCGTGGAGTCAGCAGGGCGGCCCTCGCGTGGTCCTGGGCCTGGCTCTGCCGGCGAGGCCGCCGCCTGGCTCCCAGGTGGGGACCGGGTCTGTCTCGTCCACCCGCGGCCTCGGGCATGGCCACCCCAGTGAGGGAGCACCCAGAAAACGGCGCTACCTCCGTGGGTGCCCTACGGCAGGGGTCCTGGACCCAGGTGCCACCAAGTCCCCCAGAGGACCTCCTGACGCAAGTGCCTGGCCCCCCACGTCTGACCCAGGGGTCAGGTGGGCCCAGGGGTCATAGTTCTCGCCTGTTCTCAGGGACGCCGGCTCTGCAGGTCTGGGGACCACAAGGGTCTGCTGTCGCCCCAGGGGGGTGTCGCCCTCTCTCTTCCCTGCAGCTTCGGGGCTCAGCCTTCTAGGGAAAGCTCAGCTGTACGTGACCGTGAACCCTGCCCCGGAGAACATGGCCTGCCAGGTGCAGCCCCCCCGCGGCCTCGAGGCCAACACCATCTTCGGCGTGTTCTGCATGGCGGGGAGACCGGTGAGGACGGGAGCCCCGAGTCCGTCCCCGAGGACGGAGGTCACACGGGCTCTGCGATGAAGTGCTTGGGGCGCACACGTCCTCCTGGGGACGGGGCCAGCCTGTCAGTGTGGACAGACGCCTGCCCCTGTCCCACATCCTGGGGGGCCGCCCCCTAGAGTCCCCCCCGTGTGCATCCTCAGGAGGCCTGGCCCTGGCCCTCCCTGCTGCCCCCTCAGATGCCCCGTCTGAGGCCGAGTGTTTCCCACAAGTGCCCCCGTCCCAACCCCGTCCCCCACCCAAGGAAGCATCTGTGACGGTCCCAGGTCCCGGCCAGGAGAGCCCACAACCCCGAGTGACCGGTGCGGCCGCGGGGCGTCCTCTGGGCTCCACGGACAAGAGGGGCCCTGGGGCGGGGGGTCACCGCCTGCGTGCGCACTGGGGGGGCCTGTTGTACCCCCCGGAGCCCGTCTGCAGCCAGCCCGCAGGCGGGGTGAGGACTGGGTGTGAGCACTTGTCGGGGTGATAAATTTGTCCCCTGTGGGGCGATCGCAGGACTTCCGCTATGAATTCAGTTACCGGATAGGAGGCGGCCCCCAGCACACCCTCTACCGCGGGACCGACGCCCAGCACTACTTCTCGCTGCCGGCTGGGGAGCCCGGGGATGGCTACCAGGGTGAGTCACCCGCCGACCTGGGTGCGGGCGACGCTCACTTACGGCTCCAAACATTTCCCCTGGTTTCCAAAAACTAAAACCACAAGTGATTATGTACTCATCCAACAAGTTTAACACTTTTCAGTTCGATTACCTACTTTTCGGTGCAGAAAGAATATTATTAATGTCAATAAATTCTGACGTCTGAAGTATGTAAGTGATAAAACGCCAGGGCCGTTCTGTGTGTATGGAGACCAGGCTGTCCTTCCTCGCTGATGACACCCGCGTTTGTAGAGGAGCCGAATCTCGGTCTCCCGCCGAGAGGAGCGGGGAGGGCGGGCGTTGCCCTCGGTCCTCACTCGCGTCTGGTCCAAGTAGAGCCGCGGGGACCCTGCACCTCAGGGCCTGTGTCCCCTCCCTCTCTGGGCCGCAGGCCTGGCTTTGCTCTCGTAACGTTTCTAACGTGACTGGACCCGCGAGCGGGCAGGGAGGTTGAGGCAGGGCCCGTTCTGGTCACTGTGGCGTCTTGGCCACCCAGGCACACACACAGGCCAGCAGAGGTCTGTCCCCCGACCTCCCATCTCCGTTGCCACTGGCGCTCGGAGACGCGTCTCCGCCAACACGGGCCGCTGACCCTCCCCGCCCTGTCCCTTCCAGTCCTGGTGTCCACCGTGATCAGCGACAGCGAAGGCTCCCGGACGCAGCCCTGCACCGTGGCCGTGACGGTGCTGCCCCGTGTCCGTGGGGACCCCTGCCCCGGCGAGGACGTGTGAGTGAGGCCCGTCTGTGTCCCCGGTGGGGCCCGGGCCCTGCCGCCGGGTCCCCGACGTCTGCTCGGGCTTCACGCTCGTGCTCGGGGGCCGCTGTGTCTCCTTGCCGAGCTCGGCACCGCCTCCCTTCACCCGCCGTGTTTCTGCGTCACTCTGTGGCTCCCGGTCCCCGCGCGGTTCTGATAAAGGCCTTTCATGGGATCTCGATGTCCCTCCTCCCTGTGCCTTTTCATTTCCTCTGCACAGACCGGCTCCTCTCTGAGTCGTTCCCTTTCCGCCCCGACCCACCCAGAGGAGTTTCCGTGGCGCAGACCACGCTCGGGCGGACGGGCCGAAGCGTCCCGAGTGTGCTGGGCGACCCTGGCACCTCTGTCCCCTTCAGGTACAATTCCAGCCTGAGACACCTCTCCACCCTGCAGCTGATGGGCCGCGAGGCGGAAATCAGGAACTACGTCGCCGTGACGGCCGCGGCCCTGAGCCGCTGGGCCGAGGGGGGCGGGGGTCCCTCCTGCGGCCAGTGGGCGCGCTTCCAGGACGCGCTCATTTCTTCAGTGTGCGGATTAGCTTCCCGGGACCAGGTACGGCCGGGATCCCCGGGCGGGGCGAGTTCTGTGTCCGTAAGTCTGTCTGTGCAGCAGGGACTGAGACTCGCTAGCCGGCCGCCCGGCCTGTGACACACAATCACCCGGCGCTGAGACCGGGTGTCCGGCCGCGCTCCTCGCATGCGTGGCCCTCGCCTGCTCCCGAGGCTCCCGGACCAGCCCGGCCGGTTCACTCGACAGACGGACGCGCTGACTCCCTCTCTCCCGCCTGTCTTTTCCCGGGTTTGCCGTTTCCGCGGGTCAGGAGGAAGTGGCCGACTCTGTCCGCGTGCTGCGGGGCCTCCTGCGCTTCCCCAGCAGGGTGAGTCCCCGCCCAGGGCTCCCCTGCATTTGGGGACCTCGGTCAGCCGGGAGGAGCGAGCCCCGCGGGCAGGTTTGACACTCGGGCTGGAGAGAGGGCTTTCCCTAGGAACTCGCCCGCGTCCCCGGGAGGGACTTCCCGGCTCGGCAGCCTGGACACCGCAGTGGGTTCGGTTTAGACAGAAGGTGACGCTCGCAGTTCCGAGCGACTTTCTCCAGCAAGTGGCCCCGGCAGGTTGACTGAAGGGAGGTTACTTTGCAGAGACCGTTCGTTCTTCTCGGGTCATTTCACGGGTCAGGGGACTGACTCGGGAGTGAATTGTCCCCCGTGAGGTTGGACTCGAACCCGGAGCCCTGGCTGGTGGCTTCACTCCCCAGAGGCGACGGGAGGGGCGGCCGAGCCCGAGAACCGCCTCATCGCCCGCTGTCTCCACGCAGCTGAGCCTCGCGAGCGCCTCCCTCATCCTCGGACACGCCCGCTCGCTGCTGGCCCCCCGCCGGCTCCCCGCGTGCGCCGTGGTGCGG
Source organism: Miniopterus natalensis (assembly GCF_054644295.1). Lineage (NCBI taxonomy): Eukaryota > Metazoa > Chordata > Mammalia > Chiroptera > Miniopteridae > Miniopterus > Miniopterus natalensis. The sequence continues at coordinate 83,908,059 of NC_142090.1, forward strand.
GGACTGGTCCTCCTCGCGTCCGGGGTCCTGGAGGTCACGGGCCACCATCCGTGGAGGAGCTGGGGCCGCCTGCTGGAGGAAGGGGCCCAGGTCATCTCGGACGCGCTGGGGGTACACTGCCCTCCTGGGAAACACGGGCTTGGGTGGGTTTCCGTGCGGGACGTGGAAACTGCCCCCCGAGGAACGTGGGAGTCACACGGCCGGTGGCTCACGTGTCAGCGCGAAGAGCAGCTGCTGGCGGGTCCCTGCTGCGGAAACGGCGGTTACTTCGTGTGTTTCCGCTGCAGGGACCATGGGGGTTAAATGGGTTCCTTCCGGAAGCATCCGTGTCTCCTCCGTCCCCGCTTATCCCCCTCCCGGGGCCTTCCCAGCCCTTTCCGCCTGACCCGGAGGCTGACCCCGCCCGTCAGCGTCTGGCCGGGGCTGTTGCAGGGCTGCCTGCCCCCCGGGGGCCAGCACCAGCTCCACCTGAGCACAGGGCGGACGGAGGTCCACGCGCGGCTCCATCGCCACCCGCGGAGCTCCCTGCAGAGCCTGGGCGCCGTCCGGGTGCGCTTCCCCGCAGACCTGGCCGGGCCGGAGCCGCGGAGCCCCTGCTACGTCAGCCAGCTCCTGCTCCTGAGCAGCCGCTCCTCCCCGCGGGGCCGCGCCCCCCGCCAGGTACCCCAGGGCAGGTGCCCCCCGCCCTCCCCCCCGCCCGGCGCCACCTCTCAGGCCCAGGGGCTGTGCCTTGGTGGTGAAGGGGGACCAGGGGCGCCTCTGCTGTGGGCGGAGGGTCAGCCCACCGGTTACTGGAATGAATCCAGAGAATCCAGGCGTAGCCCATGAGTCGTGCCCATCGGGGGTTTTAGTGGCGCTGGGAGACCTCGCACAGGAAGAAACGCAGAGCAGTTACTGACCGCTCAGTGTGTCCAGACGTCCGGGAGCGGCCCAGGCCCGGCCCGGCCCCCGGCCGGCGTTCTTGCATGACGCTCACAGCCCGCCGCTCGGCGGTGCCCGCGGGCCCCTGGGCACCTCTCAGCCCGTCATCCCTGGGCAGCTGCATCTCTCATACGAGCTTTTAGAGCAAAAAATAAAATAGTTTAACAAACTTTAAGAATAATTAACTTGATAAGAGCGGTGCAAACGAAGCCTCACCCCGCCCCCGGCCCCGCCCGCCCCCAAGTCCTGCCCTCGGACCGGGAGCCGCTGTGTTTGCCCGATGGGGCAGCAGCGGCCTGGCGGGCGTCACCGCTGTGCCCCGCCCCGTGTCCCCAGGCCGACGCCCTGCTGGCCCTGTCCCTTCACTGCTGCTCCAGCCGGAGGCCCCTCGGCAGACGGCGGCTGCGGACGCCCCTGACCGTGGAGTTTGGGGAGGAAGGCGGCCCGGTAAGGACGGCCCTGCCCTGTCCCCTCGGCTGGGTCAGGCGACGGGTGACGCCCGAGCTCTTCCAAAGGCCAGCGTTGCTTGCCCTCCGTGTGCCCACAGGGTGACGGGAGGGACCGCACGGGGTCGGTGCTGCTCCGGGGCAGAGTGAACGTCCACCGCTTCGCCGGGCTCTCTGCGGCGCCCCCGGAGTCCCTGCAGATCCGGGTGGAGTTCTCCCAGCCCCTCGCCAGAGCTTTCCCGGTGCTGCTGCTGGTGAGGTGCGTGGGCCGGGAGGCGGGTCGAGCAGGGACGCGCCCGGGAGAGCGTCTCCTGAGTGAAATCGCACTTTTTTTAATCATCGCCTAGGATATGTTTTATTGATTTTAGAGAGAGAGCGAGGGGGAGAGAGAAACATTAAAGTGAGAGAGAAACATCGATCGGCTGCCTCCCATTCGCGCCCAGGCCGGGGATGGAGCCCGCAGCCTTTTGGGGCGCAGGATGGCACTGCCCCGACCAGGGCTCAGTGTTTATTCTTTTTAAAAAATATCTCTTTATTGATCTCAGAGAGAGGAAAGGAGAGGGAGAGAGACAGACAGAAACATCCATGATGAGAGAGTCACTGATGGAGCCCACAACCCGGGCCTGAGCCCTGACGGGGAACCGAACCCCGACCGCCTGGATCCCAGGTCGACGCTCACCCGCTGAGCCCCGCCCGGCCGGGCTCAGCGTTTATTCTTAGTGAACTGGGGCGTGAGTGTCACAGGGCCGGGGAGGCCCCGCCGCCTCCCTGCGCAGAATCGATCGCATGGCAGGTCTCTGAGAGGAGAACCCGGCAGGAGGCGGACGTCACGGCCTTGCGCTTGTCCCCAGGTTCTGGGAGAAGCCGACGCCCACGGACTTCCTGGTGAAGCAGGTGCACGCCTGGGCGGGGCTCACGGCACACGTCTCCGTGCCGGCTGCCGGGCCGGAAGGTCGGTGTCCGCCTGACGGGGCCTCGGCCGGGACGCGCGGGCCTCGCGGCGCCTCGGTGCCCAGCCCTGCCGCCCGCTGCCCCGCCGCCTGGGGGCGGGCTGTGGCTCTTTGCAAACTTCAGGTGGAGACGCCTGGGTTGGTTTCTGCCCTCAGGCCCCGCCTGGGGGTACCTATCCCTGCTGGATGCCGACTTTGACAGGGACCCGCCGAACAAGCCCCTGGCTGAGGCCGTGAACTACACGGTGCGTCTGCAGGGGGCCCGCTGTCTGCTCTGGGACACGCGGCGCCGGGAGCCTGAGAGCTCCTCGCCGCAGCCGGGAGCCGCCCCGGGAACGGTGAACTGCAGGTAGGCGCGGCGCGGAGGCGGGCGTGGGGGCGCAGTGCCCGCGTGTCTCCCCCGTCTGGCCCAGCCCTGGCACCGGCCTGGCCTTGTCCCCTGTGAGACGGAGCCGGCGGTGGGCCCCCGGCGGTGTGTCTGTCCCTGCGTGCGGCAGCCTCCAGGGAGTGGGGTCCGGAGGTTCCCAGCCCTCCCCAGGTGACGTGGGTCCCGCTCGGTGACTGGGACACACGAGGTGATGGGGGGATGGTAGACCCCTGTGGGTCCGCTCTGTGCCCCCGATGGTCTCTGCAGCCGGGCGGGGCCTCTGCTCCCCCCTCCTCCCCCTGCGGCCCCTGTGCCCCTCCCTCAATGTGGTTGTGGGGGTCGTCGCGGCGATGTCTGCACCAGGCCCCCAGGTCCGTGGCCTCGAAGCCGTGGCACAGACGCAGATGGGAGGCGTCCGCCGCGTCCCCGGGGCCCACGCGTCTCACTCGTTAGCTGACCCTTTAAACTGGGTCTGGGTGAGAACTGTAACCACTGGGACGGGTCGCCCCCGCCCGCCCTTACCCAGCGCGGCGCCCTGTGACGCCCGCGGCACTCACCCGCCTCTCCCTCCAGCTACCACAGCCTCGGCCACCTCACCGCCTTCTCTGTCTCGAGGAGAGACCTGAACACCAGCTTCGAGACGGGCGACCTTTCCCAGTTCCAGGGGTGAGTCCCGCTCCCTAAACCCAGGTCAGCCCGACCGCTCAGCTGCCCAGGTGTGTCGGCAGGTGCTCGGACCGTTTCAGGGGACAGGCCTAAAACGCCCTCTGTTGCCACTGTGTGGACAGAACAAGTATATTCAGGTTTGAACTGTGGGTAAGCAGAGCATGAACGCCGTGGCAGGAGCTCGGCTGCCTCATCCGTCCACCGTCCATCCGTCCGTCCCTCCATCCGCAGTCCATCGTCTGTCCGTCCATCACCCACACGGCTGCCAGGCTGCTGAGCCGTATGGGGTCCCCCCCGTGAGCGTCGGTCAGTCTGCTGTGCTGGCGTCGAGTTCTGCTCCCTCCCACTTATGTCCCAGGGACTCCGCCTGATGATTTAATCCATCGTATTTAGTCCTGCGTAGACGAGTGCGCGGGTCCGATAGCGATAAGTTAGCTAAGCAAGTCCCTGAGGCTCCGATGCTGGTGGTGCCCAGGCCTCCAGGGGTCCAGGGACCAGACTCAGAGGACAGCAGGTTCTAGGGGCTTTCAGATACCCCTGGGGGGTCTCCCTCCTGCAGGTGTGTGCGCATGTGTTAGCCCTGTGTGCATGTGTGTGCACATATCTGTGAGCCATGTGTGTGCGTGACTGCACGTGTGTATTAGTCAGTGTGTGTGAATTAGTGTGTGTGCATGTGAGTGTGCATGTGTGTGTTAGCCGTGTGCATGTGTACATGTTTATGCATGTGAGCCAGTGTGTGTGTGTGGGGGTGAGCCAGTGTGTGCATATGTGCATGCGTGTGAGCCAGTGTGGGGGGTGTGAGAGCCATTGTGTGCATATGTGCTTGCATGTGAGCCAGTGTGTGGGGGGGTGAGCCAGTGTGTGCATATGTGCATGCATGTGAGCCAGTGTGTGTGTGGGGGGTGAGCCAGTGTGTGTGGGGGGGTGAGCCAGTGTGTGCATATGTGCATGCATGTGAGCCAGTGTGTGTGGGGGTGTGAGCCAGTGTGTGCATATGTGCATGCGTGTGAGCCAGTGTGGGGGGTGTGAGCCAGTGTGTGCATATGTGCCTGCGTGTGAGCCAGCGTGTGGGGCATTGGTCGGCCTCTGACTACATGTTTGTTTTCACCCTTCATTCCTCTCCTTTATTTGCAGACCCCCGGAAAACCTGCTCCCCAGTATTTTCATCGTGGCTTTTACGATTCTTTATGCACTTTTGGTGACTAAAAGCAATCGTGTGGATCGTCGTGAGAAGAATAAAACTGGTTACATTTTTCTGCAAGAGAACACGCCGCCCGGCCACCAGCTGTACGCGGTTGTCGTGGACACAGGCTTCCGGGCTCCCGCCCACTTTACTGCCAAGGTGACCGGGTGGGTGTCCTGGGAGATACACATTGCGAGTGGCCGGGGCCCACTCGTGAGACGACCACGTGCCTGGTGAATCGAGGGGCATCTGGCCTTTCCTGACCCAGCCCGGCAGGGTCTGCCCCGGACAGGCCGAGGGGCCCACGTGGGGCGCAACTTTGGGGATGGAGGTGTCGGGGGGACGGCTAGGAGGAAGGCTCAGGGGGACCCCGCCCAGCACTGTTGGGGTGACAGGTTCAGAACTTGGGCTCTTACCCCTGTGCCTTTGTTTCGAGGTCTATGTTGTTCTGTGTGGTGAGCGTGGCCTTTCGGACCCCAGGGAGCTCTCCTGTCCCAAGAAGCCGCTGTTTGAACGGAACTCCAGACACACCTTCATCCTGAGGTTTCGGACTGTTCCCCCCGCACCGTCCGGGAAGCAGGCCGGTGGGGCCGGGTGGGGCCGGTCACAGCCCAGCTTTCTAGCAGGACCAGCGGTGACATAGGGACAGGCTCAGTGTCTTCACAGTATCTGAGGTCGAGTAAGCGGCACGTTCACATGAGGGACGGACAGAGGGATGGAGGGACTGGAAGGACAAATGGACTCCACATGCCAGGAAATTCCCACCGACTGTGTTTTGTCACTAAACGTGGATGAGCCAGGGTGCGAGGGTGAGAATCAGGCTCCGGGCCTGTGGCTGATGACCTGCCATGTGTCCCCAGCACCCCGGCCCCGCTGGGCCAGCTCCGGAAGATCCGCCTGTGGCACGACAGCCACGGGGCCTCTCCCGCCTGGTTCGTCAGCCACGTGATGGTGCGGGAGCTGTGCGGGGGCTCCAGAGGCTGGTTCTTCCCCGCCGAGTGCTGGCTGGCCGCAGGCAGGCGGGACGGCCGCGTGGAGCGGGAGCTGGTCTGCCTGCGCGGGGGCCTCGGCTTCCGGAAGGTATGTGGCATCTGTGTCCCCAGGGGGCGCCCCGGCCACGGCAGGACGTGGTGCCTGGCTCTGCTTCTCTGGGCCGTGGCCTCCTCCCAGAGCTTGGCGTTGGTTCTGTCCTGGTTGACATGAGACAGGTCTCTGCAGCGGGGCCGACCGCCTGCCTCCCGCTGCCGGTCATCGCAGTCCCACTTCCCCTTTCATTGTACCTGTAATGACGTCTGCAGACTGTACGGTTGCCTGTGGTCCGCGGTGTCCAGGCAGGTGCTCGGGAAGGACTTTTCAGTGCCCTGGTATATCCTGGGAAACCGAGGCAGCCGATAAACAGAGGAGCGGAGGGGTCAGGGAAAGAAAAGTCACCCAGAATCCCCAACCTGTGGGACAGGCGGGTCCCAGGCCCGCGTGAGTGCGCCTTGCGCAGCTGTGACGATGCCGTGAATGCCACCCTCCGATTCTCAGAGTCAGGTCTTCACGAAGCTTCCCACCGTCATCATCGCAAGGCCACACGTGACTCACCGTGCCCTGTTTTTTATTTTTATTTCATTTGTTTCCATAGCAGAAAATGGCGTAGAAGCCCTTGGACAGTGGCTCTGTGTATCTGGGGTCACACGGGCGCAGGGGGCTGAGAGCTGACCCTTCCCCAACATGTCCCCGGCGTGTCCCCACCGCCCCGCCGCAGGTGACAGCCCAGCCTCACCATCTCGGTGTTCTCGGGCTGACATCACTAGTTTAGTGAGAAAGTGTTTATGACGAACTTGAAAAGGGTTTGCAATCGGCCGCAGCACCCAGATCGATGCCTGGTCCAGGGGTGAGGTCCCAGAGGCCGTGTTTCCCACGTGAGCGTAGCGGCCACGCAGCCACAGTGCGATTCTCGCTGCTCCTCGAGAGCTTTGGAGAGACACCTGTCCTGTGAGTCAGTCCCAAGGAAGCGTGGGGCTTGCGGCCGGACCCTCCTCCAGCCCGGACAGCCAGCCCGCGGCAGATTCTCACCCAGTTAAACCCGGGCGCCCGTGTTTGTCCTTCTGCGCTTTCGAGAGCGACTGAGCACCAGCCGTTATGTGAGCTGGACTCTGGGGTCCGTGTGGTTCCCTGAGCGGCGTGGCACCCACCGCGTGGCTGTGCTGCAGGGCGATGAGGACCCTGGGGGGGCCCCTCCTGGCTCTCAGGGCGCTCAGAGCCCGTGAAGTTTACCTGTGCTGGGAAAGGGCTGAGCCTGAGGGGTTTAGAGTCTGTTAGGACCACCAAGGAGAGAGGTGCCCTGTCACCAGCCAGGGTTTGTAAACGGAGGCTCCAGCCTGGAGAGGAGGGCTGGAGACACTCGAGGGTGACACAGGCCAGGCGGAGACAGGGTCCCAGCACTCCAGGGCCTGGTGGGAGGTGGGGCTGGGCGCGTCCAGGCACTGAGAGCGCGGTGGGCGGAGGGGCTGCGGAGGGGCCGGGACCGGAGAGGCAGGAAGCCAGCTCCCGCCCAGATCGTCTGCCTGGATTCTGTGCAGTTTGTACAAACGCCAGGTGCCCTGAGCCTCCCGTGGTTTGTTTCAGCTGCTGTTTTCCAAGTTCACGGAGCTCCTGGAGGACCTGCACGTGTGGGCCTCCGCACACAGCCGGCCCTCGGGCAGGGGCCTCCTGCACACTCCGCGCCTCAGCGTGGCCTTCGCCCTGCTGTGCGCCTACGCCTGCCTCGCCGCCCTGGCCACCGCCGCGGGGCACGAGCAGGTGGGACGCCCTTTCCTTAAAGAGGCTCCCGGGTCCTGATCTGCAGGTGACGCCCTCCTGACTCAGGCGCTAGTGAGGTTCACGGTGCTCAGAGGGGGTTACAGCCGGGAAGGGACCCGGGTGCTCGAGGCCAGTGGCGACGTGGGCTTGGCGGGAGCTGAGGTCCACGGGGCAGCCGCTGGCTGACACCATGTGGACGTCCTGGGCCACTGGCCACCTGGCACTCCAGGGGCAGCAGCCTGGAGTGTCCTATGAAAATGCTCTGGCTTCTTGTATGTTGGCAATTAGTTCAAAATTTTAAACACCTCTGACGATAAAACAGAACAGTCCTGATGACCACACCTGGCTGAGGGATGCCAGTTTGCAACGGCAGCTCTGGTCTAAGGGTCCCCACGAGACAGACGAATCCTAAGTCAGGGCTCGCAGTTAGCACGGAGTCCCTGCCTCCCCGAGGGCAGGTCCCAGCACCACTGTGGGGTGGAGAGAATAGTCACGTTTGCTTCTATGACAACCTCACAGCCGTTCGTGGGCCCCAGGGCTGGGAACGCGGTGCGGGGCCGTCTCGCAGGTGGGCTTGGCGGTGCGTCCACAGGGGGCGCCAGAGTTCAGCGTTCACTGGAACAGTAGGGGGTCAAGAGATTCTTTTTTAAAAAGAACAAGTGTGTAGAATTTGTAAGAAGGTAAAGAAGTCTCACCAAGTAGCAGGAAGGGGACGGCTGTGTCCACCCTGTATGAAGCCACGGCCACGAAACCTAAGGTCGGCCGCTCCTCCAAGGTCGACCAGTTGTCTGATCTTCTCTCTGCTTCTCTCTGTGTTAAGGACACTTTGGGGACATTGATGGCTTCTTGTCGGGTTGTAATGAGGATTAGACCAGCTTTGCCTGCAACGTACCTGGTGTCAAGCGGGCGGGCGGCAAACCTTTGTTCCATCCAGAAGGATCTGTGCAGGAGAGAAGCAGGATGTCCAGCGATTTCTCTTTTTTCTCCTGAAGGGGGAGGCCCGAGGTCAGGGAGAATCAGGGGGAGCAGGACACGCGCGTTCACAGGGACTGCACGTGTGATTAAAACCACCCCGCCTTCTGAGTCCCGCTGACTTCAGGTTACATTTCACTGTCGTCACTGCAGGTCCCTCTGGGTGTTGGCCCCGCCAGCATCCCCCTTGGGTCCTTCAGGACGGGCTTCCTGTGCACCCTCCTGGCTTCTCCGGGGGCACAGCTCTTGTCGCTGCTCTTCAGGCTCAGCCAGGTACCTGTGTCCCACCTGTATGGCCCTGTCCTGGGCAGGACCCAGGGACACCCACCCTGAACCATGTCTTCACCCTGCAGGATGACCACGGGCCCCGCCAAGCGCAGCCACGCCTGCCCCTGGGAGCCACGCCAGCCGGAGCAGCGCAGGGTGAGCCTGCATCTGAAGACCTGGGCACATGTTCTATTTGGTTGAGAATCACAGCAGCAGGAAAGCGGTGACGTCAGATAGGAGGGTCAGACACTGTCCCACCAGGCTGACCCTTTCTGGCCAGCCCATGGGGTGGACGCTGTAGTGTCTGCTGCTTCCCATTTGCTCGGTTCATACGAGGATGTCCAACTTTAATCCATATGTTCACAGGACATTTATTTTAAGGGCATCCAGGCCCCCCCCCCCACACACACACCGTGGCAGTGTCCTTGCAGCCCGTCCTGTGTCCCAGGAAGGCCCGTCCAGGGGAGTCACCGGACAGGAGAGTGTTTCCTGAGGAGGGCTCTCTCCCCAGGAGCCCCCACTCCCCACCTTGAGGTTATAGTCGGCTTTTTTCCAATCAGGCCCTGAGTCCCATAGAAGGACGCCAGGCTCACAGACAACACACAAGGTAAACACAGTGAAGCAGCTCATTCTGAAAATCCTAATGGTGAGGCCTCCTAAGCATCCCCTCTCGGCTGTGGTCTGGCCACGATGGTCGGGTACAGGTGGGAGGGAGCTGAGGAGCCACCATGCTCCCAGGCGGCAAGTACACATGGGCCCGTGGGCCCAGAAGGCTGCCTCCCAGGACCCGGGCCCGGGGCAGCTGTCCAAGGATCTCAGTGGGGACCAGAAGGGAAGGGGTGCAGCTGGTAGAACTGGAAGCCACATGTGGATGGGGGTGATGTTCTAGGAGCTGGGCCGAGGGCCAGGGCAGGTGGGCAGGTCCAGCGGGAGAGACTCTGGGCAACGAGGGGTGTGAATGGACAGGAGAACCTGCCCTTGCTGGGTGCCCATCATTCAGGCCTCAGTCACACTGTAGCACCAGTGGGACTCTTGTCTGTGGCAGTGTGGTGAGCACACGTGGTTCCTGTGGCCTCTGGTCTCTAACTCCCTGCTCAGAGCCCCACTCCTGAGTGTGGCGCTCGTCCCCAGCCTGTGTTCCCGGCCACTTGTGCCTCCAGTCCTGTCCAGAGCCGTCCTGTCCCCACACCAAGCTGACTGCCTGCCCTTCGCCCGAGCCCCACCCAGCCCACTGCTCTGGGCCGGGAGTCCTTCTGCAGGTCCTGGTGGCCACCCGGAGGCAGGTGCATAGTCACTCTCGGCTGCGAGGACCCTGTTCGTAATTAGTGCCCTGAGCTGCCCTGCTCTTCCCCGGAGCCCATCCCCTGTCTAAGGCTTGATGAGGTCAGCCAGGCCACTCCGTCCCGAGAGGCTCACAGGGTATTGCTGTGGAAGGCACCGTATTCCATGGGCACAACCTCATCCTGACCTTGTCTTTTCTAGCAAAACACATCGGCTGTTCTCTCTGGGAGAGCCCAGGCCCAGAGCTCAGCCAGGGGTGATGGGGCAGCCCATCCATCCTCCCAGCCGGAGGCCCATGAGGCTGACCTGGTCCAGCCACCTCCAAGGGAGAAGAGCGACCACTGCGTTCCCAGTTTACGAGGTGACAGTGGTGGTGGGTGTGCCACGCCCGGCCCTTCCTGCCATGTCCTGCATGGCGTGGACACAAGCAGAGTGTTCTCACAGCTCCAGGTTGCCCAGGCCCTCAAGCACCAGGTTTGGGCACTTGCCATGTCACTGCTCTGTGGACAGGGGTTGCCAAGGCCTGTGCTGGTGGCCTGAGGGAGAACCCCAGGTTCCAGTTTATGTCCAAAGACAGGAAAAGTGGATGTCTCAGTTCAAAAACCACCAGACAGGGGGATTCTCTCTTACTCAGGGAAAGTTGACTTTTTGTTCTGGTCAGACTTACTTCACCTGATTGGATGAGGCCCACCCACTTTGGGGAGGGCAATCTGCTTTACTCAGTGCACTGATTCATGTGTTAAGCTCATCCAGAAACCCCCTCCCAGACACCTTCAGATAATGTCAATTAAATGTCTGGGTCCCCTGTGACCCAGTCAAGGTGACACAAAATTAGTGACCACTCTGGGTATGGTTGGAAATGGCGAGGTCTGTTCACACACTTGCTTCTTTCTCTCTTCCTTAGGCCCCGGCCATGCGTTTGAAGGACTCGCCACATCCCGGTGGCCAAGGGTGTGGCTGCCATGGTTGCGCTCTGCAGCATGGGCCATTTGTGGGACGATCTCCGTGGCCTGCGGCTTGGGGACAGGATTTATAGGATACAGGTGAGCTGTGAGATATCCTTAGGCCTTTGGACAGCAAGTCTGCTCTTTATAAGAAAACCCCTGCATTTCTGAGAACTTGTAAGGTGTGGCCCAAATGTGGCTCCCGCTGTCTCATCCCAAACCATGGTGAGAGTTATTTATGGCTGATGATGCCAATTTCGTAGGGTTTTAGCAGGAGCCAATGCCGTCCTCTGTGGGAGCCTGCTCGCTCGGGCCTGGGCCTGCTCGGGCTCAGCAGACGTAAAGTCCACTGTTATTGCTGTTACTGCCCCCCCCACCCCCAGCCATCTCCACTCCCCGTCTGTATGGGTCTCCTTCCTCTTTCCCACTGAGCAGCTGCAGGGTGGCTGACGTCCCCTCTGAGCAGGAAGAGACCTCACCCCCTCCATGGGGCAGAACGAGCCCCCCCACTGCTCCTTCCCCAGCACCCCCACCTCCATCCACAGTCACCCGTCCTGCCCAGGGCCCTGAGCACAGGCAGGTGAGGTGATGGCTTGTGTCCCTGGGCAGGTTCGGCCCCACGCAGTGTGCGCAGTGGCTGTGCCTGCTGACCGTCTCTGTGACCTGCTGCGTCTTCGTCACCCAGCCACTCATGGTGAGCAGCCCTCGGGTGGAGCGAGGCCGGGAGGGGGGTGACGACCTGTTGGGGACTATAGTATTCTTCACAGCCTGATGAGAGAGAGAAGCGGGGCTGAACTGCGGGTGAGTCAGACTCACACAGCCCTCGGCACCCACTGCTTTCTCGACACTGCGCCTCGGAGAGGCCACTCGGCAGCGGGCGGGCCGGGAGCTGAAGGCAGGTGGCCTGTGCACCTGAGCTGGGCCGCAGGGTCCTGGCAGGAGCAGGCAGCTCCGCGGGGCAGACAGGACTGCGGTGTCCTGTGTCCCCTGCAGGTGGGCCTGGCAGCCCTGGGCATCGCTTGGAGGAGGAGGGACGATGAAAGCTTCTTCATGGAGTCTTTACGAGAGGCCACCGAGGGCCTGGACGCGGACCTGGAGGGGCTCTCCTCCCATGCGGCCCACGACCCCCGCTGCGGCGATCCCCACGGCACAGGCACCTTTGAGAGAGTGAGGACGGGTCTGGGACCCATGCTGGTCACTGAGCGCAGAGAGCCCCCGTGGCCTCGGCGTGGTGTCTGAATCACGCTCCGAATCCACATTCAGCCACATCCGTGGGGACCTGGGGGTGCGCTCGTTTCTTAGGCTCCTTCCCCCCTCCTTCCCCCTCCTCCCTTCCCCCCTTCTTCCCCCTTCCTTTCCCCCTCCTTCCTCCCTCCTCCCCCTCCTTCCCCCTCCTCCCCCTCCTTCCCCCTCCTCCCCCTCCTTCCATACCATTTGTCCCCATCATATGCAGTGTTGTCCTGACCATGTGGATGACAGAAAGGAGAGGAAGGTGTAAGGGCCCCAGGAGGATGTGCCCGTGGCCTGCGTGGGCCTCCTGTGCTCTGTGGAATGACTAGCAGGCAGCTATGGCCACGGAAAACAAAGGTCATTTCTTGCTAAGTCCACACTTTCAAATGGCTTTCCGCCCTTTGAGGGTCAGGGAGAGAACTGCCCTAGAGCCTTCCGTGGCCGAGACTGTGAGGGCCCGGCTGGTCCCTGCCAACGAGGCCACGGGCACGGGACAGAGTGGTAAACAGTCTCCCCCCTCCCGCCAGCTGCCCCGCAGCCTGGTGTGCGGGGCCCAACCCCAGGCCGAGTGCAAAGGCAGTGACACTGCCCCAGGCTCACGGTTCTCTCGCCCCCAGGTCCTGGCTGAACGACAGCGAGCTCGCCGCCTGCGCCGGGCGCGTCCACCGTCTTCGGCCCTGCTCAGGGTCACCCGGGAGAGGATGAGAAGACAAACGCGCACCCGGGCGGCGCTGAGGTGGGCGGGGGCCCCGAGCTCTGGGCAGCTGCCCCTTCAGAGCAAGCGGCCAGCAGCTGGGAGGGAAACGAGGTGGGACCCCTGCTGGCCCCAGAGCCACCCCCGTGCGCCCAGTCCACGGGGTGCCGGGAAACTGACTGCGTGGCCTGGGTTCCGCAAGGACTGGTGGCGAGAAGGGCGGAAACGTTCACTCCTGGCCGGGGCTCCTGGGTCAGGGCAGCACCTAAGAAATGAGGCAAATATAAGTCAAAGAAAACGTGGAGCTCATGCGCTGAAAACCACAAAACACTGATGACAGAAGCCAAAGCTCTAAAGAAGTGGAGACACTGAGGTCACTGATGGGAGACTCGGTATCCTCGGGTGTCAGTTCTTTCCAGCTTGACCTATAGATTCAGCACAACCCCGACCGAAACCCAGAAGCTTTTTCTGTAGATACTGACAAACCGATTCCAAAACATACATGGAAAGCAAGGAACTAGACAAGCCAAAGCCATCCTGAGAAAGAACAGTCAGCGGGCCCACACCGCCCGACCTCAGGACTCGGCGTAAAGCCCCGTAACCCAGACACCGTGGACTCGGGGATGGACGGACACGCAGACCAGGACACGACAGGAGCCCAGAAACAGACCCACACAAACGCGCCCAGCTGATTCTTTTGACAGAAGCCCAGAGGCAATTCATTTAACAAATGGAGCCAGAACAGTTGGATGTCAGTGTGTAAAAAAAAATGAGCCTCAACACATACTTCACCCCTTTACAAACATCCCCACCCAGGGATGTAAGAGCCTCTCCCACCAGAAGCCTCCGGCTGGGTCTGCACGTGCGGCTGTGAAAATGCTCATTTTAAATGTCTTTCTTACAGAGACACTGGCATGTGCATCCTCATGTTGCTCCTGCACCTGCTCATAGTCCACGGGACAGCCTCCCGGGGCGCACACTCCCTTCGCCGGGCCGTCCGGGACGCGTTCACCAGGTGGGGCGGGAGGCGAGCCCTCGGACCCGGGGCAACTGCCGGTGGTGCCCATGGAGGGGCCATGGGTCGGGGCTCCAGGCGGGGTCACCGAGCTGTTACTGAGCAAATGGAGAGGAAGGGACGCACCAGGCCCCCTAATCCACATTCTAGAGACGTGTCACCCAGGCGAGGCTCTTGTTCACGCCTCCCACAGGAAGTGGAGAGGCTGTCAGATCCCCCGGACACGTGTCCCCGCTGGTCCTGGGAGGCCTCCTTTCCCAGACTTTGGGCACCTTCATAGCATCTCATTTGGGTAAATAGTGAAACTGGTATTTCAAGGCAGTGGGAGCCGAGATGCGGAGGCAAAACAGGGTGTCGCCGCCGTTCCGTTTGGGGGAAACAGCTGAGCTCTTGTCACAGGCTGTCGATTCGCAGTAAATGACTCCACATCGAGTATTGTCAGACTCACGCCCACCCAGCAACTTCTCAGGTGTTCACTGTTTCCTTCTGTTAAATGAGTAGATGTTCATGGTAAACAGACACGGAAGAACCTACAAACAGGAGCAGTCTCCGCACGCTCCCCCCACAGGCCACCTTTGCACCACCGTGTCTCCTCTCCGCTCCCAGCCTACACGCGGTGCTCCTCTCCCTGACCACGGCCACGGGATTGGTGGTCCGGCCAGATTTTCACCTGTAGAACGGGTTTAGCGCAGGAGCCCTTTGAGGCCGTTTGGGTCCAGGCTCTGAAGTGTGTGACGTGAGTTCACACTGGTTCTTCCCTGTGGCCTCGGTGGCGGGACGTGAGGTGCCACCCGGCTCACTTTTCCTGGAGGAGATTCACACACATCCTTGCAGCTCCTCTGGGAACAGGTTGTCTTTGACTCAGCCATTTATTTTGATGTAAATTATTTTCGTTGACTTTTTTTGGCAAGGGTAGGTGGCTGGCAAATCTATTTATTGTTATATCTTATTTAAGGACATTTATTTTATCTTCTGTGAGAGAGGGTGATTGACACCCAACCAGATGATGGGGGTGATGTAGATTTAAGACCCGCTAGTCGGGCAGGACCTGGCATCCAGATCACGAGCCCGCGTCTCCATAGCTCAGTGGTCCCCCTGTCACAGGCGAGCGTCCCAGCAGTGAGAGGAAGTGGGGTTTCTGGCTCCCCCTTTGCAGAAACAGCAGGGATTCCACTGGCCCCCCCTTCTCAGCCCTGCCCTGCGCAGGGCGGTTCCTGCCAGCAGGTGGCGCTGTGTGTGCAACAAGGGGCTGGTTGGTTGGCTCCCTGGAGGCGGAGCCTGGCCTGAGGCGAGTCTGCTTTGCTGGTTTGCTTGCCTCCCGCCCGGGAAGCCCCGACGGGTGTCTCGCGTGAACGTGGCCTCCGCAGTGCAGCAGCAGAGCTCGCCCCTGTGCGGTGGCCCGTGCGCCCGGGTGCTTGCACCGAGGCTCAGAGCCACAACCTGGGCGTGGAACACGTTCCCACAGGATGCGCAGCCTCCCTGGGGCCCTCCCCTGCCTCAGCCGCCTCCGCACCCCCTCGCCCGGCGGGTGCCCGTCCAGGCCTCCGCCTCGCCTTCCCCCCAGAACGTCCCCCTCAGGCGTCCCTGTGGTCGCCTCCGTTGCCTTCGGTCCTGCTGAAACGTCCGTGTCCCCTGCTCACTTTCCTCTCCTGGATGCTTGTCACCAACATGTTTTGCTTATTAGTTTGTGGTGTTTCCCCACGAGGGCAGGGGTCTGACTCTCCTCACGCCCCCCTCGGCCCGGAGGAGAGCCCGGCAGGCAGGGGTCCCCAGTGACGCTGGCTCAGTGGGTGACCGAGCGCGTGAACCTTCGGAGGAACGAGTCCACCTGTCCTCTTGCTGGGCGCTCGGGGGCCACGTGCTCGTTTCTGTGCCTCACACTGCGACAGCTTCTGCTTAATGACTGCAGGCTGCCCCGCATTTGTGTCAGAGAAAGTGACTTTTGTTTCTGTTATTAAGAGGTACCAGGAGCACCTCCAGCAGCCCGAGCGGTGTGGACACCTGGTGGGACTGGAGCCTGACCACGCTGCTGGACGGCCTGTACCGGGACGGCTCACCCACCGCCGGCTCACCGGGCGCTCAGGTGGGCTTCGCTCTGCTCCCGACCCCTCGCGGTGGGCAAGTCGTCAGAAGTACTGAGGGCCACACCGTAGGTTCTGGAATGATGCCTGGGCTGAGGGCCAGCGCTGTCCACAGTGGGTGCCCGTGGCCCAGCACATCCTGTCCCCTCTGTACCCAGCACACCTTCGCCCCAGCCCTCATCCTCGCCACGCAAGCTTCCCCATATCCCTGCGTTTGCCAGGCGGCGGTGGACGCAGGGTGTGGCCAGTCCACAGAGCCCGTGGCCGGCAGGGGTGGGAGGCTATTTCAGAGTGCCACGTGCCGTGACAGGGCCACGGGCACCTCGGGAACAGGAGAGAGGAAACAGCTAAGATGGGAGCACCAGGAACCTTCCAGAAAGAAGCGAGCTTGTCCCACATTCTAAAGGAAAAGTTACCAGTGAACATGCATTTTGTAGAATAACCTGATCCTTGCTTGTCTTATTTTCTACCTTAAAAAAAATGACTTAGTCCTGCATCCCTCAAACCCAGTTCTCGCTCTACCGTGGCTGAAGTCCGTGTGGCTGCCGGGCCGACAGGGAAACTTTAGGGAAAGGTCAAAGGAGCTCACTTGGGTGTGGCGCAGAGACGAGGCAGCTGCTGTCTCCTGAGGGTGCTGGTTGGACCCTTAGAGTGTCGTGAGAGGGAAGGACCATTCTGGCCTCTGATTCTGACGTGGAGGCCGGGCCGTGCTGTCGGTCTGCCGGGGCGGGTGCTCCAGGCTCACGGTGTGGCCGGTTCCTCCTTCCTGCAGCCCGGGGCTCTCGGGGGAACGTGCTACCTGATAGGCCCGCCCGTCCTCAAACAGCTGAAGCTCCCTCCTGGCCGTGCGTGCGAGGTAAGCAGCTCCCAGGTGAGAAGCTCTCTTTACTTCTAAAAACACCGAATGAGAAAACTCTGAGCGACCCACGTGCAGGAAACCGCAGGCCATTGGCACCGCCTCTGGGAGCCTGTCTGTGATGAGTCCTGGGTGCTGGGTTGGGAGAGCTAATGGACTTTGCCTCCCTCTCCCCTCCGGCCCAGCTGCTCCCCGAATGGGCCCCCCCGCCCCGGTTCTCTGTGCAAATCCGGGGACTTCTATCTAAAACATGTAAAACTAGAATGCCTCATATCTTGTCCTAGTGGGAGGGGGGTGTGAGAATGGCATGTCCTCTGCACCGTCTGTGACAGAAACTCTCCTGACATCCCAGATCAGACTGGGGATCCCGCAGGTGCAGACTTTCCCGGGGGGTCTGGTCACTGGGGCTCAGGATGGATCAAACTGGGGATTGAGGGGCTGAGGCCACGTTTCAGGTCAGCGTGTGTGCCCAGGAGCAGCCTGGCTCGGACACCCCAGGACACCCCAGGGTGCAGGGTGGATGTGGAAACGTGCACCTGAGTCCTGCTCTGGTTCTGGTTTGTTCTGTAGCTTCCCGGGCCACTCTCAGCACTTACTGAAGACTCTCTGCCTACGTGTGACCCCAAAATCCCCTCCATGAGAGACGCAGAAATTCAAAAAGTGGCCCCAAGTGACCCTGAGGCCTGCAGGGAGGACTGTGAGCTCATCCTGGGCAGGACAAGGTCAGTGTGAGCGGAGGTCAGTGTCTCCCACGGCTGCTGGTCCATCCCTCCCGCAGGGCCTGTGGCAAGAGGTGGCGATCCCTCCTGAGCTGGACCCTGGGAAACGGAAGGCTGCCTCTCTCTAGGACCCCCTCGGCCTGCGGTCCCTCCCGGGCAGGGAGGGAGAGGAGTGGACAGTGAGGAGTCACCGCCTGTAAAGTCCCGTGAATGCAGGGCCACGTCAGAGGCTGGCAGGGCCCAGCTGGAGCCTCTCTGCACGGCCTCCCCTCTGACTCGCGTGCTTTGCAGGTCCACAGCCCGCACAGCCCTGACCGGGCTCCGGGCCCGCCGCTGGGTGGACGGCAGCACCAGGGCCGTGTCCGTGCACTTTCTCCTCTACAACCCGCCCACCCGCCTCTTCTCCAGCGTGTCCCTGCGCTCAGAGATGCTCCCGGCCCGGGGCCTCGCCCTCTCCTCCCTGGTACAGTCGGTCACCGTCTTCCATGGAGACTCAGCCCCAAGGTGCCACCTCTTGCTTCCCCAGGTGAGCTCACCGGCCACTCGGCCACTCGTGGAGCACAGGGCTTCACCGGGCCAGCGCCTCCACCAGGCAGGCCTCAGGCCTGCTGCTCACCCGCCCTCCACCCTGACCCCAGCCACATCCCCTCACACAGCGGGTGGCCCGCTGGGTGTGGGCACAGGACAGGAAGAGCCCGAGGGGAGCCAGCCTGTCTGTGTGGCTGGTGCGAATGCAGAGCTCTCGGGGTACAGGGGTCACATGGGAGGCTCGGGACCGAGGCCCAGGTCCTGTCAGGTCTCAGCTCCGGCTGCCACGACTCGTGCCATCCACGGGGCCTCAGCTCAAACAGTGACACCCACACCCTGCAGGCGGAAGGCCAGGTCAGGGGCGGCCAGGGTGCTGCTGAGGCCCTGCCCCTGGTTCACAGGAGCCACCTATTCCGTGTCCTCACCTGGGGACAGAGGGGCTCTCCCTCTTCTCACAAGGACACTAATCCCATCACCGGGGCCCCACCCTTAGACCTCATTTGACCTTAATTGCTTCCTTAGAGGCCCCATCTCTAGAGCAGCCACGCTGGGGGTTAGGGCTTCCGGGTGCGAGTCTGGGGGACACAGACCCTGAGCAGCGTGGGTCTCGGGGAGACGCAGTGTGTTCCTGTGGCTTCTAACCATGGAAGGCACCAGAAATCACTCCCAGCTTTTCCTCCAGCTTTGCTGACTTTGCTGTGTTCTCTCCTGACTGGAGCGAGGCCTGCAGATGCCCCAGGTGGAGCGGGAGGCCGTGGGGTGCACGACTCCAGGGGCTCAAAGGGGGTGGAGCCTGAGAGCGGGTGTGTGGGGACGGGACAGGGAGGGTGGGGGGGCCAGGAGGAGCGGCTGCTCCCAGGCCAGGCGCTCACCTCAGCCGTCAGGCAGGTCATGTTCCAGGGAAATGGTTCTGAAAACCAAAATTCAGGCAAAAAAAACTCATAGTGGACAAAACACAGCATTTTCAGCACCCAGGCTTGGGGCGCAGCGCACGTGACTCCCAGGAAGCCAGACCGGAGCCTGCGGGGCCGCTCTGCGCTCCAGGTCCCCCTAGCTCATGACCAGCCTGGGACTGGGGAGCGCTCGGCCCTGGGCTGTGTGTGGGCAGGAAGGTGGGCACACAGGGCAGCCAGCGGCTGGTCGTGGGAACCGGAGATCGGTGTCCAAGGTGCGGTGGCCGTGGGTCACAACGCTGTCCACCCCGGCCGCCTCGTCTCAGTCCGTCTTCTGTGACGTGGCTGCTACTGGGCTTGTTCTTGTCCTGGGGAGGAGGGACCCGAAAGAGGCTTTTAGCTTTAAAGTGTTAACCGGCAGGTCCCAGGGGCTCCGCAGGGCGGCTGTGACCTCAGACGGGTCAGTTCCACTGTCGCTGAGCACTGGCCGGTGCTGTTCTCAGTGAGTGAATTTGAATGAATGAGGGAGGGAGGGAGTCCAGGTGAACAGGTAACTCACCAGTGGTGAGACGACCATCAGCAGAACTTTAAGAAATTTCTTACATACAGGACCTTTCAAAGGTTTTACTTGTCGAGGAAACTGATAATACGTTTCATACGTTCTCCAAATCCAAGAAAGCTCTTTCTCTTGAGCATCGTGGGGAAGGACTCGGGGGCTGCATGGTGGCCAGGAGGCCCGCTGGGCACTGGGTGACACTCACCGGGCAGGGTTTCCGTGAGGGCACCCCCATCTCGAGCTCACGTGCATCCCCGTCGCCCTCGGGTGGGGTCTCCGAGTGCTGGTGGGTGGAGAGGTGCAAACTGCCCAGGGGCCAGCAAACACCAAGTTCATCTCATGCGCCACACGCCCAGGAACTAGCTCGAATGGCGCCCACTCCAGGGTGCTGGCCCGGAGTCTCCGTCTCCGCACAGCGATTCACGGGAACTGGTTCTGCCCCCCAGCTGGCCTTCTTGGTGCTCACCCTGACCCACCTGAGCCTCCAGCTCTTCTGCCTGGCTGACAAGGGCGTCCGCAGCTACTGGCGAAAACCCGGGAACTGGCTGGAGGTAGCCCCTCGGTCGTGTCCGTCACAGATTTAGAACAAGAATAGTCGTGGCAGGAAACCGACCACGGGCGGGCCAGCTGCTCCAGCTTTAGTGCCGTTTCCCATTGAGTTAGCCCCTGAAGGGCACCGAGGTCAGCGCCACTCCCGCGGCACCAGGGCTCGGGCACCGCAGCCCTGCCCGGAGCCGGCTGACGCCCTCCCTCTGCCCCCGGCAGCTGCCCATCGCCGGAGCCGGCCTCGCCTGGTGCGCAGCCTCTGGCCACCTGCTGTCTCTGGCTGCGGAGGTGGCCGACCAGCTCCACAGGGGGTTTCTGCAGAGGGCCGTGGACCTCAGTCACGTGGCCTTGTGGAGTCAGGTAGGACGGGTGTCGGGGGCCACGCAGGGAGGGCCCAGCTGCCCTCCTAGCTCCTTCCCCTCCGGGGACACCCGACACTCGGTCTCTCTCGCGTCGGCAGCTGCGGTTCCCTCACTCCCAGGGCACACCTGGGCCGCGCCCTCGCGCACACGCCCGCAGGTGTGACTGATCCCGTGCGCACCCTGGGGCGGCCGGGACGCGCTGACCCCCGTGTCCTTCTGCACAGAGGGCCAGGTGGCTGCAGGGGACCCTCTCCTTCCTCCTGACACTGAAGTGCCTCCGCCTGCTTGGCTCCCACAGCGCAGTGGCCTCCTGCACCCTCGTGACCCGCCGCTCTCTCTCGGGCGTCCTCGCGCCAGCGGTGAGGATTCTTTGTCGGGTGATTGCCCGGCAAACCAACAGAATCGGGGTGTTCTGCTCAGGGAGCCCTTTCTCGGGGCGGGGGGAGGGAGCCCCATCCAGCATCGAGCCTCTGCGGCTGGCCTTAGGTCTCCGGCATCAGCAGTCAGGTAATGAGTTGTGGGGGTTACACTGGCTCTGCTCCGTATTCTCCACGCTGTGTTATTATTATCACGATGTTCGTGGTTGTTGCCACCTCCTGGGCGGGGGCCTCGGGCCTGTTCGGGTGAATGGAGGGAGCAGTGTATGTCCTGGGCCCAGGTGCTGGTCTGTTACCACCACCAGACAGCGGACGCTCACCCGAGCTAAACTGTGCGCGAGATTGCTCTTCCCTGCCTCCCTAAGTGCTCGTTTCCTGAGCCCCCTGGGGTGCCAGGAGCCGAGGTGGTGAGACAGGTGCCCCTGGCAGCAAGTGTGGGCTCCTGCGGCTCAGGGAGCCGCTGGCAGGGAGGAGGGGGCGCTGGCGGGAAGGGGACCAGAGAGGAGGTGCTGGGGCTGAGCACTGGGGTGGGGGGCAGACCTGGCCAGGGCTGGGGGGCCTTCAGGGCTACGTTCCTACACCCAGGTGATGTGACCCACAATCCAAAAACGGCTTCTCCGAGCTTTTCCTTATTTTAACGCGTTTAGAAGCCCCACCTGAGTCTGGGCTCCGCAACCCCGTGCTCAGGTCAGTGTGTCGGGTTTGCTCTGCAGCTGGCGGGGGTCCTGGTGCTGGCCGCCGACGCCCACCTGCGTGGAATTCCGCTCTTCCCCGAGGCTCCCCCACCCGGCACCTTCACAGACGCCGTCCACCGGCTGCTCTTCCGTGTTCCGGGCAGCGGCCGAAGGGGCGCGTCCCCCAGCCTCGCCCGGCCTGAGGGGCGGGCCAGGGCCGGGTGCTACGCCCTCCTCCTCGCGGCGGCCGCCGCTCTGTGGTTAGGAACGGTACGAGCTACCTGGGCCCTGAGGTCAGGCTTTGTAAACATTCTGGCCGCTGTGGGGGTGAAACTCCATCTGCGGCCAAACGCCAAGGTCACGAGTCCTCGAGGCCCATCTCTCCTGCGGGGCAGGGTGAGCCCGTCCAGTCGGCTTCACAGTTTCAGTGAGATGACCGGTCTCTCCAGGGAGCCTTCCAGCCTGAGCCACACCCCTTCTCTCACCGAATTTCTCGCCGTCTCTCACGTAGACTTTGCAGGCTGTCCCATCTCCTGTGACCTCAATTCTCCATCCTCTGAAGCGTCGCTCAGCCAGTCTGCAGGGGACGTGCTCCCTGGGCTCGGGGCTGAGCTAGGAATGGGGCTCCCCGCGTCCCACCCTCCTGCTGACCCGCCACTTGCACCCCTAGTCCTGTCACACGCCACACACACACACGCACACGCACACACACGCACACGCACATACATGCACAGCCACAGCCACAGCCACAGCCACAGCCACTGGCTTCAACTCCTGCCGTGGTCCCCCACGACTCTCCCCTGCTCCCCCTGCTCAGGGCTAACAGGTTTACAAGTAAAAATACAGGGCGTCCAGCTAAGAGTTAAGTCTCGGGGAACAGCGAGTGCGTTTGGAGTGCTGCTTTGCCCCCGCAGTAGCTCAGACACGCCTGTGTTGAACCACTTTTCACGGTTCACCGGCTAGTAAAGCACAGGTGGGCCTCCTGCACGTCACCGGCCGCCCTGTCCCTCCCTCCCCAGCCCGCCCTGCCCTGCGCCCGGGTCGCAGGCTCTCAGCTGGGCCCCCAGCTGCTCCCCAGGTCTGCTGCCTCCTTTCCCCGGGGTGGGGCCCGGCTCTGGGATGCTCAGGAAACTCTCCAGGTGCCCTTTGCAGACTCCGCGTTAGAGACCTTGCTCTGTGTCCCACCAGGCACAGCGCCCCGGGAGCCTGAGGGCCTGTGGGTCCCGTAGCTGCTCGCCCACCTCGCCGCTTCCCTCCACCCCACCCAGTGTAAATCCTACGATTCTCAGTGTGGGGTCACCTCGGAGTTTCCCTGGCTCACCCCCCAGACTCCCAGAGGAAGCTGCCCGTGGGCACCGTGGGCACAGGTGTGCGTGTGGACGTCCCTCACACCACGAGACCGTCAAAGGCTGTGTCGTGGGGGGAAGGGAGGGCCGTCTCGGGGGGCTCCTCCATGTGTGGCATGTCCCCCAGCGACTGCGGGAAGGAAGTCTCGGGTCAGAGCTCCCCAGGCAGTGAGTGGCATTCAGGGCTCACACCTGCAGGGCCCCCTCTTTCCGGTGGTGACAGCTGTCTGGTGAGGTTTTGTGGGCCACACAAAGCAGGCTCTGAATGGATATAACTTGGCTTGTTTGGGCTCTTAAAACAACCCGGTGCGCTCGCAGGCTTTGAGCTAACAGGCCTCAGCCTGCGGTGAAGATGCAAAGAACCTGGGACCAGGGTGCAGGGACCTGGCTCATTTACGCAGCTCGGGGCCAGCTGCGCCCACGGCCCTTTCGTCTCCCCCGTGATCACGTGGTGGGGCGGGGCCCGCGCACAGCCCACCGGGCCCACGGGGGGGGGGCGCCAAGTGGAGCCGCGGATCTGCCTGTGGAACCGATTCCAGCTACGCATCTCAGCCCCCCGCTGCGGGCGCCGAGACCACGCTCAGAGCAGGGTTGGCGTCCCTCGCCGCGTTCACCTTGCTGCGGTTCAGCTCCGCTCCCTTGCTGAGCAATGACTGTCCTATTGGCAGGGAATAAAATAGCATCAGATTCAATCTCCATTTTATCACCGAACAAATTGACCAAGCTTTTTTTTTTTTTTTTTAATAACTTGAAGTTTGTCTTTATTTTTTCATTTTTCCCAGCTGAGAGGTTCCCTCGTGGCTTTTGCCCCCAAAAGGAAATCTTTTCAAAGCCCCTCTCTGGTGGGACCGGGAGACGTGATGGCCTACGTGTGGGGGAAGGTCTGCTCCGCGCTGGGGCGGGAGCGGCCGGCGCCCGAGGAGGCTGAGCCGGCCGGGGGCCAGGTAAGCTCCGGGCTGGGTCAGGGAGCACGCCCAAGGCGACGGTGTCGTTGCGCAGTTTTGCTTCAGTTATAAAAGTGTGACCGTCCCTCTGGCCCCAAATCCCCGCAGAGCCACAGAACTTCACCTACAGTTCAAAGACTTCAGCGGGCCAAGCCCAGGCTCCTTTACCCTCAGGGTGACCCCGCGGGCCGGCAAGGGGGACGTGAGGGTTCCCCCCAACACCCCCCCACTCCGTCCCTGTAGTCGCTGCGTGTTGTCACCCGAGGCCCGAGTCCAACCAATCAAAGCAGGTGTGTGCACACCTGTGTACGGCTTGGCGGGCGAGGGACAGGTGTGCACACCTGTGTGAGGTGAGGGAACCGAGATGTGAAATTCAGGCCCCCCGGCCCCCCGATCTAGGTCCCGCGTGTCTCTAAAGCCGGTGCCACAGAATGCTTCAGATGGTGAGGGAGGAAGGGGGAAGCTCAGGTTCTGGAAGGCATTTGCTAGTCTGGTTTTCTCCCCCCAGACCCCCTCCCTGGATGAATTTGCCGACCTGGTAGATGAACTGCTGTTGAAGGTCAACGGTTTGTCCGACCGCCTGCAGCTCCCGCATCCAGAGCCGCAGCCCTGGGACTCGGTGCCGGCCGGGCCTTCTGAGGACCGAGCTGCCGGGGTAAGCAAAGGAAAGTGTGTTCTTATCGCTCTTAGTCTTAGAGGAGGTTTGAACAGCTGCTGTTCCGAGGCCCGAGGCCCGTGTGGGCGCCTGCCCCGTGTGCGTAGGTAACACCGGCCGTGAGACGCGCTCCGGCCGGAACTGAGGACTGTGGGGGGTGTGACGTGTGACTGGCATCGTACATGGTGACACAAGTGACTGTCCGCTCCCTCGCTTCTGATTAACCTGGAGGCAGCAGAGAGGCTGAGGACAGACGTGGGCTCCATTCTCCCAGACCCTGAGAGATGCCCGTGGCCCAGAACGTGGCCAGAATCCCCAGTGGCAGCCAAGCACAGAAAGAATTAGCCCGAAGGCGGAGAGGACACGGCCGTGGCCAGGGCCACACAGGGGTCTCCGCCTTGACCGAGGACCCGAGGGGCCACCAAACACCCTGGTCTGGGAGAAAAGATATTAGAACCAAAAAGCGCTAACGGGGTCTCCCTGGGCCCCACACCACAGAGCCTGGGGACCGGGCCTGAGGGGAAGCCACGCTGGTCAGCAGCTGCCGGTGTGGCCGCCAGAGGAGGGTGTGGGTGGCACCGTCGCCTGGTTTTCCCCAAGGCTGCGCTTGATATAATCAGTATCTAATTTTTAAAAACATCCTGTAATATCGCGTCTCGGCCTTTTGGTTAAGATCAAGCGTAAAACAGATCACAATGAAAAAGGAACTGTTGTGATTATAAAAAGGACCTCCTCTCGTGAAAAGCCAGCGCTGGGCCTAATGGCGCCACGTGCAAACCATCCCCGCGGCACCCGGGACGAGACCATTCAGCGCGAGCCCCGTAATCGCACTTCTGGGGCAGAGCCCGTCTCCTTCCCGCGGGCACACTCCTGCCAACACACTGAACGCTTCCTGCCGGAGGGAACTTGGGCTTAAACCTACGACGTGGAGGGCGGTCTGTCACGTGCACGTCCCGCAGTCGCAGGACCGTGGTCACTGAGGCTCAAGCCGCGGCCTAGGAAGCACTCGGGTGGCCCCGCGGCTCCCACCTGTTCTCGGTCAGGACGTGGGGGCCGTCGGCAGCCTCTCCCCTGAGTGCTCTTCCCCGGGAAACGCGCCCTCCTGGGCCCGCCGCTGTCGGCCCACAGGTTCCCACAGACGCCAGCTCCCAGGCGGGGCCTCACCTGGCCCCAGGGGTGCGGGGACGGGGGCTCCTCAGGGGTGTCCCTGGCACGGCAGCCGGCTGGGCTTGGCACAGGCCTGCCTGTGTGTGCGGGACCTCAGGAAGCCACCCGCTGAATTTCCTAACTCGGGGCAGCTGTTTGTGTCTGAGCCGCCCGCCCGGCCGTGGTGAGATGTGTATCTACGAAGCGGGGGAGGATCGGGCGCCTGCAGCTACGCAGAACCACCTGCAGATCAAACCGTTCCCTGTGACTCATGGTCGCATTGCTCCCGTGTTCTCCGGGTGACTCACGGGAGGGAAATGCCACGGCCGCCAGTCCCCTCTCCTGTAACTTTCCCGGGCCCTCCTCCCTCCTCCTGTGCGACCCCGAGTCCCAGCGGGAGGGGAGCCACACGCAGTGGCCTCTGCCGGACCAGAGGGACCGTCCCGGGCGGCTGCCTCCCGGGGTCCGTGCCCAGCTCTGCCCGAGCCGCAGGCCTCGGAGAGCGGCCCTCGTTCGAGGTGCCAGCAGGGCTTTTCCTCATGGCTTCCTCCCGACGCGCTCGGGTGACCGCCACTGAGTCGGGAGGGACCGTCCAGAAGGCCAGCGGCCGCCCTCAGGTTCCACAGTCTACCTGGGCAGGTTTGGGTCTGTTTTTTTGGTTTTTGTTAATCCTTACCTGAGGATATTTTTATCATTGCTTTTCAGAGTGGAAAGGGGAGGGAGAGAGAGATCGATTGGTTTCCTCCTGCACAAGCCCCAACCGGGGGCCCCGGGCACCAAACCTGCAACCCAGGTACCTGCCCTTGACCAGGAATCGAACCCAAGTCCCTTCGGTCATCCGGCTGACGCTCTAATCACTGAGCAAACTGGCTCGGGCCGTTTTTTTGCCTTTTAATTTATTCCTGCGGGTAGCTAACGCTGGGAAACCATCTGCGTGTGTATTATTGCTTGCCGCGTGCCAGACAGGGACCCAAGTTCTTCAGAAGCGTTAGCCAGTGGAGCCATCACACGCCCTGCAGGTCAGGTTTCCTAGCACCTCCTCTGCAGTGATGCACAGAGAGGGCAGGTAACTTGTCCCGGGTCACACAGCTGGGAGGTCACACGGCAGGAGAGGCACCGCCGGTCGCACAGGGCCCCACACCTGAGTGCGCACGAGGACCGGCGGCTTCCGTCCCACGGCCTGCACGCCGGGTGCGCGTGGTCCTGATCTGTTCTTCCTTCGGCCGCTTCTACCGGGTTGATTTGTGTTTGTTTCTTTCCAGCCCTCAGGCACGGAGGGGCCTCTGAGGCCTGGGCGGTGGGAGGGTGCTAACCACACGGATCGCCCTGAAACGTGGTGACCAACCCGAGCAGGGCCGGCTTCACACACGAGGAAAGCGGGGCCCCGGGGGGGCCAGCTGTGCCGGTTCGCACGCCTGGTGAGAGGCCGAGGTGGAAATCAGGCTTACGGCTCGTCGCACCGTTTGCTCAGGTCGGGGGATCCACCGCGCCCTTCCCCGCGGCTCCTCTCCAGTTGCCCGGAGCTACGTGTGGAAGACGCGTCCGTGTGTCTGCCTGACTCACCGTCTCGGCATCAAAGACTAAAATCTTATTTTGAGGAATTTCTATTCCGTCTATCGAGTCTGTTCCTGCAAGTTGTCTCAGAAATCTAATAAATGCAATGAAATGGCCCGGGGTAGAGTTCTCATGGTTCAATGAGATTTGAAACGAAGTCCTCACTTTGTAAAGTGAACAATTGAATCTTGCCGATTAATAACTCGCTTTCCCCGACTCGCTAACTCAGTGTGAACCGGTTGCTCAGACGGAAGCTTTGGGGTTGGCTCGGAAGATGCGTGAGGCCCTTCACAGGCCTGCAGGCTCCGGTCAGCGCTCGCTAAGGGGGTTATTGAATTTGGAGCATGTGCTCATATTTTTGGATTCAAAATAGGCTCAAATGCCTGGTTTAGCCCTGGCTGCGGTGGGTCGGTGGCTAGAGCGTCGGCCTGCACGCCGAAGGGTCGTGGGTTCAGTTCCCGGTCAGGGCACGTGCCTGGTTTGCAGGTCAGACCCTGGTCCTGGTCAGGGCACATGTGAACGGCAACACCTCCCTCCCTCCCTCTCCCCCCCTTTCCCTTCCGCTTTCTCTCAAATCAACAAAAAACAAACGAAAAACAAAACCCTGCGTGAGAATCCTGGGTGAAGGCAGGACGGGACCCGCTCCGCCCGTCTGCAGCCCTGGGGCTGGGTCTGCCCTTCTCCCGCCCTGTGTCCGCTGCTGAGTCCTGCCGGCCTCGACCTGGAGATGGGAGGCCCCAGAGCCCGGACGCTGCCCCCTGCCCTCCTGGGGGGACAGACGAGAGACGGCCGTTCGTTTCCCACTTTAAAAACCAGAGCCCGGCATCCTCGCCTGCAGGGGAAAGACTGGAAATGGGCTCAGGGTTACTCTCTGGTCCTCCCGGGCCGGGGCGGCCCAGGGAGACTCACCTTGTCTCTGTCAGGGGCCAAGGGTCAGAGGTCACAGGGCTGCTCCAGGCCCCGCACGGAGAGGCTGTTTACTTGGGATTCCTTTCACCCGGCGTAAGAGCCCCGGGTCACCATTGAGCGTCCGAGGGGCCCCTGCGGTGGTCCTGCCTCTCGGGACAGGGGACACGGGCAGGTTCCGAGCGGGAGGAAGGCGCCTGTGCCCGGGGGGTGGGGGTGCCCCTCTGTCCACTTCTGAGGGGCTGGGGCTAGGACGTCAACATGAGGATTTTAGGGGCACAGTTCAGCCCAGAATAATTGCAAATCGCTTTTCAGAGAGACGAAGGCTGTCAGCCCCTCACGGCAGCGCCTCAGGCTAGTCCCTGCCCCCCCTGGTGCGACTGCTGTCTGTCTGCAAAACCGCTTATCGGTGGGTTTTCTAAACGGGTGACCCCCTCCCCAGGAAGCCGGCCGTCTGTGGATGAGCTGTGGTCCCCCGTAAACTGAGCCCTTCTCCCCGGGTGGGCAGGACTCGGACCAGGCGCCCACAAGGAGGAGAGCGGCCGGTGCTGGGAGCTCAGAGGCTGACCCCGGTCCCCGCGGGGCTCCTGGTCGTCCCCCAGGGAAGCTCCTTCCAGAATTGACCTGAGTGCTGCCGTCCCAGCCCCGGCACTTTCTAAATTGGTTCCCCCCCGGCCTGCGGTCTCGCTGTCTCAGAGGCAAACCGGAGACACTCTGCCCTCGGAGGGCTTGAGGGTTGCATGGGACAGTTTCCTGGGACGTCCGAGGATCCCACACGACCGGGTTCTGCCCATGGAGCGAGCAGGTCACGTGTCCCTCGGAACCAGGGGGCCGCCAGCACCGGCCCATTTCCGCGGATGTGTGGTGTCTGCGCGGAAGGACAGGCCTGGTCCTCTCGTGGCTCCGTCCACGTGTCAGAATCGAATCACACTGGAGCATCCACGGGCCCAAAATTCAATCACTGGTCCTGTCCCTCATCTCACTGCTTCCTCCCGTCCTGGGTGAATCTAATTTTCCCTTCATCCTAATGAAGCTCCCGGGGAAATCGAATCACGGCCTCATTTTCATCTGAGTGATTAAGCCGTGACGGACGAGGGTCTGCAGGGAGGGGCTCCCGTGAGCGCGTGGGGCAGGGCTGGCTTCTCCGACCGTCCCGGTGACCGCAGGGTCGTCCCCACACCCCCGGGCCTGTCACCTCAGCTGTGACCCCCTGGGTGAGACCATGAAAGTCTACCAACCACCCCACCGTCCTCTCGGAGCCGCAGGACAACCTGAGCTCATGCACAGCCGTCCGTGTGTCTGTGCGCAGAGATGAGGGGAAACTATTTATAGAACGTGTCCTATAATGAATTTATCCGCATAGAGCAGATCATTTCGCATCAGCTCACTTACAAGCGGGGAAGGGGGTCTGACTTCCTTTCCAGGCGGCATCTAGGTCCCTGGGCATCTCCACCCCGACCCGTGTGGGTCCCGGTCACGCCAATGGGCGCGCCAGGCCCGGGCTGTCCAGGGCTCCGTGTGCTGCTCTTGTCATCCCAGACGCCCGTCCTCACGGTCCCGCCCGTCAGCTCTCCCATCGCTGGGCTCCCCCGTCTACGGCCCTGAGCTCCCGGTCGCTCGGTCCCCAGAGGCAACTCGGCGGCTTCGGCTCTGGGATATTTGCTGCAGCGCGAGGCTCACGGAGGAATTTTCCATCTGCTCCCCGTCCAGCTGAAGTGATTTTCCTGAAGCCTGAGATAATTCACATTTCATGAAGCCAGGGCACTCCGACCCAGACACAAGTCCTTAGCAACTAAGAACATTTTTCCTTCTTAAAACTATTCTGTTTTGCCTGAAACTTGGAGGACGCACCCGGGGTGATCCGCACACAGAGTGAAAGTAACTTCAACTTTCCACCCGCTCGTCGCAAAACCACCCCAAGTGCTGTTTTGCGTTTTCCGAACCGGGCACATCTGGGTGGGTGGGTGGCTGTGTCCCTGGACTCCCTGCACCCCGAAGTCAGCGGTCACCCAGGAAGGGCAGACGCTGAAGTTTCCCTGTCTGGTTGGTAACAGGAAGAGGGCCACTCACCTTCATTTTTGGGAGAATATGAAACATGGAGCTTTTTTTTCTTCCAACCCTCACCCTAGGATATTTTTTCCATTGCTTTTCAGAGTGGAAGGGAGAGAGAGAGACATTGATGTGACAGAGACACACCGATTAGTTGCCCCCCACACGCGTCCCGACCAGGGAAGGGGTTGGAACCTGCAACGCAGATAAGTGCCCTTGACCGGGAATCGAACCCGAGACCCTCCAGTCGGCCGGCAGATGCTCTAACCACTGAGCGGCACCGGCCAGGGCTCCTTCCCATGTTTTAACTGAAAGCTTGGACTTCCGTTTGCTGGGAGGTTTGGTCGCTGACTCAGTCTCCTTCCCCGTCACGGGTCTGTTCAGGTTTCCCACTTCGTCCCGATCTCGCCTCGATAGGCTGGGTGTTTCAGGAGTTTGATAACTTCCTCCAGGTTGCCCAGTGTGTCGGCCCATCGCCGTTCCCACCAGGCCCGGGTGACCCTTGGCATCTCCGCAATACCAGTCATGGCATCTCCCCTTTCATGTCTGATTCTGCTCATTTGGGCCCAATGTCTGTTTTCTTGCTGAGTCTGGCTGAGGGCTCCCGCACGTGGTTTATCTTTTCCCAGAACCGGCTCTCGTCTCGGCTCCTTTGGTCGTCCAGGTCGCCTTTCCTGTCTGCACCCCACTCACTTCTTCTCTGGTCTTTATTGTTTCCTTCCTCCTACTAGCTTTGGGCTTTGTCTGTCCCTCCTTCTCTGGTTCCTCGCGGTGTGGCGCTCGGTTGGTCGTCTGAGTTTGTTTCTGGGGGCCGGCGTTTGTCTCTGTGATCGTACGCCTGCTTCAGGGGCACCCCCCACATCTGGGTGTGTCCTGGTCCCATTTGTGTTTGTCTCCAGGTGTTTTTTCATTCCCCTCCCGAGTTGTTCTTTGACCCATTGCGGCTGATTCTGCAGCATGTTGTTTGATCTTCACATATTTGTGATTTTTACAGTTTTCTCTTTGTAATTAATTTTTGGTTTCATATCATTATGATTGAAAAAGTTGGTTCATATGAGCTCAGTCTTCTCAAATTTATTAAGACTCGCCCGGCCAGTGTGGCTCGGTGGTTGAGCGTCGACCTATGAACCAGGAGGTCACCGGTTCGATTCCCGGTCAGGGCACAGGCCCAGCTTTCAGGCTCGATCCCCAGCAGGGGGCGTGCAGGAGGCAGCCGGTCAATGACTCATCACTGATGTTTCTCTCTCTCCCTCTCCCTTCCTCTCTCTGAAATCAATAAAAAAAATTAAAAAAAAAAAAAGAAAATTACTCAGAGTGACGTTAAATTTTACACGTAAAAGTACCATTAATATTATGCTGTGACTTGCAAAGCTCCTGGCTCGTGCTTGGATTTTCAGCTGGGCAGAGGCCGCCTCCCGGGTCCCGAGCCGCCCACCCTTCAGGGTCCCGGCCTCTGGAGCAGCCAGCACCTCTGTGAGCTGCAGGCTTGGTCCCCACGATCCCAGGTCCCCTGAAGCACAGCGATCCGGGGAGCGGCCCTGGCCTTTTAGTCCCCATCAAACGCAGACGAGATTTAGAATTTACTAAATAATTAAAAGAATAAAACTGGAAACAAACTGCCCTGTTGATGATCCCAGGAGCCATCAGACACCAAATGCACAGTTTCCTGGAGTGATTGTCTCGTTGCACTAAGTGGCCCGGTCTCTCCGGGAACGTGGACGTGGCAGCTGCACCTCCAGCAGCCACCTTGCTCCAGGAGGAGACAGCAGGAGAGCGGGACCCCAGGCGGCTCTGGACGCCCCGCCCTCTGGCTGGTTTTATGGAAAAGGGGAACCCAGGAGCTCTCGGCTTGTTTAAATTCTCTGGCCTCCGCCATCTGTCCTGAAGTTCGGGACCCCGGCAGCCTCTTTGGCACGCGTTTCCTTGTCTGTAGGTCAGGGTGTTAATGGGGCTGGTGGGATGGGTGTGGTAAAGTGCTGAGCACAGAAATAACCAGCCACTTGTACCAGAAACGGATGAACCGAGAACGCGGTGCTGAGCTAGACGGGAGCAGTGCTGGAACTGAGACAGAACATGCGCCGGACGGACCAGAAATAACCTCGGTTCTCACAGGACACGAACCGTGTGCCCGGGGACGGGCTCCGCGCCCTCACCGTGGGGGCGTCCTGCATGCGCGAGGCTGCTGGGGGGCCTCGGCGGGCCTCCCACTCCCTGCCCGCCGCTCAGCCGTGTCCTGGGCCCGCCGGGGACGTAGCAGGGAGCCAGGCGCTGGACAAGGCCCAAAGCCGGATGTTTCTTGTGCCTCTAAATGGGCTGTGTACACAGACCCCCGTCACCATTCAGATGCCCAGAGCCGAGGCGACAGGTGCCAAAGCTCTGTCTGCGGCCCAGACATCCCTCCCTCATCTCTGTCATCACTGCCCCTCGATGTGATCACATCCGAGAGACAGAGGCACCAAGAGCCCCCCGTGACACATCTGCCAGTGTGGCCGCGGGCCTGTAGGACGTACCCCAGCACCACCCGGCCCCAGCGAGCATTTCAGGTCGTGTGTCTTGGCCTAGAATTGAAGCACACTTTGGATGGGGGCTGCTTCCTTCCAGGGCATTGTCGGTCTATGGGGAACTAGCCCCCAGCAAGGTGTCCCTTTTTTTTAATCTTCACCAGAGGATATGTTTTCATTGATTTTTTTTTAACAAGATAGAGGAAGGGAGAGAGAGAGAGAGAGAGAGAAACATCCATCAGCTGCCTCCTGTATGCACCCTAACCAGGGATCAAACCGGCAACCTGGTTATGTGCCCTGACCAGGAATCGAACCCGCAACCCTTTGGTGCCGGGGATGAAGCTCCAACCAGCCGAGCCGCCTGGCCGGGCAGGTGCCTTTATGGGACACTGACGGCATACGGCCGCTTTGCTCCCACAGTCAAGTTCAGTTGCACAAACCACCCTGGACGTGGGATTCCCGCCCGGGCAGGACGGGGCGGGCGGGAGGGAGATCCCACCACGCGGCTCAGAGCCGCGTCCTGCCGTCTAAACTTATGATTTATTTCTGGAATTTTCTACTTAATATATTCAAACCAGGGTTGACTGTGGGCAACCGAAACCCCGGAAAGGAAAACCACGGATGGGGGTGGGGCTGCTGTACAAAACTGTGCGCAAAACTGATCGACGCCTTTAGAAGTCAGGCCAGCGGCGGCCTTTGGGAGGAAGGAGAGGGCGGAGGTGGGAGGAGTCTCGAGGGGACTGGGTGGTGGGGATGCAGGAGGCACGGGGGGTCCACAGGCTGTGAGGACGCCTCGGGCGGTGCAGTCGCGATGCTCTGCTGGTCTGTGCGCTGCTGAGAATCCAGTTCTTTTTTTTCTTTCTTTTTTTTAAATAATATATCTTTATTGATTTCAGAGAGAGGAAGGGAGGAGGGGGAGAGAGAGAGAGAAACATCAGTGATGAGAGAGTCATTGATCGGCTGCAGCCCACAACCCGGGCCTGTGCCCTGACCGGGACTCGAACCCCGATCGCCTGGATCCTAGGCCGACGCTTAACCACGGAGCCAGGCCCGGCCGGGCGAGAATCCGGTTCTTCAACTGGAGCCTCGACTCCCACGGCGAGGAGTTGACAACGGCTTGCTCGGGGCCACGGTGGAAACTCAGTCCTCCTGCGGCTACGATCTGGACGCAGCGTGAAGTCCATGCTGCGCAGTCCTCCCAACATTCAAAACTTCCTTCTGGAAAATCGGTGTCGCCCCCACCGAGAGCTGAAATAGTCCTAGTGTATAAATAGTCTGATTTTCATCTGAGCTACAACCACATGAAACAGGAGATTAGGAGTCCTTCTGGGCAGTCATTCTCAGCCTCAGCATTTTCCTTAAACACGAGCCCATCTGGGCCTCCTCACTGTAAACAACTCCTTCGTAAAAGGTCTTTAAAAGCCCTTTGTCCTCGGGAAAGGGCTGGATCTCTGTGGCCAACATTTGGAGGGAAGATGTCGAGCTCAAATTCCCCGGCGTGTCTACGTATCTGGTTTTGTTGTTACAGCCTCGCGATTCTCTGTACCAGCCCTTGGGTCCCCTTAGCATTAAAAGGAAGCGCATGTGTGGCCCACATTACATTTCTCAGACGTCATAAAATGTATAAAAAGTAAATTGTAAAAATAACAATCAGAGAGTAATGGGAGCCGAGAGGTGTCCCGAGATCAAGGGGCTGCCTCTGGCTGTGTTTGGTCCGTCGGTCATCACCTCCAGGCCCGCATTTCTCCGTTATTCTTCCCAGAGACACCGCAGGAGAGGCCGCCGGGCGCCCCGATGGGCCGCAGCTACACGGAGCCCGGCATGTCCAGCTTCAGCCCGTCACTCGGAAGGGAAACGGCAACTTCCAGACTCAGGTGGCCGATATCAGTACCTCCGGCATCACCTTCCCCTTCAGCACCCCCGTCAGAAACACTCCTGGGGGCCCTGGCCGGCTTGGCTTGGTGGTTAGAGCGTCGGCCCTCGGACTGAAGGGTCCCGGGTTCGACTCCAGCCAAGGGCATGCACCCTCAGTTGCAGGCTCAATCCCCTGCCACGGTTGGCACGTGGCAACCAGTCGATGTCTCTTTCACATCGATGTTTTTCTCTCTCTCTCTCTCAAAAGCAATGGAAAAAATATCCTCGGGTGAGTGTTAAATAAAAATAAATACAAAATAAATGAATAAATAAAAAGAGAACAGCTCAGCGGGGAGGGGGGCCTCCACCAGCCGCCTGCACACCTCGCTCCGTCCTGGCTCCTCCAGATGCAGGTCCCGCCTCTCCTGCCGGCTGCGCTCCCCCCACGGCCCCCAGGACTGAATTTCCAGCGCACCCCGTGGGGATTGCCCCCTGAGTGTGCCCCTCAGCCCGACAGTCACCCCTCAGCTGAGACAGCTTCTCAAAAACGAGCGCTTTCCACACGAAGCCTTACAGCGGAGGACGCGGGCAGAGGGAAAGGCCAGCGGGCAGGGGGAAAGGCCAGCGGGCAGAGGGAAAGGCCAGCGGGCAGAGGGAAAGGCCAGCGGGCAGGAGGGAGGTAGCAGGGAGGAGACCAGACGGGTTTCACCCGACAGCATGGGCCTGGCTCATCCCTGCCCCTTGTGAGGCCTACGGCAGGTCACAGTCAGCCGCAGCCAGAAGCGAGAGTCCTCGGTCCCCGGACGACTGGACGACAGGACGACAGGCTCATCACAAAGGCAGTAAAGCCCGGTTCCCGCTCCTCTCGACCGCACGTTGGTGCTGCCTGCTGTGAGCGGGGGGGCGGGGGCCGAAGCCTCCTCGCTCTTCGTAATAAGATTTCCTGACTCTGATCCACGACCAGAGCCTCCCATTTCCTCGTAATGGGACACTGAGGGATGGACCTGGTTACGGAGAGCCCAGAGCCGGCCCGGCTTCCCATCAAGAGCCCCTGACGCAGGTCCCGCTCTCCACTGACCACCCCTAATGGGGACATTACGTCTCCCGGCCGGTCAGCGCGGCACATGGTAATCCGCTTAGCCCCTCGCCATCCGGCCGGCAGCCTCCAGCTGGCTCCGGGCAGCAAGCGCCTGACTGGATGTTAAATTGTGCGCGGAAAGCTCGGCCCCGGTGAGCCCTGCGCTGGCTTCACGGGAAAGCAGCGGGGCGTTCTGGTTAAAAACAGCAACACGCAAACGGAGCCGGGCGGCAGCCGTGGTGCCAGCCTCCTGCCGCCCCAGGTCCCTGCCGGGCCTCTGCTCCCCACGGGCACCCTCAGAGGGGCTGACGTCGGAGGCCGCCGGCTCCGTGGGGCATTTACCTCAGCCCGTCTCCCTGGATCTTTCCGACATGCTCCCCAGCCACGAGGTGGGTGGGACGGCCTGGTCGCAGAGGGGAAACTGAGGCAGGGGCCCACTGGGAAACGTGCCGGCGGGCGCCAGGTTTTGTCTGGCACCAAAGCCCACTGTTTCTACCAGTGAGTGACTCAGTCTGTGCTTCGACCCTGTTTCGTTCTCGATGACACCGTCCCTCGGAGCCACCGCGTAATTGGGCCACGAGGCCCAGCTCAGTGCAGGGAAAACGCAGGCTTCCCTCCTCCAGCTAATCCAAGTGACTGTTCGGGAGGAGCAGGCTCCCCCGCCCGCCCTCCGGGAACCCGCCCTGAGTGCGCACAGCACAGCCTGGGCGAGGGGCGCTCGGCGGCGGGCCTCCCGTCTTCCTGGGCACAGCGTGTTCCTCGGACTGAGGGCAGGTCCACGGCCCAGGCGGGGTGAGCCGATGTCCTGCAGAAACGGGCACGTGGCAGAGGGAGAGCCTGCCCGTCTGCTCCGCAGCTCAAAGGGAGACCCCTCGACAGGAGGGCGCCCCTCCCAATGATTTTCTGAACAAAAACGGTTCTGTGTTGGCTCACCTGTTATGAGCTGAGCTGTCGGGGTTCTTCAGAGAAATGGAACCGGTGAGGGAGAGAGGGGGTGGGGAGAGATTATTTGGGGAACTGGCTCATACAGTTGTGGCGTGTGGAACAGGCAAACCCCAAAGCTGCTGGGCAGGCTGGAGACCAGGGCAGCCAGCGTTCCACTGGGTGAGGCCTCCATCGTGGAGGGCGATCTGCTTTATTTACTCAAAGTCGACTGACATACTCTCATCTAAGTAACACCTTCACAGCCACAAAGAGAATCGTGTTCAAGGAAATGTTTGGCACCACGGCCCGTGAAATTAACCATGACACTCCTTAATCACATACAAACGTGTCCCCACAATGGCATCGGCGGGTCAGGCCCCAGAGGAGTCCAGGATTTGGGCTCCTTCAAGGTCAACCCTGTTCTTAAAGTTCCTCATTCGGGTCCTTCTTTAGGGCAGTTTTTGTGGCCGCTTTTCAGAGCTGAGCAGGAGGGTGAGCCAGGCCCCCGGGGCCTCACAGGGCTTGTCCGTTGCTGACGGGGGTCATCCCAGGGCCCGTGAGTATCGCTGGGGCTGTGACCCCCCAGGCTGCCCAGGGGATGGTCCTCCCCTTTCTTCCCAGCTTGGATCTCAGAGCCAGAGGGTCTGGACTTGTCAGACCCCAGGGTCACAGGGACTCCTGCAGAGCTCTGAGCTGACCAGGGCCCTCCACAGGGGGCCCTGACCACTGAGCTGATGCCAGCCTCTCCCTCTGATGGGTCCCCCCGGATTCCTGTGCCTGTCGCTCTGGAGCCCGGCCTGCCGTGGGCCCTCCTGCTGCAGATCCTAAAGTCACCGCTGGGCACCTGGGCCCTGAAGCCCATCGTGTCCCAGGCTAATGTGTCCCTTCGTTTGTCACCAGATCGAAGGAAGGGCAGGAAGGAAGGGTTGGTTTTCTTATCTGCGGGCAGAGACCTGCTGTGCCCAGGTTTTGTGTCCCAGGAAGGGTCCTGTGACCTCATCTCCACAGGCTCCCAGTGGCCCCTGTTCCTGGCCGGCAGGATCCACCTGGGTTGGGGCCTCAAGGGCTTTAAAACAGACGGCTTGGCTGGGTTTCCACATTGGGATCCCCAGCCGCAGAGTTGGAGGCGCTGTGGCAGCCACTGAGGGAATGTGGAGGGGCCCGGTGACCGTCCCCACCCTCCTGGGAAGGCACAGGCCACCATTCCCACCGGGGTGCAGGGAGGATGGGCTGGGAGCGCTCCGTCCGGGTGCGGCCGGGCTGGGGGGCGGTGTGGGGAGGGGCAGCCTGGGAAGGCGGGGGCGAGCCGAGCCTGCGCTGGCCTCCGGTGCTCCGTGTGTGTGGCCGGGGCGGTCGGCCATCGTCCTGCTTCCCGTAAATGCTGACCATGCTGAAAGAAGAATTTCACGTAATCGGAGCAGCATTTAATTACCATGATTTATGAGCTCTAAGGGCACAGATCAGTCCCCTGGACATGACACCCCTCGGTCCCCTGTGAGTCGGGGCTCTGGCCGCCCCCTGCCTCAGCTGTCACGATTCTTTCCTTATTATCATCCTGATTATTACAGTGGCCTGGCCACCGGGGAGCGGGGCCATCACCGCAAAGTTCACAGCAAGTTCAAGGCCGGGCCAGGAGCCCACGAACCGATGGGAATGTGCGAGCTGCCTGGGGGACCTCGTGGTGGCAGTCCCAGCAGACGCCACAAACGTGGTTTCCTCCTCCAGGTCTCACGCTGCCCCCAGGAGATGGGGAAGGAGAGGAGACAAAGGCGAAAGGTCTTCCGTAGGGACACAGGTAAGCTCGTGCCCTTGGCCGTGGCAGATGCCCTCCCACCCTCGTCACGCCTCTGTCAGGGACACATCTGTCTTTTGTCAGAGCCCCCCTCGGGCACACATGGATACATACACATGCATGTGCACACATGTGTGCACACACGTTCGGGCATGTGTGCATAACACACATCACATGGGCACGTGCACGTATGTGTTGTGTGCATACATGTGTGTAGACATACATTGGTATGCATGCATGCACACATGTGTGCAAATGCATGTGTGGGTACATGCAAGCACACCTGTGTGTGTAAGTAAGAACCCCCCCTTGTCAGAAGAACCCTCACTGACCCACCACGCGAGTCTGAGAAAGTTCGCTCTGCGGGTGTCTGAAGCTGGGTGGGCAGAGGGAAGTCTGAGTGCGAACGGGACACAGGGACGGACGTCCCCCCAGCCAGAAAGCAAGGGGTCTGGAGGAGGCACAGCAGAGGATTTATTCACCTTCTCTGGCGTTGACTCAAATTGCAGCTTTGTACAAACACGTGGGTGAAGAGCAGGAGTAACCACAGGACATGAAGGAGTGGATGCTGGAGGCCGAGGGGTTCCCAGCCCCCCCCCCCCAGGAATCTCAGGCTGTTAGAGAACAGGCCAGGCCGCCTTCCAGGGCCCGGGAAGGATGCACCTTGAGGAGGCCGCAGGGCCGTGGTCTCGGAGCCGAGCAGTTCATGGCTCTTGGCCCCTGAGCCTGATCCCAGGTCCCCTGGCTCCTCGAGCCGGAGGGACCCCAAGGTTATGCAGACTGGAGACTCTGACAACAGAAAACAGATGCCTCGGGTCGTGGAGACTGAGCCTGCCCCGGAACGGGATCCCCGGGATTTATCGCCCCTCACGGTCGGCGAGCATTCCACACGGTTTCACAAGACACACTAGCGAGCTTTCAGCACAGGGCTCCCCATGGGCAGGGACGTGCCTGCGGACTCAGCTCAGCGGCATCTTCAGGGGGAGAATCCTCTCCGTGAACCCGCTCAGGAATCCCGACCCCGGGCTAAACCTCGGAGCCCGAGGGGCGGCGTTAACGTGTCCCACCCCCCCCGAGCATCAGGCCAGCTCCCCCATCCCCGGGTGGGAAGGACCGAGCCTGTTCAGGGCACTTTCTAAGACGTGTGGGCTGTTCTTCGGCAAGATGGCGCCCCATCGGACCCCTTTAGCGAGAGGAGAGGGAGAGGCGGACTGTGTTCAGGCTGTTAGCTGGGGAGGAGGGAGACACCTGTTGAGGGCTCTTTAAAGATGAGGTGAGAGATGAGACCAAGTGGACTGTGGCAGGTTGAATTAAGAGATAAAATCATGCCATGTTAAAGCCATCACAAATGAGAGAAAATCATATTCTGAGACTCAAGGACAAAGTTTTGCTTTTCTACTTACAAGCTTTCTGTGCCAAAACAGGCCGGAAGCATCCAAGAAGAACAGCTGAGGGAGAACCCTCCACCCACCGACCCGCACCTGCCTTTAAAAATTTTTTTTTTAATTTTTAATCCTTACCTGAGAATATTTTTTTTTCATTGCTTTTCAGAGAAAGTGGAAGAGAGAGAGAGAGAAACATCGATGTGAGAAAAACACATAGACTGGTCGCCTCCCGCACAGGCCCCGACCGGGGCTGGGGATGAGCCTGCAGCCGAGGTGCGTGCCCGTGGCCAGAATCGAACCTGGGACCCTTCAGTCCGCAGGCCGACGCTCTCACCACGGAGCCAAACTGGCCAGGGCCCCGCCTGCCTTTTAAAAATAACAACCAGCATTGTGGACTTTCTGAGTCATAAACTATTCTGATATTTCTTAGTAATGCAAAAACCACATGTTTCAAACGAGTGAAATACGATTGGAGAATTTACGGGTTGCTCTTGGAAAAACTCAGATTTTCTACTTGTGTCTAATACAAACCAGTCTATCTTCTTAAACAAGATCCAAAGGAGTCCTACGTAGCCTCCAAAACTATGTATAAAAGATGCAGGTACATAACTGTATCATTTGTCTTAACAACACTCGCGTTGCACTCGCAGAGCCAGCCGGTCTCCAGCGCTCGCATCTGGCCCGCAGGCCGCTGCCCGCAGTGAGCCGCACGCGGGTCTGCGTCCCGGCTGAGCTCCTGGGCGTCGCGGTCCTGGGGGGCTCACGCCTTCAGAAATCAGCCTCTGGGGCATTCAGTGTCAGAGAAGACGAATGACAAATGGGTTATTTGTTAACGCAGATGAAAAGAAAACCGGTGGGGCCCTGGCCGGTGGGGCCCAGTGGTTAGAGCGTCGGCCTGGGGACTGAAGGGGCCTGGGTTCGATTCCGGCCAAGGGCACATACCTCAGTTGCAGGCTCGATCCCCAGCCCCGGTCTGGGTGCGTGCAGGAGGCAACCAATCAATGTGTTTCTCTCTCCCCCCCCTTCCACTCTCTCTGAGAAGCAATGAAAAAAATATATATCCTCCAGTGAGGATTAAAAAAAATAAGAACAGGACCTGAACTGGACTCTGCACTGCCCGAGGCCGTGGGGGTCTGGAGCCCAGGACCGGTCAGAGGACGCCCTGGCTCAGCGTTGAAACAGCCAGGAAGCTTAGGAGCGGGTGAGCCCGCGGCACCCACAGCCCCGCCCTGGGGAAGGACAGGAGGTTCCTACCATCCACTGTGAGCCGGACACCCGCCTGGTTCCTCGTTTAATTCGTACAACCCATTTTACAGAGTTACAGCAAGCAAGCTGCCTGGGCTGATTAACGTGCTTTACTTAACCTAAAATACCGAATTATAAAGCCAATATGTGATTGACAATCGTGTAATTGACGAATCTGGAGCTAATTCCAAATAGAACTCTATGTGATTAAATATGGAATAAATGTTGTCAGGTGGTCAGTTACAAAGGTATAGACTGTAATTATGTAGCACTTACAGGCAATAAGTAATTATGTAACTAACACTTTCGCGGGGGGGGGGGGGGGGGTCCAGGGACCTCGCGGGCCGCCTGGTCTACCTTCTCTTTCCCACACAGTCACCTCCACGCCTCACTAAACGCCCCCCACGTGTCACTGACTTCTACGTCGTGGACATAAACGTCACCTGTGGCTTCTAACTCTCTCTGCTTTGCGTCCGGTACCTTCCGAGTCCTACAGGGGATGGAAACGTCATCTCTGAACGTGATGGGAACCGGCTCCCCTTGGGCCTGCCAGCTGGTCCAGTCAGGCTGGGCCTCGGGGGCGGGGGCGGCGGCTTTCCGGGGGGATTGATGGCTCTGCCCCGACTAATAGCCCTGCGAGACCGGCCCTGACGCTGGAGCTGAGGGAGGCGCCTGGGTCCGACAGCCAGGCACCAGGGACGGAGGGGCCCTAGGTTAAAGCGCCCGCCCAGGACCCTGCGGCAGGAGAAAGGGCCTCAGATGGGCGAGGGGCGGCTGCTGACTCCACCCTGACCGGCTGGCACAGACCGTCTCCGTGGAGCTGTCCCTGTCCAGGGTGCGCCCATCACCGGGCCCCTGCTCGTAGGGACCAGGAGGTGGTCCCCACATGGGCACACACTGACCTCTCTTCAGTGACCTCTCCAGGCGGGGGCAGGACCTCCGGGGCCCTGGGCTCCCTTGGCCTGTGTAGCCGGCCCCTCGGAGGTGCCCTTTCCCATTTGTTTAAACAGCCAGACAGGAGTCTCGCAGGCTGAGGCCACTGCCGGCTGGGTGGCCTCACTGTTTATGCAGAAGTGTTGAGACTCACCTGTCAAACCTGGGCCATTAGCCTTTATTGCTTCTCATTAGGACACGTTGTCACTCAGCACAGACGTGGCCCTGGGGGTGGGATGGGGCCCGGGGTGGGGGTGGTCCCGCTGCTCCCTGCGGCTCCCCCGTTCCTTAGTTACCTGGTGGGGGCACCCGGTTTCCATCCTCGCACCCCTTGGGTTTCCCACACGGTGATTCTGTGTTTTCTTCGGGGAGCACAGACCCCTCACGCCGAGAGTGACGTGGCTGTTTGGGGATGAACAGAATTCTGGGGGGAGGAGATGGAACAGTAACTGCAGGTTTATGATCCTCCTGCGGCGGGCGGTCCTGCCGGCTGCTTGGTCACTTTTCACGCGGGGACAATGACAGGTTGGGGGACCTTGTGAGGACGGTGCAGGGGGTCTGCGCACCCCTCCCGGCCCCCAACCTGCGTGTGGTTCAGCCTCAGGCCAGGACAGCGGCTGTGCTCAGCGTGTGCAGTTCCGCGACTCTGATCCCGCGGGAGACGCGTGGCCACCCGGCCGCCCAGACCCCGAGCCGTCCCTTCGCCCCAGATGCCTCCTCCTCACAGACAAGGCCTGCCTGTTGCGGAAAACTCAGAAAACATGGTCAAGGCAGTTTAAAAAACTAACCCCTGGGCCATCCCGCCGTGTCCCTGCTGACAGGTCGGGCTGTGACTGTGCAGACAGATGTCTGTGGGGCCTTCGATTTGCATGTTGCTGACAGAGAGTCGGGGTCAGGCTAAGAATAGAGTGAACCCCGAAAGAGAAACCAGAAAACCGGGGCGGAGGCAGGTGCGTCGCTGCAGGTGTGCAAGCGAGCGGGCAGGTGGCCTCCCGCTTGTCCTGCTGCTCTGACAGGTTTTAAAAATGCACCCAGTCGGTTTTGGGGGAGAGAGAAGAGACTTTGGGGGTATTACTGGCTCCATAGCTTGGAGGCTAAATTCTGGAGTGAGAGCTTCCAACAGCATCTCCCGCTCCCTGCCCGGGGCCCGGGAGTAAACACTCCACGCTCCGTGGACCCCGGGGCCTCACCTCGTGTCCGGACCCCGGACGCGGAGGGGATGGTGCCTGTGGCTGCACCTCCCACGCCCCTCGCGCCGTTGGCGGGAAAGTAAACTGCCGCGGCCACTGTGGGAACCCCGTGGAGGTTCCTCAGAGAGTTAAAAAATAGAGCTGCCTTGTGACCCGGCGATTCCCATTCTGGGTATTTACCCAAAGAAAACTCTGACTCAAAAAAATATACGCACCCAGGTCTGCATCCCAATCACGGCGCTCTTCACGCTGCCGAGATGCGGGAACGGCCTCGGCGTCCATCGGCGGACGAGGGCGTAAGGACACGGGGCGGACACCTGTGTCTGCGAGGGGCTGTGGCTCAGCCGCAG
Organism: Miniopterus natalensis; assembly: GCF_054644295.1. Taxonomy (NCBI): domain Eukaryota; kingdom Metazoa; phylum Chordata; class Mammalia; order Chiroptera; family Miniopteridae; genus Miniopterus; species Miniopterus natalensis. The sequence goes on from NC_142090.1 coordinate 83,951,226, forward strand.
GAGGAATGAAATCTGACCATTTCGGACCCGAGGGCGGACCCGAGGACGCTGGGTCAGTGAGATAAGTCAGAGGAAGGCAGGTGCTGCAGGATCTCTTCTACGGCGGGATCTTAAAAACCCACCAAAACAAAAAACCAAGCTCCTAGATAAAAGAGCAGATTGGTGGCTGCAAAGGAAGGCGGGGGGGGGGGTGCAGGGGGCCCCAAGGCACAGCTCCTGGACCTGAGATGAGGGCGTCTGGGGCGCAGTGAGCGAGGTGAGTGGCTGACGCCCTCGGAGACAGGAAAGTCGCCCACAGAGGGAATCCTGAGAGTTCTCACCACAAGGAAAAAGGACGTACATATTGCCTTTCCTTCCGGCTGCACCGTCAGGGCCGGCGGGTGCCCCCTGGGCTGGCCGTGGTCACCGCTTCACCACGTACGTCGGGTCACTGTGGGTCACTCTGCCGCACCCCGCCCTGCGCCTTAGACAGTAACGTGGGCCGGTGGCATCTCAATAAAACTGGAAAAAAATACACAAACCACCAACTCCCCAAAACTGTATATACATTTTTTAAAAGTTTAGTTTTTCCCCTGGCTGGCCACGTCGTGAATGTTGGACGGAATCAGTGTCAGTGTCGGCGGCGGCTGGGCCACCGCCTCGCGCCTCCCTCCGGGGTGTTTCCCGGGGCCTGCCCCGACCGTTGGGAGGACGCACAGAGGAGGGCGTCCCAGCGACCTGCCGCGATGTGGACACACCCGGGTGACTGCCTCCCAGGCCGCCCACTGTCCGACCACGAGAGCCGCCTCCCAGGGATGCCGTCCTCTGCCGCCCTGCCCGCCGCCTGCCATCGCCCGGGACCGAGGGGGACACGAGGCTGGGAGCCCGCAGCCGCCCGGCACCCCATCCCGCCCCCGAGCCCCCGAGCCCCTGACGGGCACACAGCCTGGGTTTCGCTCAGGGGCCCGGGGTGGCCCTCGCTGGGGCCCGGGACCGGGCAACCCTGGTTCCTCCCGGAAGCGGGTGCTGGACTCTCCTCACACCCACAGCCCGCAGGCGAGGCTGGGCCTGTGGGAACCTCCGCCGTCCTCGGATCCCACTGGCGTCCTGTAATTTCCAGTCTATTTAGAGGCCGGCGCTCATGCTGCCGTTTCACTCCGGGCGTGGCCGTGACGGGCGGGGGCCTGGGGCTGGGGCTGGGGCGCATTTCTGGTTTATCTTATTAATTTTTTACTCCCGGGGATATTTTTCCCATTGCTTTTTTCAGAGCGGGTGGAAGGGGGGGAGAGTTGGTTGCCTCCCACACGGGCCCCGACGGGGCCAGGGACCCAGCCTGCAACCGAGGTACACGTGCCCTTGGCCGGAATTGAACCCGGGACCCTCCAGTCCATGGGCTGATGCTCTAACCACTGAGAAAAACCACTAGGGTCCTCTGGCTTATTTTTAAATGATTTACAACGTAAATACCCACCCTGCCCCTTCCCGATGGTTTTCATTCTTTTTTCCACCGAAAGAAAACAAACCCAAAAAAATGTGAACAGTCTCTGGGCGAGTGAGAGGAAAGGAGGAGCCGTTTCAATGGTCCATGTGAACCGAACGGCAGAGGTCATCTTCGGCAAGATCTGGGGTGGGTGTCATCTCATGCAATGCCTGGCCCCTCCCCCAAACCAGGAAATTTTAATATCTTAACATACTCATGTCTTTTTTAAAACAATATATTTTTATTGATTTCAGAGAGAGGAAGGGAGGGGGAGAGAGAGAAACATCAATGATGAGAGCCATGGACCGGCTGCCTCCTGCTCGCCCCCTGCTGGGGATCGAGGGGCCCGCAACCTGGGCCTGGGCCCTGACCAGGAATCGAACCCGGATCTCCTGGTTCCTGGGTCGATGCTCCACCACTGAGCCCGCCCAGCGAGGCAACAGGCTCACTTCTTAATAATCCATTCAACCCAACGATTTGGTCCCAAATGTATAGCTATTATTCAGAGCAGCTGTCGATGATTCATGTTGTGAGAGGAAGGAATTTAAATATAGTTCATGTGAAGTAACGGCCTGTGTGATGGGCCACCCATGGGTCTCGCAGGACAGAGGACTGATGGACAGAGGACTGACTGCCGCTCCCTCGAGGAGCCCAGGCTGTGAGTGAAGCCCCAGGTCCCACCCTGCCGGTGAGCGGGCCCCTCGCAGGGGAGTCCGGGAGCTGGAGTCGGGGGAGACGGGTGTGGGGAGACCAGAGGCCCCTGGGCCCCAGGGTGCACTGTGAATTAGGAGACAGTCTTTGGTTATAGACAGGGATATATCCTAAAACGTCACTCCAGCCTTCTCAACAGAAACGAGAGCCGTCCTGGAATGAGAGCCATCTGTCTCCTGCGGTTTGGGCCGACGAAAGCCGGGCAGAGACATCAGGCCCCCACATCCGTCCCCGGCGAGGGCTCCCCAGCAGCTCAGAGACTTTCCCATAACCCCGGGCTCGGTGGGGTCGCCTGGGAAATGACGGGTTTGTAGTTGTCTCAGTTTTCTGTGTTTGGGGTTGATTTTGGCCGGATCATAATCCAGAGACATACCAGCTTGTCTCCCACAGTGTGGTGTCCAGAGACGGGCGGGCGCAGGTCCCTCTCATCATGAAACCGCAGTGGAATGCAAGGGACTTTAGACTGAAATAGGACAGCCAGTGGGAGACCCCGGGTCAGGATGTGCCCCCTGCCCTGGGCCCAGCACATCCGGCCCAGGCAGGGGCGTCCACCTGCTGCAGCTCCAAGAGCACCGGACAGGACAGTGCCTCGGGGTGAGGTGTGGAGGGTGGGGTCTTCTTAGACGCCTGGGGGGGGGGCATTCCCAGAGCCCCGTGTCCTTGCCCCGCCCTGCAGAGCGGAGCTGAGTGGTAACCCGCACGGATCTGCCCTCAGCACCCGGACGGCGTATGTTCAAAACCAGGATGCTCAGAAAACAAGAAGGCTCGTGCCAGCTTGTGTGGCTCCTGGCTGGAGTGGAGGCCTTCGCAGCAAAATGTTTCGAGTTTGATTCCCTTTAAGGGCACATACCTGGGTTGCAGGTTTGATCCCCGGCTCAGCTGGGGCCCGGGCAGGAGGCAACCAACCCATGTGTCTCTCTCACATCAACCTTTCTCTCCCCCCCCAACCCCTCTTCTCCCTCCCCCCCCAACACCCTCTCTAAAAATCAATGAAAAAATATCCTCGGGTGAGAATTTTTTAAAAAAGTTAATGCCCCGCTGGTGTGGCTCAGTGGCTGAGCATCGACCCCGCGCACCAGAAGGTCGCCGGTTCGATGCCCAGTCAGGGCCCATGCCCTGGTTGCATCCCCAGATCGTGCAGGAGGCAGCTGATCGACGTCTCTCTCTCGCTCTCTCTCCCTCCCTCTAAAATCAATAAAGACACTTTTTTAAAAGTGTCTTTAAAAAAAGTTTAAAAAAAGAGTTAAAAAAAAAGTTAGGAAAAAAGAAGTTTCAACATTTGAGAGAGAAATCTAAAGGGCCTGCGTCGGGTGAGTTCCCCGCACTGGAAAGAGTTAACGTAACATTCCTGCCCTGGTAACAGTTGGCACCCATACAGCACTTGGACTGAAGGAGTTTTAAGAGGGTGGGGGGAGAGCGAGGAACTTCAGCTGGAAACTAAGCTGAATTCTTCAAGCACAGGCACTGCTGGGACGGGGCCCTGCCCTTCGGCCCAGGAACGCTTCTGTGGTCAGCCCTGTGTCTCGGTGGCCATGTCTCTGTGGACATGTGGCCGGGAAGCTCCCACCGTCTGGTCCTTGTTTGGTTCTGGGTTCGACTGAGGAAGCCCATCCCCAGAGCAGCCTCTGCAGGCAGGTTGTCCTCAGAGGAGGGCTTTCCTTTGCAGGACGGGGGTCTCCACCTAAAAGGGATCCTGGAGCTGGCGAAGCCCAGGAGAAAGTTTTGTTTGAGTCAACAGACTGTCAGCCGCTGCAGTTCCTTAGGGACGCATGTGCCTACAAGGTGGCCGCAGGGAGAGGGCCTCGAGAGCCTAGGTTCCTTTGTCTTTGCCCTGAGCTCCTGGAAATCTCTGGAGGGTTGGCCTCCACCTTTGTACGTGCTGATGGGCGTCTGTCCGGCATCTGATTCCTGACGTGTTTGCTCTTGGTCAGGCCTTGAGGGAGGCGGGAGGTGGGGCAGACAGGGACAGTCACCACTGGGCTTCTGCACGTGGGGCTCCGGGAAAGTCACTGGCGCAAGGAAACCAGAGCCTCGCTGGTTATTTACAGCTTTATTACTTAGGAATAGAAATGGACCGTGGCTGGGATAGGCCAGGCCCCGGCGCGCTCCCGTGTGACAGTGAGTCCTCGGGTGGTTGGAGACGCGCGCTGAGGACTTTCATGGAGCCCTGTGGAAACCGGTGGAGTCACGGGCGTGATGTTAATCATGAGGGTAAAAGTATAATTCACAGGATAATCAGAGTCAACCTGGGGTCCTGGGATGGCTCAGGGTGCAATCCTAGAGGTCCTGGTAATTCTTGGGGTGAAACCCTGGGGATCCTGGAGTTTCTCAGAGTATAACCCTGCGGGACCCCAAAGTTTAGGTTTCTAGGGATGTAATCATGTGGGCCTGGGGTTTTGGGGGTGCATCCAGGGAAGCTGGAGTTTCTCAGGGTTCCACCCTTGGGGGCTGGGTTTCTTGGGCGCCATGCTGGGTGCTAGGGTTTCTCGAAGTGTAACCTGGGGGGATAGGGGTTTCGGGGTACCGCCCTGGAGGTTGGGTTTCTTGAGGTGCCACCCTGGGGTGGTGTTTCTCGGGTGCTGTTTGGCAGCCTGTCTGAGAGGCTGAGTGAGGGGGGTGACACATGAGGCAGTGTGGGGGCCTGAGCACCGGAGACAACTTCCTGGGGGGCTGACTGAGGGACACACAGGGGACTCTTCTGCCCTCCACGGGGAGCAGGGTTGAGTGCGGCTCCTTCAGAACCTCCTTTCTGTACCCCACACGCCGGCTGTCGCCCAGGGTTCCAAATGCTCTCAAACTGCACAACTGTCTGCAGTTCTGAGGCTCACCAGCCCCCCATTTCCCGGTCGGGCAGCAGGTTCGCAGGGGAGCAGTTAGCTGCTCCCAGCAACGGGCAGGCTGGACTCACTTCCCCCCGGGACTGCTGGGATCTCCCATCAAATCCTAACTGGTCACAATCCACAGGCTTCCCCCAGGGAAGCAGAAAGGGGGGCCCCGGGTGACAAAGCTCAGCTTTCCGAGCTGTGCCCGTCCTGAGGCGGGAGGACAGAAGCACCAGCCCTTCTCCCCAGCGCACCCCGGCCCCGCCTGGAATCCGAGCTCGGGCTCAGGGCTCCCTGCTCAGCGCCCCTCCCCCGCGGCCGTGGCCAGCGGCGGGTCTGGAATCTGCACGTCCGGCCCGAGGCTCTTCTGGCATCTGGAGGAGGGGCCGGGGAGAGGCTCAGGCTGCACCAAGTCAGGCGGGCCCTTCGGGGAGGCGGAGGGCTGTGCAGAGGGGTCTTTGCTGCTCTGCTGTCTTCGCTCCCCTGAGTGTGGGCCACATTCCGGCCCCGGGGACCCAGGAGAGTGGCCAGGGGACCCATCTCCCCCAGTGCTGGGGTTGGCTGTAAACCAGCAGGGAGCACGTGGTGATTGACTGGCTTAGTGCTCACAACAGCCCCATAGCATTGGTTCTACTCCCATCTCCAGTTTTTTTTACAGAAAGAAACAGGCAGGGAGGTTAATGAACTTGCCAAAGCCACACAGCGAATAACTGGCCATGCTAGGATTTCTTTAAATAATTTTTTTTTATATCTTTATTGATTTCAGAGAGAGGAAAGGAGAGGGAGAGAGACAGAGACAGAAACATCAATGATGAGAGAGTCATTGATCGAGCCCGCAACCCGGGCATGTGCCCTGACCGGGAATCGAACCCCAATCGCCTGGATCCTAGGTCGATGCTCAACCGCTGAGCCACGCCCGGCCGGGCCATGCTAGGATTTCAACCCAGGCATCCTGCTGGCTCCAGGTTGTACCCAAAAAGCTAACAGTTACGAGGAGACATGGGGGGCCCACGACCATGAAAATACACCATGGCCAGTTAGGGGGTGCAGGGGCCCCAAGCTCTGCAGAGGGAGAGCAGGTGTCCTTACTGGTCCAGCAGAGGGACGCTCTCAAATTTCAGAACCAGAACCAGAACCAACACGGAGCACGTGGCCTGAGGTCGGAGGGGCCACCACGGGCCATCTGTGAGCAGGTCCCAGAGCTGCCTCCCCAGGTACTGACCACATGGCGTCCTGGAGCTGGAGGTCAGCCAGGGGAGGTGGGGGGCAGGCCTCCAACGAGCGGCAAACGCATTCCTGAGAGGTTGCGTGTGCGTTTTTAAAAACCAACCACATGTTTCATTTTCAAAGGAAGGTACATTTAGAAGGAATCTTACGGTGCCTAACCCTTTGTAAACTAGTAGGATTTTATGTGTAATTCCTCCACTGGGCTGTGGCAGCAGGGGCCCGGCTGAGGCAGGGGCTCGGCAGATGCTGAGCTGAGAGCATGGCCCCAGGCCCTTCCCCAGGGCCTCCCGAAAGGCTCCTGCTGGCTGTCAACGGATGAAATCCGCGCAGAGCAAAGTGAAGCGTTTGCTCTGATGCATTCAGTGTTTTGGGCGCGGCTGTTTATGAGGAAAGCCTACTAGGTACAGAATTGAGGGGGTTAAAGTTCATTGCCGCAGGGCTCACAGTGAGGTCAGGGGAGGCCCAGCCAGTGCTGTGGGGACCTGGGGACAGTGCGGGGTGGGTGGCTGTGGCTCACCCCTTCTCCCTCCAGGACCCGTTCATTCATCAGCAGAAAATGGTGTCATTGCCCAGGACACAGCCACCGTGGTCTGAGCCTTAGAGGCGGGCACACCGTGCAGAGACACGGAGTGTGGGAGGCAGGAAGGGGGGCCCTGGCCGGTGTGGCTCAGTGGTTGGAATATCTATCGGCCTGCCTACCGAAGGTCAAGGGCATGTACCTGGGCATGGAAGGCAGCCAATCAATGTGTCTCTCTCACATCCATGGTTCTCTCTCTCTCTTCCTCTCCCTCCCCGCCTTCCACTCTCTCTGCGAATCAATGGAAAAAATATCCTCGGGTAAGGATTACTAAAAAAAGACAGGAAGGGTGTTGTGGGGATGAAAGTCCTTTTCAAAGTCCTCCCCGAACGCGCTGAGCTCTGAGCTGGTGGAGGTCTCGACCAGGAGCAGATACAGGCTGATAGGAATGGGTGGGGGGTTGGAGTTGGGGGTCCACTCGGATCAGGACGTCTGAAGAGAGTCCCGGGGAAGCAGAGCCCCTGCCAGGCGAGGGGTCCCAGCCGTATCACCTGTTTGCAAGGTGCGTCAGGTTCTCGGTGGAAAGCTGCTGAGTAACATCTGAGTAATTCCTCTGAGATTCATAATTACTTAAGTGCAAAAAGCAAGGCAAGCCCACAAGGCCTCAGGCCAGTGGGCTGTCAACTTTGGTGTTTATTTCTCTGTGACCGTCAAGAAGTGGAAAGAGACTGGACCAGTCCTCCCAGCCCCAGCGCCTGTGGGACCAGAGCTGGTTATGAGAGCAGGGACCTGTGAGGGTCCTGGCCCAGGTGCACCTGCCTGCAGGGTGCCCATCTGGCCCTGTGCCTGGGCTGGGCTCAGAGTCAGTCCTGGTGCAGAACCTGGGCCTTCAGGGGTGACGGCCTCATTTTAAGTTCGTTACTTCTGTAAAGACCCCGTCTCTAAATCCTATCATATTCTGAGGTCCTGGTGGTTAGGACTCCAGCATAAGGATTTGGGGGAACACAGCCCAGTCCCTAACAGCCTCTGACTAATGTCACAGGGAGTATGTGGCTGAAGACACAGGGAGGCGCCCTGAGGTGCCTGTGGTCCACACGGAAGAGGTGCCGGATGGGGCTCCTTGCAGGTGAGCCCTCCTGCCGCCGCCTCAGTGGCTGCTGGCACCCTGAGCCCAAAGCTCTCCTCTGTGGGCTCCTGTCCACATTGATCTGAGTGGCTCTGGTGGTGGCCTGGATCTGTGCAGGCAGCGAGTGGCGATCCAGTTCCCGCTGGGTCCTCAGTGTTGGTGGCTGGCTGTCCATTCTGACCCCACTCTGAAGTGTCCAGCCTGGGTTGCAGGCAGGTTGGCAAACCGCTTTCCAAGCCTGCCAGGCCCCAAACAGGGGGGCCTAGTGAGGGCAAGAGCCCACCTTCCCCACAGGCGGGTCCCTCCTGGCCCAGCACGTGGTTCTGCCTGGGACCCTGCAGGTGGGGCTGTGAGCACAGGACACATCTGAGGGTGTATGGGGGAGGGGTTCCCTGTAGCCACTGCTCTGGGCCCCTGGCCTGGCCATCGGCATTCTTCTGTTCTTTGGTGGGGAAGTAGCACTGTCCTGTGGGCCATCGGGACACTGCGGGCTGGTGAGAGCTGTGTGCTTGGCCAGGAGACCCCAGCTCAGCCTGGCCCTTGGTTTGTGGCTAGAGTGGGAGCTGACGGCTCTCAGCTGTCCCAGCTCTGTTGGGGCTGTGGCCAGGCCCCGTCTCCAGAAGGCCGACCGTGAGCTCCCCTCCCCAGCTGTGTTGGGGTGAAGGGGTGACCCGGATGCTCTGGGGCCCGGCCCTGGCACAGCATGGAAACCACGTCTTATCCGCGGACGGCTCGTTCCACGGTACTTTTGGGTTAGGGGCTCGGTAAGAAAAAAGCAACTGAAGCCTCATGAATCTGATGATTACCGACTCCACTAATCTAGTCTGTTTCGCTAATTAGATGCATACACAGGATACAGGAAACAGATGGTAATATGTTTATGATTCGATTGCTGTTATTATTATAAAATACTGCGTGTAAGTTCATTTGGTCTGATTTTGTAAAATGTAGTGATTGTATTTTTCCCTTTATGTCCTCGGGATAAAAGTCAGATGCTGTTAACAGGGCGGGGCAAAAGTAGGTTTACAGTTGTTCGTACGGAAAATCATTCAGTAATTAATCAATAATAATACGAGAATAAAGTCTGTGTTTCACATGCGCACAGTGGCCCACCTACTCCTGCCCACCCTGTATTCTAAATTTTCATGAAATGTTCATATTATCTCGTGTATGTTTAGCAATCGGCTCATTCCCTTCTTTCCTCACAGTGGATGCCCCGAACAGCCCTGTAATTAATTATTTTTTTTAGAGACAGACAGCAGCCTCCTATGGGGACGCCCTCAGCTGCAAAGGGTGGCCTAGTCTGAGGTCACCCCCCTTCTGGGGGTTCACATCCAGTACTGACCCGTGTGGCCTCGGGACAGCAGGGCCACTCAGTGTGACCCTGTCACCTCCAGCAGGAGCTCACCTCCCAGGACCTGGTCGGCGACCCCGAGCTCACCCGAGTCCAGGCTGTGGGCTCCCAGGGCCCGCTCTGCACAGGTTGGTGAGTGTGCCTTTGGGGAGGAGACCGAGGTGTCACAGGCCCATGAAGGGCCCTGGGATACAGGAAGGTGAGGATGTGTGTGTTCCAGGAGGCAGAGGCAGGGAGGAGGGGCTGGTGTCTCAGGGGACCACGCGGGCCTGTGCTCACACCCCCACCGGGTCATGGAGCCAGGAAACTGCATCTCCGATCATGTTCCTGCTGCATCTTCTTTTTAAAATGTTTTTATTGATTTTAGAGAGAGAGGAAGGGAGAGGGAGAGAGAGAGAAACATCAATGAGTGAGAAGCACTGATCGGCTGCCTCCTGTACGCCCCCTACTGGGGATGGAGCCTGGAATCTGGGCCTGTGCCCTGACCCGGAATCGAACCAGTGACCTCTTAGTGCACCTCCTAGATGCTCAACCACCGAGCCACACCAGCCATGCCCTACTGCCTCTTTAAGCGGCTCTTTGGAAAATAATGTTCAGTGCAAGAAATAAAAAGCGAGAAAATATCCAAGTCACTGCCCACATACTTCCTTTGATGTAGGGATAAAAAATTGTCAGACTCCGGCCATCGCCGAGACCATCTTTATGGCAATGACAAGCTTCCAGAAAATTCTCTCAGAACTGCTGGCTGAGAGGAGCAGAGAGGAGCTGGGGGGGTAGAGACATGAGTGCTTTCTGCCGGGTCCCGCCACCCCCGGCCTGCAGCCTGGGAAGGGCACAGGGCTCTTGGCATACAGCTGGTTTCCCTCAGCTAAACTGGCTTGAGACTTTTGTTTTCAGATTTGAGGTATTTTTGGATGGGTAAGAATGGAAAAAATGTGCTTTCCCTGTTTCAGATAATTGCAGCATGCCCTGTTTTTGTTTAAATTCTTGGAAACAAGAATTGTAGCCTGTGAAGTGGGGAGGCCTGGACCCAGGCAGGCTCCCGCTCGGCAGGGGCAGGGGCAGGAACAGGAACAGCGTGGGTGTCTGCACTTTGGGAACCGGGGAGGCAGCCACATGGGTTAGCCCGAGGACACGGGGTCCAGTGTGCCTTCTCCCTTCTGGGGACATGCAGGGAGCGTGAGGACAGGCACTGTGTGAGCGGGCGTCCAGGACACCGCAGTCCCGGAAACAAGGTGTGGTGGGCCCAGCCGGCCCGGCAGGGGACAGCAGGGGGGCAGCACTTTGAGGGTAGAGATTTTATGTTTTGTTTTTTAGTTGATTTCTGAGAGAGGAAGGGAGGGGGGGAGAGAGAGAAACATCAGTGATGAGAGTCATGGATCATCTGCCTCCTGCACACCCCCTACTGGGGATCAAGCCTGCAGCCGCTGTGACCCCACTTCCCTTGAGGATCCTTCACTGGGACTTCCTGTCTCCTCCTCGGAGGGTCTCTGGGGGGGGGGGGTCTCCCAGAGGGAGAGGGTTTGCCTCAGGGAAGGACTGACCTGCCCAGAGGGCAAACCTCATGCTTTTGGCTTCTGCAGAAGTAATGCCACCCCCAGAGCATGGCAAGGTGCCTCCAGTCTCCTAAAGGGGCCGTGCAGGGTCGGAGTGAAATCTGAGTGGGGCTGGGCCTCGCTTTTCGGGGTAACCCCGGTCCCCTGCATGTAAAGACGTCCCCTCAGGGATGGCTTTCTGGCTCCCTTTCTTAAGCTATTTCTGACAAGCCCAGTTTGGTTTCCCTGCTCCCTCCGCAGGCAGCACCCGCAGGGCTGGCCCGGAGGGTTTGGGTGTCGCGCCCCTGAAGAGGGGCCTGCCATGGTAAAACACTCCAAGCCCCCAGCCTCCTCCAGGTGGGGCTCTAAGAGCATCTGGTCTGGGAGGCAGACACAACCTCTGTCCCGTCTGCAGGAGGCGGGGCGGGGTGCTTTCCTGCAGACGCCTTCCTGGTGTCCTTGGGTTTCCAGCGCCCACAGGTAGGAAGAAGGGTGTGGGTTATACCAGAGAGGCGTTCACAGCATGCTGCTCGCCCCCCAGGCTTCAGCGGTAGGGAAACTGAGGCTGAGATGAGCGGGGGCCCCTGGATCTTGGGGATGCCGGCATCTACCTGCCTCTCCTCCTCTGAGTGGCCCTGCCCCGGAGCTTCTTGCCTGTCTGCCCCTGACCCGCCTGAGTCCTGCTCATCTGAAGAAGCCATGTGACCTCTGAAGTCTTCCCTGGCTCCCTCCCTCCTGGACCTTGGACGGGTTCCCCCAGTCCTGCCGTGTCCATTTTGTGGGCGAGAGGCCTAGAGACTGTGAGCTGCAGGCAGGCGGGAGGGCTCCCTCCTGAGAGCACAGTCCTTGTGGGACAGAAGGAAGGGTGAGGGGCTGGGGGAAGGAAGGAAGGAAGGAAGGAAGGAAGGAAGGAAGGAAGGAAGGGAGGGAGGGAGGGAGGGAGGGAGGGAGGGAGGGAGGGAGGGAGGGAGGGAGGGAAGGAAGGAAGGAAGGAAGGAAGGAAGGAAGGAAGGAAGGAAGGAAGGAAGGAAGGAAGGAAGGAAGGAGGGAAGGAAGGAGGGAAGGAAGGAGGGACGGAGTTGTGTAGGAAGCAGGACTCAGCCCGCCCACCCGGACGCAGCCCCATGAGCACCTGGAGCTGGGCTCTCCTGGGGTCTGACCGTCCGTCCGTCCGTCCGGCCACCGCGGGGGGGCCCTGGGCACCCGGGGCCGCAGCCCGCCCCGAGCCGGCGCATTGTTCGGGCGGCGAGGCCAGGTGACCCGCCAGCTCCGCGCGGGCGGCGCGATTGCCCTTCGCCGCCTCGAGGGGGCCCTGCGGCGGCCGCGAGCCAGGAGGACGCCCGCCCGCCCGCCCGCCCGCCCGCGCGCTCCTCGCTCCGCGCTCCGCGCTCCCCGCTCCCGCCCGGCGCCAGCTGCTGCGCCATCGCCCCCGGGACCGCGCCGCCGCCGCCCAGGTACCGAGGGGCCCGCGCGCCGCCCTCTTTGTTTCGGGTCCGGCGCCTGCGTCGGCGCCCTGGACGCGGGGAGGGCGCTCGGGGCTCGCGGGGAGGGGAGTCCGCGCGCGCGGGGACCGGGCTCGGCCAGGGTGCGGGGACAGGATCCGGGGACGCGGGGAGCGGGAGCGGGGCTCGCGGGGACTTGGCTCGGCGGGGATCGGGGGCGGGACCCGGGGCGCGGGCCGCCGCGGCCACGCTCGGAGGCCGGGGGACGGGGTCCTGGTCTGGGGCGCAGGCCGGAGCGGCACCGTCGCCGCGCTCCCGAGTGGACTTCACTCTCCAGGACGTCCCGCGGCTGCAGGGCGGAGGGCGCCGCCGGGACCTGCCCCGGGGAGGCCGGGCACCCTCTCCCGCCCGGTGCCAGCCGCCCCCGGGTGCGTGCGTCCCCGCCCGCTCATTCCCCAGCCGCGGGCGCGGGCGCGGGCGGGGGCGCGGGGCCACCTGTGGCATGTGCCCGCCCGCGCGCTGACAGGCGGGAGGAGGGCGCGGGTCTCCGTGCGGGGTCCCTGCGCCACCCCAGCTGCCGCCCGAGCCGGCGGTTTGCTGGAAGTGACTTGAAAGTCTGCGCGAAGGACCGAGACACCCCCCCCCCCCCATTCCCAAGACCCGGCAGGCGGGCGAGCCCCCCTCCGACGCGGTGGAAACATAAAAGCGCCGCGGGGTGCGGCCGCGGGAGCACCTCCGAGGGCGGCGCTGCCCACGGAGAAGCCCCGGACCCCAGGGTGCCGCGGCCCTCCGCTCGCTTTGATCTCCTGGCAGCGTGTCCCCCGTTTTTCTTTCACTCCTGGGGCTATGAATGCAGATCTCCGAGGACTCTTAAAATACCCTGAACATGTGGGTGTGAAAGTCGTAATGCGTTCGTGTTGCGCGGCGCCTCGGAACCAACTTTTGCGAGCTCTCGGTGTATTTCCTGGAGGCCCGGCCGGGAGCGCGGGAGGTGCGGTGGCGTCTGCCTTTGGCGCTAGATCTGCTGGTCCTTGGGGGTTTGTCTTCCCTCTCTGAGCCCTCGGAGGTTGTATTTGCAAATCAATCAACAAGTATGAAGCAGGCATTTCTGTGCGGGCCCGAGCGCGGCTGGAGGGTGGAGGGGCCTCCCGGGCTGGGCTGGGTCCGGCCAGGCCGGGCTGGGCCGGGAGGATCCGGGCCTCTTTGGACTGAGCTGATTGGGAACTGGCAGGTGGCCAGAGCCCTGACCTCGGAGACAAAGTAATAGTAACCTTGCTGTGCCATAGGACAAGTCAGTGGCCTCAGACACAAAGTGACAGCCTGGTGCTGTGGAGTGTGTGTTTGTGTTGAGGGCTCAGCTGGCCTTCATTTCACCAAATAACAACCCTGGGGGTGGCAGCTGGGGTTAAGACCCATTTTACAGATGTACCAACTGAGGCAGAGAACTGGAGGTAGCCTGTGGAGTGGGGAGGTACACCCAGGGTCCGGGCCAGGACGGTGGGTGCCGGGGCCCGCACCTGTTGAGCGTGCACTCTAGGGTGAGTGGATCCTATCCTCACAGCGGGTCCCTCAGTGGGGGGCCCTGGGTTTCAGGGCTGCCCAGGAACTCTTTGTTTACAAACCTCCAGCAGAGAGGAAAAGCAGGACCTCAGGGAAACCTGCTCCTGGATGCAAATAGACTGACTTTTACTAAGTAGCTTTGGCACCTCAGGGCTTTAAATGCAGCTACTTGCAAATGTGACCTAGGGAGCTAAAGGTCACTGGGTCAAAGTCTGTCCCTGGGCTGCGGGCCTCGTTGGTGGTGATGGGGGTACAAATGGCCCAGGAAGGAGGCGAAAAGGCAAGAAAGGGGAGGGGAGAGACGGGAAGATTTCAGACCCAGCACTGGTGAGGGCCCATTTCAGAGGCAAGGGAGACGGTGAAGGAGCGACTGGACCAGGCCTCTGGCTGTGTCCACCCTGGACGACCCTCCAGCATCAGCCTAGCCCACACCAGGGGGCTTTGGGGGAGTCTTTGGTTCCCTCTCTCCCGCCCCCAGGAGCTCCTGTGTGGGGGAGGTGCAAGGCTCTCCTTGGGGGAACCTGCAGAAAGTTCCTGGGCAGTGAGGCTCTTGGGGGAGAGGCCCCGTTTTGTGCCTGGGTCTGAGGGGTCTGCTCCGGGCAGCAGGAGCTGGGTGGGGAGAGGTCCGGGAGGTGGGCGACCCTGGATCCCAGGCCCTGTCCTGCAGGACTTAGGGTGGGGTGGGGCAGGGGGTCATCAGGACCTGGAGCCAGCCCAGTCACCCGGAGTCCTTTGCAGTCCTCTCTGTTGATCCAGAATAAGGGGTTTTGGTTAGTTGGTTAGTTACGTAGGTGTTTGGTTAGCTGTTAGCAGGGGCGTTGAACCTGCCTGGAGTGTTGTCTGGTTCTGTGCACTGTCCCAGCTGCTCAAGCACCATCACTTCTTTTAGCCTCACAGGAAGGGGGTGGGGGGGGAGGGAGGCACCGGGTGCGATGAGGCCCGATCGACCCAGGGATGCCCATGTGGGACTGGTAGTTAAGCCTCGACTGCCCCACTGCCAGGATCTGTGTCTCCACGCTGCTTCACCGCTTTTAAACAGCAAGACCTCGAAAACCACAGCCACCCAGTGACGTGGGCCAGCCTCAGCGCAGACGGTGCTGTACATCTCCTGGGGCGCGGAGTCCTCAGACAGGCAGCCGCGCCAGGGTGCGCTCAGGGTGGGACCCGACAGGGGTGTTCTCGCTGTTTCCTGTTCAAGCTCAACACCAGAGTCTGCAGAACTGTACTCTGTGTACGGGGACTGTGTTCCCCCGGCACCGCCAGTGCCCTGCTGCAGGGACACCTCGCTGTTTTCCTCCCTGTGCGCTCCGGCACGCAGCCCCGCCCAGTGTCCCCTACCTGGTGTCCCAGACCCCCACTGGGGGCTGCCCCTGCTCGATAGGAGGGAGGAAGCCAGTGGAGGCAGGTGGCCCCCGTCTGGGCCGCTGTTAGGAGCCGTCAGTGTCACTGAGGGGTTGATGGTCATCATGGTGACTCCCAGACATTTAAAAAAAGTTACGTTAATTATTTTAAAAGAGAAGGCAGTGATCTGGAATTAATACATTTTATCCCAAATGGGCTAAATAATGAAAAATGTATGTTTACGGTGTCCTGTCTGTGATCATGAAAATTCCTAGGGTTAGGGTTAGGGTGGAGCAGTCCCAGCTATGCCAAGGACTGCTGTGCTGTTCAGAGCAACCACCTCCAGGACATATACCTTTGCTAATATGTCCCGGGGTAATCGCCCCGACCCTGGCCGCTCCCTCATCATGATCTGATCGCTCCTCAACCTTTTGAGACATTACTTTGTCTCCTTTTTCTGAATTGGGCACCGAGACTCACTGAACTTAAAAATCTTGCCCCTGTCACAAGGCTGGTGGGTCCAGGTCCGGTTGGAACCCGGTGTGTCTTGGGACAGAGCCTGGGCCTGGCCATTGTCCACAGAAGGTGACTGCCCCCTAAATCCCTAGGGGCCAGAGCCTGCGAGTGGGTGTGGGGGTGTGAGGTCCCCAGTTGGAACCCAGGTCCCTCTGCAGTGCTGGAAATTTCTTCTAAGACCAGGGATCTCCAAGGTCCCCCCACCCAGCACCCCCCTTTCTGGGCACACGTGCCAAGTCTCAGGGAGCCTCGGTGGCCACAGCTGGCCCTGGGTTCCTGCTGCAGCTGCTTCCTAGAGGTGGGGCCTGTGCCTCCCTTGCGTCCATCTCCCCTTCCTTCCTCCCTGGGCTCTAATTCTGGCTCTGATTCAGGCACGTGGTCCCTGCTGCCTTCCTCTTCCTCTCCTCGGAGAAATAATAGCACCCGGTGCACCCTCTGCAGCCGGTTTTGTTTCTAAGGTTCATTAACCCTCCATGCACCCCCAGCCCAGCCTCCCCAGTGGCAGCGTCTCGGCCAGGCTGCGCCTGTGCACCAGGGCACCCTCCAGGTGGGCGCAAGGCTGCACCCCCTCATTGTGTCTCAGGGTCCCAGCAATGGGACGCGGCCTGATTGGTTTGGAAGACACAGGAGAGGAGTGGGTCCAGCCGGGGGAGGAAGGAGCACGTGCCCCTGAGAGGTGGCCTGGGTGCAGGCTCCTCCGTGGCCTGCACTTGCGTTTCTTGTCACCGAGGGACCCTGGGGAGCTGGAGGGCTGGGAGTCCGCTCTCCCATTGCCCCAACACAGTGGCAGGGTGTTGTCTCACTGCGGCCGCGAGATGGGGAGCAGGCCCACATCTGGCTGCGTGTCGCCCTGGGGCCAGGCTGGGCCATTAGCCGGGGCGCCTGCGTTCTGCACACATTCCTCCCAGAGCCGGGGAACAAAAGGGCCCCATTGACTGGGCCCTGGCGCTCCTCTTCCCTTGTAATCCATCACCGGTCCCCAAGTCTCCTGAGCGCTCACCCCCTCGCCACGGTGATTCTGGACACAGATCAAAGGTACAGCTCAGGCAGTGGCCCAGAGGCCAGAGCCGGGCTCTGGCAGCCGCAAACCTGGGGTACAGCCACCCTTTTTCACAGCGACTGTCCCCACGGTTCCTACCTGCAGCCTGGGGACATGGCCTGCTCTCAGGGGCTCACGCCAGTACTCCCCGTGGGGGTGGTTTTGTGTGATTGGGGCTGTTCGTCCAGCTTGTGGCTTGGGGCCCGTGCTTCCTGGGGTCAGTGCTGAATCTCCACAGCCCGGGGCTCTTCCTGGAACATCTCGTCCCCGTTCGATCTGACCCCCAAAGGCAGGCCTGTGAGACAGCTGGGGGGGCGGGGGAGGGAAGGTCCTGGGGACAGCGAGTCCGGGATGACCCAGGACAGGTGTGTTCCCACAGCATCTCCTCTGGGAACGCCTGAGGCTGGGGGTGCAGGAGGGGGTCTCCCCTGTGCTTGTCTGCTCTGGACTTGGCCGGATGGGCCTTGTCACCTCTATGGCGCAGGGCAGAAGATTCTCAGACCACGGATGTGTCTTTGCCTCTAAGCTGTTCTTTGACTCTCTTCTACAACGTAGCTGGTCATTTATTCTTGCTCGCTGTGATCTCGGAGAAGACGGAGAAATGCTAAGGATGCAGGAGGAGCGTCCCTGAGGCAACGTTCCCGAGCCGTGTGTGCTGGGCACGCCCTGTGCTCTCAGAGTTTACCAAGCTGAGATCACATGTGTGTGTGACTTTGTGTCCTGCCTTTTAGCATCGACGTGGCAAGGACAGCATTCCCTTACCCCCACCCCCCACCCCCTCCACGGCTGCACTCGTGCCCTGCTGACCACAGCACAGCGCCGCAGTCCGTGGGCACCACCACCACGCGGCCTGCGGTCACCATGGCCTGCGTGCAGCCCTGCAAGGACATCGTGGGGCAAGACCCGGCTAGTCATGCCCTTGGAGAGACTTCTAAAGCTGTTCAAGGTCAAAGGACACAAAGTTTTTTTGATTGTGGTAAAATACATATAACATAAACTTTACTATTTTAATCATTTTTTAAGCGCACACAGCGCTGGGGCACTAAGCACATTCGCATTGCTGCATGGCCATCACCACGTCCATCCGCAGAGCCCGTCGCCCTGAAAGCTGAACCTCTGTCCCCTTCGAACACCCTCTCCCCACCCCAGCCCCTGGCACCACTCTGCTTTCTGTCTCGATGAATTTGGCTGTTTTAGGGACCTAATATAAGTGGACTCTTACAGTATCCGTCCTTCTGTGACCAGCTTATTTCACTCAGTGTAACATCCCCAAGGTCCATCCGAGTTGCGGCAGGTGTGGGAATCTCCTTCTTCAGGGCTGCGTGCTATTCCACCGCATGTGTAGACCAAATCTGCTTGTCACTCTCATGGTGATGGACACTCGGGCAGTGCCCACATTTTGGCTTCTGTTGGAGCCCCTGCTCTGCACTCTTTTGGGTTCATATCCAGAAGTGAACCCAAACTTTCTGAAGTCCCTTGGTATACATGGTCCAATTGCGTTGAGAAACAGCAGGGCCACCGGTCCCATCCGTGTTGCCGATGTACCTGAGCGCCAGGCGGTGCGGGGCCTGCAGGCAGCACCCGGCCTGCAGGAAGGGAAGAGGGCCGTCTTCCCGGCTGTTTTGACAGGTTGTGTAAACTCCGTGATTAATGCAATGAGAAAGCAGGAAGAATGTCTCTCTTTTTTTTTTTAAAAAAAAAAGCCTTCGGGGTTTCTTGGTTTTATTTTCAATTAAAAGGGTCTGATTCTGTTTCTGGAGACTGGTTTTAATTTGGGTAAATGGTTTGGTCTGGGAGCCCCTGCCAGAGCCTGTGATCTGGAAGAGCAATTACTCCCACTGTCAGCTGCTCCTGCGGGGACAGACCGGCCTGCTCTGGTTTGGCCCCCATGACAAGGTGACATGGCCTGGGAGGCCTGTGCCTGAGAGGGAGGCAGAGCCTGTGGGCAGGGCGGCCCAGAGGGCGAGGTGAGGCCGACCTGGTGGCCACTGGTTAATTTTTACCCGGTGAGAATGTATTCCCAGTCCCAGCGGGGAAGGCCAGCCAGTGGCCCTCCCCGCCCCCACCCGCCCAGAACCACTGGACCAGGATTCCCAGCCTCCTGGGCATTTGCAGAAGTGCCCAGGTGTTGAGGATGTGGGCGGGGTGCAGACGGGCCATCCTCACGTTTGTCCCCCAGCAGAGAGGCTGCCTGGGCCACCAAAGGGGTGTTGGCAGGATGAGCTGAGGGCGGAAATCTGGGGGCTCTTCGGTCCCAGAGTGCAGCTCAGAAGATGGAGGGTGCGCTGGGCCAGGTTGGGGAAGAATTGGTGGCTATGAGGGGTTTGGGGTAGAAACCCTGAGGCAGGGAACAAGGACCCCCAGCCTGGGTGGGCACGGAGGCCATGGGCCTGGCTGCAGGAGAAGCCAGTGGGCACCCCATTCCTGCAGGAGGGTGGAGCCGAACCCCCCAGGCTTTGGGTACCCACCTTAGAGCTGGGTCCTGCTGGCTTATGGAGGAGCCGTGGGGCAGCTGAGAGCAGTGGGGGGACCAGCCCTTGGGGCCCGACCCCCTTCCCTGGGGTGAGTCCGGGGCTGCTGCCCTAAGGAAGGGTAAGGGTCCTGTGTCGGGGGCTGCATGGGGTAACGTCAGTAGCTCCATTTCCTAAAAGCGGGGACAGCATGCACACCCCCATTTCCACAGAAGCCCTGGCAGCCCCCTGGTCCCCCTCAGAGACCTCTGTCCTAGCCGCCTGTGAGGCCGCAATTTTAACCAGGTTACGGTGATGAAGAATTTGCACCAGATGAGTGGCAACAACAGAGTGATTTATTTTGCTTCTTACCCCCTCTGTACCCCCCTTTAAATCAGAATAATCCCTAAACCCACTTTTACAGCGATGTTTGCTGCTGGAGATGCACTCGCAGCTGAGTGGCGCCTGTGTGTGTGAGGTTCCTGTGGCCACATAACACACTCACCACTTTCCTGCATGTCCCCAGGACAGACCCCCTGGGCGGGGGGGGGGGGCCGGAGCCACCTGGGGTCTGCGTGGGACCTGAGCCCCGGCCCCATGCTGCCCTTCCTGCTGCCCAGGGAGCCTGTCCGGGGTCGTCCGGCACACGCTGGGGTCGGGCCGTGAGCGCCGTGTTCCTCTCATTCAGACCCGAGCTCCTCCAAGGACGAGGCCAAGGCTCCTTGTGTTTTTATGTGATAAGAGCTTTGGGAAACGGTGAGAGTGACATCACTCGGGGCCTCCCCGGTCTTCCCAATGGGGGGAGGCATCCCCGCCCTTGGAAACCTTCTGGAAGCTGATTTTTCACTGGAAGAGAGCGGGGTGCTTGCCTTTTTCTCGGGGTGTCGTGGACTTGTTTGGGGCCACTGTGCTGCATCTCGGGAGCCTGGCTCTCAGGTGACTCTGGTCACTTTCAGGGACGTCCTCGACGTGCCTCTTACAGACGCGCAGGTGTGGCCTTGTTCCTTCTCAGGGAAGAGCCATATCCAGGTTGTCACGTTATTGAAAGTTGGCGGCAAGAGCGTCTGGGAATGCAGGAGAGGGAGCCCCTGACGAGCGTCATGGACACAAAACAGTGACTTTACTCTTCGGTGGCCACGAGGTGTCCTTTGGACTGAGTGTGTTGTGGGGTGTCCTTGAATCTATACTGTGAAATCCAGGGTCATTTCCTTTGTCTTGTGCTCAGAGTGGAGTCCGGCTGGACATAGACCAGGAGCAGAGGGTAACCTCCCCTCTCACAGGAAAACGAGGGTTTTGTCCCTGTAAAGTGCTGGCGTCCAGCAGCCTTGCTGACTCCGTCACCTCTCTGCTCTCTGGCGCCCAGATCATGTTCACAGTTCTTTCTTGGGGACTGGACACATTTCAAAACCGGCCAAATTCTGGGGAGATGTTTCAGTCGGCTGCGTGATACGCTTGGTGCTACAGCTCACCATCCAGAGAACTGTGGCTTCATCTCAGGCCACAGGCGAGCTGGGCACAGTCCCTCCCGACTGCTGATCCGGGCACAGTCCCTCCCGACTGCTGATCCGGGCACAGTCCCTCCCGACTGCTGATCCGTGTCTCTGCCCACAGAGACGGCAGCACCTCCTGGCTTGGTAGTGAACCAGTGGGGTCTGGCCGTGGCCTTGGGGGACAGATGGCCCGTGGGGCGGGACCTGTCGCCTGCCTCGGCTTCCCGAGCATCCTGCTCCAGCCCAGAGCCCGGCTCGGTGGGGCGTCAGTCCATATACCTCAGGCTTGTAGCTGAGGACAAAAGGTGTCACCCGAGGGTGGCGGAGGCGGGTGGGTGGGACGCATCAATTATTGATGCCCCCGTGGCCCCGTCGAGAGCGACTCCTTTGTCTCTTCTTTCCTCTTTGTTCACTCGCTCACTGCGTCTGTGTAGCCGACTGTGCGATGGCCGCCTGTGTCCAGGGCTGTCAGCCCTCAGAGGCTCCGAGGAGAGGGGCCTCACCGGGTCCCGAACGAGCGTCAGTCCCCCAGCTGCCCAGTGGGGAGACTGTCCCCGGCACTGTGACCGTGCAGGGCGATCGTGACGCCATCGGAGCTGCAGCTGCCCAGCTCTGAGCCGAGCTCCACCCACACCTGAGGCGGGGGGTCCTTGCTTGTCCTGGGCTTGTTTCCTTCTTTAATATCTTTCGTTGTGATAATTTCCTTATTTAAAAAAAGTTTTTATTGATTTGAGAGAGAGAGGAAAGGGGAGGGGGAGAGGGAGAAGCATCCATGTGAGGGAGAAACGTCCATCTGTTGCCTCCTGCACGCATCCGGACCAGGGCGTGAATCTGCAACGGGCAGGTGTGCAGACCGGGAACCAAGCGAACCAGCCACCCTTTGGCGCGTGGGACGGTGCTCAACCAACCGAGCCACGGCGGCCAGGGCCCGTTGTGATCGTTCTCAAGCAGTCCCCAAAGTAGAAGGAACAGGACCCTGAAGCCACCAGCCAGGCCGGGCGTTTATCAGGATTTGCCATCCCGTGCCTGTCCTGTCCCCTCCCCCTCCCCGAGGAACGGAAGCCGGCCCGGGCGCCCGCACGCTTAGGTGCCGCACTCTCACACACTCGGCTCGCACAGCCGGTGCCCAGCCTGGGCCCTGGCCAGACCGTTGCCACCCACTAGCTGCATTGTATTCAGATTTCCATGATTGCCTCAGAAAGTCCTTCCCAGGCAGGCGTGCCAGAACCCGGATGCCAACAAGGCCCCCACCCCCGCGGCCGGCGCTGGGTGTGGGGCAGAGGCCTGGCCCGGGTCCAGGCAGCAGAGATAGCCAGGGTGGATGTGATGTCAGGGTGGGCCAGGGGGCATGCCTTTGACCTTGGCAGGGGCTGGAGGCCGGAGAGCAGGAAGGCTGTTCCTCCCGCTGGCGGGAGGCTGTGCATCCTCTAGGCCCCTTGCCGCTGGTCTCCATTCTCTCCCTCTCTCTCTCTTTTCAAAGCCTCACCAGAGGAGATATATATATATATATATTTTTTTTTATTTTTTTTTTTATTTATTTATTTTTTCCATTGCTTTTCAGAGAGAGTGGAAAAGAGAGAGAGAAACATCAATGTAAAAGAGACACATCCATTGCTTGCCTCCTGCACACCCCCCCGACTGGGGCTGGGGATTGAGCCTGCAGCCCAAGTACATGCCCTTGACCGGAAAACAAACCCAAAACCCTTCAGTCCGAGGGCTGACACTCTAACCAATGAGCCACACGTCTCCTTCAATGAGCACGGTCTCCTTTCTCTTGCATGGCCCTGGGACCTGCACCAGAAGGTCCTTGGAGCTCATCAGCCTTAATCAGCTCCCTGATTAAAACTGGAGCATGAGTCCCCGTGTCTGCATGTTCACTGGGATGTCCTCACTACGGGCCTTGAAGCCCAGGGAGTCATCTGTATGAATGGAAGTTGTCCACTTACTCTGCCACCTGCACCTTCCCCGGGGCTCCCATGGGGTGTCTGGGCTCTGGGAGGGGTCCGGCTGGTTTTTACGTGCCTTGGCCCATGAACGGGCTCCCTGAGGTCGTCCAAAGCCCCCTTCTGCCATGATTCTTGGACATAGGCTCTGACCCTAGAGGGAGGCTCAGTTTTCGTGCACAGAGGATGCCACAGAGGGGCCCTTCTGTCCTTTCCCTGTGCACAGAATGTCTGGGACGCCTGCTGAGTGGGGTTGGGTGAGTAGCAACGAAACAGGACATGGGAGCCAGTCTAAATTCACAAGCAGGGGAAGGCTGGTGGGCATGAACCCCACTTCCTAGAATGAAACCCTGGCGCCCTCTCCCTGCCCTTGTCCCCCAGGGCTGCCGAGGGAGGAGCCCGGCTCTAGAAGGGGGGCACCCACAGCCTGGGGACGCCTCAGGGGGTGTGTGAGGCCCTCTGCAGACTGGCCAGTGGGGAGCTTCCCCTCTGGAGAACTGTGAGTGGAGGAAGGGTTCTGGCGGGATCACCTGGAGCAGCCGCACCGCTTTGATCCGGGGCCCTGGGCCTGCCGTGGCTTGCCACCCCGTCACGCCAGGAGCCCACATGGGCTCTGGGACTGGCAGCTTGCTCACTCTCGCCTGCAGGAAGTATGCGCCTCGAGGGGGGTGACTGGAGAGGGTCTGGCTGGGCCTAGCCCCACCTCCGGGGGCTCAGCTGTGGGGTGGGAGTGGTCCAGAGGCTCTGGACCAGGCAGGCAGGCAGGCAGGGGGATGTCCAGCCGCCCGTTCACTGCCCTCCTTCACCCAGCCTCCTGACATGGGGCACCCTTCCAGTTGTAGGCTCTCTCTGGAAAATTCCATGTACCTGCCTGTGAGCAGTGGGTGTGATCCCTGGTCCCTGAGTGCACATGTCCGTGTTTTCGGTTGCCCAGCATCCTGCCTCCTCCCACTGGAGGTCATAGCGAGGATTAAACAGGAAAGATTCCTGATATTTCCAAATGTCCCTGAGGTGTCCTCTTTGGCTGGCAGAGAAATCAGCCAGTACTTACAAAAATGGGCTATGATGAAAAAATTCCAGGGTATTCTACAAGTTGTCACTGTGTTTCTTTAAAAAACAACCACCCCAACTTCAGTTATTTGCAGATGTACCTCCAGTGAGGTTTATTCCATAGAAGAGGGAATTAGGGTTCAGGAGAATTCGAACACACGCTTCACATACCCCCCTGCTTACCTCCCCCTCTGTGTGTGCATGGGTATGCATGTGTGTGCACGTGTGTGCATATGTGCATTTGCATATCTCGATGCACTGGCTCACATGTCTGTGCAAGCCACATGTGCTGTGTGTATAAACATGTGCATGTGTACACATGTAATGCATGTCTGCAAGGCACATGCATGTGTGCATGGCATGGTGGGCATGTGTATGCATGTGTACGTGTGTGTGTGTGTGTACACATGTTGCCAATTCCCGAGATCCAGGCAGCGAGCGGGGATTCTGTTGCGTCTGCTATTTTTTGTGTCCCCAGGCAAATCGCCTCTGACGTCCCCGGTGCTGAACTCCAGACAGCTTCCTGGCTCCCGAGATTAACGGGGATGCATCTCTAAGTAGTCCTTTTATTTGTCAAATCCCTGTATTCTGTTTGAATCTATCTTGCAGCCAAAACAGCCTCGGGGGAAAAGAAGGGAAAAGGCGGTGAATTGGGTTTGTCAGAAAAATATGACGGGATGGGGTGTGTGCAAATAAACACGAATGCGGCTCCTCTCCGCAGCCGAGCGTCCCCGGGCTGCGGGGCGGCTCCCAGGCCCCAGGGCCGCCCCTCACAGAGAAACATTGTTGCGCTGCGGAGTCTCTGCGGAGCTGCAGCGTATTGTGTGTCCCCCACGTGCCAAAGCCGACCTCGGCTCTGTTACTCCGTTTCCCTTTAGGGTTTGCTGGGGGGATTCTTTCACGTTGGTGGGATGGTCCCTGTGCCAGGTGCGTGCCTCCCCCACCCAGCTCCGTGCCCTCCCTGGTTGGTGGCCTGCGCTTCCCTCCGTTGTTACTGAAGCCGGCACGCCGGTCGCCCTCGTGCCCTGCGCCCCGTCTTAGGACACCTCCTTCCGCGAAGGGCGGAGTGAGCAGGGCCAGGAGCGGGACCGTGTCCCTGGCTCTAGGTGCCCGTGACCGTATCAGTTCGCAGAGTGTGCCCCGTTACCAGCCGACCCTCACGGGGTGTCCCTGCCGCAGTTCTGGACAACGACAGGGCCAAAGGCTCCTTGCTGCCCCTGCAGCTCTGCCCCTGCCCAGCCTTCCCTCCCTCACCTCCTGGGCCCCCTCGGCAAGGCCACCTCCCATCCACCGCTCACCCTGCCCCCTCCTCGGGGTGGGCTCAGGGGGCAACCACCTTGCCCCAGGACCTGCCAGCCCCTGGTGCCAGCCACCAGCCACCAGCCACCATCATCCCTTGCGGGGGGCACATCATGGGAGCAAGATGCTAACTGGGCTGGGCCTTCTGCCCCAACTCTGTGCCCCTCCTCCCCGCAGCCTCTCTGCCATGAGGCACCCTTTTCACTTCTCTGCCTGTCACAGACCCGGTCTCCACAGTGGCCCATCCCACCCCAGAGCCCCCAGTGTCCCCCACCTGGGTGTGACCCGCAGTGGTTTGTTCCCATCCTTGGCCGCAGTGTCCTTTGGGCGTCTGCCTTCCCCTTCGGGCTCTGGGGGTGCCTGGCGGGCGGAGGGATGGGTGCTGTGAATCACAGCCAATCAGCTAATCAGAAGCCAAAGGGCAGCAGGTACAAGGCCCCGAGCTCCCCAGCTCCGTGCCCTGCCCGGGTGTGACCGCAGGGCGTGGCCTCCGCGGCCTGGCGCCCGTCTGTGTTGACTTAAGTCCTGATTGCTGAAGTGCCCTGCGTGCGTCGGGGTGGACACGTGTGCGAGGAAGCCGAGGTCCGCCCCGAGTGGGGTGCGCGCGTGGGGGCCCCGCACAGGTGTGTTGCTCTGTCTGCCCCGCAGGGACGGTGACGGGGCTGGGACCGCAGGCGCCACGGGCGCGGGAAGCCCCGGCGCTGGGGCTGGGATAGCTCACAGACCGTAAGGGAGGGCGAGAGGATGGCGGTTCACTTTGGAACTCATAAACTTCAGCTTTTTTTACCCAAGCCCAGAATGTCTTCTTTACTCCCAATGCTTTTATTTAATCTTCCTGCGTCTCTGCGCTGGAGATAATTGCGGGGGGGAGGGGGTGTGTGTAAAACAATTTGCAGAACTTTCCGCCCCGCCTCCCCCCCTAGGCCCGCCTGGAGACTCTGTACTCGCCCAAACCAAGCAATAAAAACGCTTCCCGGCCTCGACTTTTATTTTCACTTTAATTAAGGTGTGATTGACACAATACTGTGAGTGTCGGGTGTGCCACACGAGTCGGTATTTGAGCTCAGTGTGAAGCCATCCCGTCAGGGTAACGTCTGCCGTCGTCTCCATCGCCATGGTCACCCGTCCACTCCAGTCGGGGCTGTTTCAGGTTATTTTGCTAGGTTGGGTTGTGACATTTTATTTTGTTTCCCGTGCTTGGTGGCATTAAATGTTTTGGCGTTGGTGGCACTTTTTTGAAAAATTGCTTCTGGATCACTAAGAACCAAGTCTGAACCTCGCCTGGCTCTCCAGACTTGTAGATTTAATTAAGTTCTAGGTTTGTAAGTTGAACGACAGAGCTCCGGAACAGAAACTTTGACATTTAAGAATTTCATTATATATCTTGTCAGTAAAAAATGAGAAAGTGGCTGGTTTTAAAATCTGGTAACTTCACAATGAAAAGAAATTTATAAGTATGCTGATTCTGATAAAGTATTCATTTCCTAATGAAAAACACTTTCGCTTTTTAAAAATATAAATTATAAAGGTGTTGTTAACGTGAGGATTTTTAAATTATCAGCAAGTGCCTTACGCCCACCCGAGGATAAAAACTGTGACTCACGGTGGCAGCCATGAACAGAACAACTCCTGCTCTTTAAAAAACTTAAGGACTAAGGAGTTAGAAGCTGTTAACTGATGAATCCGTGCTGTTCTGTCACATGTCTAGGGAGGGGCTCCTGCTTCAGTCCGAGGAGCCCTCTTCGCAGAATGTCAGTGGTGTTTCATGACTTGTCATCACTGGTAGCAGGTCACCTGCAGACCCTCAGCAGGTGGCAGAGGGTCCGGGTGCCCCTGGTGCCCCCTCCTAGGGGATGATGCTGTAGGCACGTGCTCTGTCCCCGAGTGTGGGTGCCCAGTGCGCCTTCACCTGCTGCAGAGCAGAGGGCCCACAGGGCAGGTGTGGGGGTCTTGGACCTGGAACCTGCAGCCCAAGGTCCATGGGGGTCATTGTGCCCCCTTCCCCCAGGACCAGCTCTGCCATGGCTGTGGAGCCCCTGCCTGTCTCCCAGAAGCAGGATAACATCCCCGTATCCAGGATTCCTGGGCGAGGGGCATGGGGAGTGCCCCGCCCCACCCTCTGTAGGCATCTCAAGGCCTGTCCCCAGGCCTGGACGAACATGCAGATTTTCCTCTGAGTTAAGTAAAAGCCGCTGTGAAATAATTTGATCTGAAATCAGCAGGGAAGAGTTGAAAAGGCCAGGACAGTCCCGCAGCGCGCTCCTCAGCGCCGGGCAGGAAGTGGGCACTCCCTGTCCCCGCAGCCCCAGTGCTGAGGGCAGCAGAATCTGCCCGAGATGGTGGATCCCGCAGTTCCTGTTTCGTGCAAGTGTCTGTGGTCAGTGACGGGGCAGAGGTGCCCGGTGGGTGAGGAGGGCAGAGCCCCAGACATCTTCCACCCTTGTGCCCTGGCACTGCACAGAGGGCCTCGCTGCCCCCACCAGCTCACTCAGGACAATCAGGACGGGACAGGCTGGGGCCTGCTTGTCCACCCCGCTCAGCCAGGATCAGCGGTCGGCGAGTGGACAGGGGGACTGGGGGCTCAGGGCTCTGGGTAGTTAGCTGTGTGGCCTCCGGCTGGCCTCCGAGTGTGAGACACAGAGGCTGGCGGAGGGTGCAGTCCCCTCCTTGGGCCACCTTCGCAGGGAGAAATCTCGGTTTCCATGGACTAGTCTCATGTTTACGTATCGTGTCCGTCTCCACCCTGGCCCACAGGTGCTGTTTCCCGGAGAGGGGGAGACTGAGTGTCTGGGCCCCTGTTCTGATGACCCTGAGCTCTACGTGCGAGGGGCAGAAATAGGCTGTGAGCTCTGACCTGCAAGGGGCAGGGGCAGGGGCAGGGGCAGGTGTGGGGAGGACGGGCGGGGTTTGCTTTCTCCTTTCTGAGGTTGAGGCCTTGGTCCACTCAAGCAGGAGCCCACCCTCCACCCTGCCCTCACCCTCAGGTGCCGCCTGCTGGGAGGCAGCCCTGTGTCCACCAGGCCTGCTCCCTCCAGACGGCGAGGACACCGAGGAGACCAAGGAGGAGAGTGGGTCGCACCCCTAGTCAGGACTGGAGGGGACGTCACTGTCTGGGGGCTGGGGGTGCCCTTTAATGTAACCCTTTCTTTTGCTCTGCGAGTTCTTGGATGAGACATCTGTTTGGAGCAGGGGAGGGAAGAGCACACACTGGAAGCTGACTTTGTGGATAAAGCGTTTTCTCTGCACTTTTTGAAGGCGGGGGTGGGGTGGGGGGGGTGAAAAGGGGAAGGCGGGAAGTGGGGACCAGTGCTTCCTCAGAGCATATGCAAAACCGAGATACTCAGGGTGGCCATCCCCACTTGTTCCTTAAAAGAAGCTGTGTGATGTGGGCGGACTGTGGTCTCCGCTGGAGTTGCCTGGAATTCTGCGGCCAAGGACCAGGACATTTTGGCTGAATTGGCTGGACTGGGTGACCTCCCTGGAGGCCAGGGGACTCATGAGTCCATCACAGGTTCACTGAGCACCTGTGTGACTTTGGGAGACTCAAGGGACGTGAGGGAAGCGAAGTCACCGTGGAGCACATCCCTCAGACCTGCGTCCTCAGGAAGGGGCCTCCCTGCACCTCTGACAGCCCCGGGGGGCAGGTCCGGACCCATATCTCCTTTAATGCTTAGCACCGCCCTGCGAGGTGGCCCCTTGTCCCCAAGGATGTCCCAGGTCAAGTGATGTGCCTATGCTCCCGTGGGCCCTGCCAGCCAGCTCCCTGGCTCTCCCATCTTCCAGGCCCCCTGGGACCTTGGTTTCCCCTTGAGTTCAGTGCTCCCATTGGGAATTACTGAAATGGGGAGTGCTCCCAGGTGTGGCTAGGAGCCGGAGCCTGCTGAGTGGGAGGGAGGGTGAGGGAGGCCCTGAGAGCGAGGATCTGGCCCAAAGTCTGTGCCTGAACATGGCCCAGGTGGCTGAGTGACGGGCCTGTGGCAGATGCAACGTGTGGTGGCATGGGCGGTGCACAGGGGAGGCATCTGCCCCCAGTGTTCGGTGACTTCATTGCAGACACTGGGCTGAGCTTCCGGCGAATTGAGCAGGTGCCGGGGTGTCCGGGCTCAGGGCTCAGGACCCTCACAGGGGTGTGGGGATACCTGGGCACCGTGGGGTTCAGGTTGTGTTCCCCATGCAGGAACTCCAGCAGTAGAGTTGTGCTGTAACCTCGGATGTGTCCCAGGTGCCTCCGAGGCCACGGTCAGCTGGGCCCTGAAGGAGGCCCAGCCAGCCTCCTGTGTCGTAGACGGAGACATTCTCTTTCCCCTTCCAGAATAAGCAGGGGAGGTGATGTGAGACTGTGCAGAGCTCCAGAGCGGCAGTCACGGATGGGAGAGTGTGGCTGTCTTCTGAGTTCCCAGGACTCGTGGGAGCTAAAACCTTTCCTGTCTCCCCACCCCACCCCCAGATACCTCTGAACCTTCCCCTATACACCCCTGTCCCTCCGGGTGGGAGGCGCCCTGAGGCCACACAAGCATCTGTCCCCATCAGACCTGTGCTCACGAATTTCTATCAGTGGATTCGTGGGCTGTGGTTCCTACTTTATCCGCTGGTTATAATCCAGTGTTGTCACTGTCACCGGCCCTCGTATGTGCTGGCGGCCCCAGCGTGCCCAGGTTCCCAGCCCCAGGCGAGTGACTTGGCCTGAGGCCCGAGGCCAGAGCTTGTCCTCAGTCTGGGCCCCGAGACCCCTGAAGTCCATCTCATGCAGGAAGCGCCTCGATTTGCTCCTGGGGACCCAGGAGCTGGGGGTAGGCGTCAGGTTAGCGAGAAGCGTGGAGCGTTTGGCCTTGGGAGTTGCGGGCAGCTCCTTGCAGAGGGAGTCCCACGAGGCCAGGGCTATTTGGAGGGGTCATCTCCATACCTGCCTTGGCTCCTCCGGGACCCCAGACTGAGCTGCCCCTGAGCCCTCAGGGGTGATCTGGGACGAGCTGTTAGTAACAGCCTTGGGCAGCGTGGACATAGAGCAAAGTAGACGTCTTCCTTCCTGCCCCAGCATTTATTGCCCCCGCTCTGTTTCATGTGTGGAAAACCCCAGACAAAGGTTAGGACTTGAAGACTGGAGGCAGGAGGCAGATGACCACACTCTAGGGCTGGGCCCCAGGTACGAGGTCGGAGGGGGCCAGGGGGTGGAGGCGGGTCTGCTGAGCTCAGAAAGGCACTGGTTTT
This sequence comes from Miniopterus natalensis, assembly GCF_054644295.1. Lineage (NCBI taxonomy): Eukaryota > Metazoa > Chordata > Mammalia > Chiroptera > Miniopteridae > Miniopterus > Miniopterus natalensis. The sequence goes on from NC_142090.1 coordinate 83,981,315, forward strand.
CAGGCAGGAAGGAGGGCGGAGAACCTGAGCCCAGGCCAGCAGTCTTGGGGCGCAGAGCAGGAGCCTGGGTGTAAGCAGGGCTGGGGGGAATGGTGCCCAGGGTAGCGGGGAAGGGGCTGGCAAAGTGGGGAGTCCTGGTAGGGTTCCCAGTTTTGCACTTGGGGAGGTTCACTTTGCAGACTGCGGGGTCTGGCCTGGCCCAGAGACCTTGTCCTGACTGCCATTCTCACCTGCCCGTGTGAGGATCCCACCTGTCGTCACAGTCTGTGAGGTGTATCTCGGGCACGTGATTTATTATTAATAGTGTGGTGGGTTTTCTGAATGTTGTGCCTTTTAAATAAGTGGTAGAAGATCGGGGAGTCCTCCACTCTGGGAGGCTGGATTTGGGTGCCAGGGCTCCGCACAGCTGTTACCATGTTGGGGGTCACTCACCGTTGGCTGGAATCAGGGTCCTTTGCTGGATCCACTGACTCCGGGAAGGGTGTTTGCTCTCTGTGTCCCCAGACAGCAGAACAGAGTGCTCCTGCCTTAGCTTGTCCCTCTGCTCTGCACTGGTCTTTCGTTAGATGTTGGGGGATCAGACATGAATGCAACTCAGCTGTGCTCTCAGGGCTCCTGCCGTCCCGGGGGTGGGGCTGTCTGCAGAACAGGCCTGAAATGTCTGCAAAACTGACGTCTGAGTAGCTATGAAAAAAGTGAGCAATGATGAAGGATCTAGAAAATGAATGAATGAATGAATGAATGAATGAATGAATGAATGGAGCGATGAATTAAGGTCTCATTTGAGGGGTGCAGGAAACCAAGAGGAACGGGTGTCCGCTGGGTGAGGGGTCAGACCAACAGGGGGTGCTCCTAGTCGGTCTGTGGCTGGAGGTTGAGGAGCAGCTCGGCTGTTCCACCCAGAAACAGGAAGGCGGGTGCTCTGAGCCAGAGCCGGAGAGGTTAATGTAGCCCGAGCCCAGGACTGGAATTCGCACATGTGTTAACCATAAAGGCCTGGGCCTGGCCCACCCAGACTGCGCTCCAGAGCTCAGGCATTGGAGTTGCAAGCAGAGTAGACGATCTGAAGTTGGGGTGTGAGACCCACACAGGCCTGAGCTGTGGGCACCTCACAGGTTGTTAGAACTGCACACGGCTGGGCACTGAGGCAGGTCAGGTCCCGGGGCCACAGCACCCCACAGAAGGGACGGGGTGGCCTCAGCCGGTGCATACACGGTCTAGGCAGCCCTTCCTTCCTCCCGTCCGTCCCAGACGCCAGAGCCTCTCCTGGCGGGAAGCGAAGCTCACTGCTTGTGGCGGCGCCCACCCCGGTGCCCATGACCACAGCCCATGAGGACAGTCCGAGACAGTTCAGCCCTTCGGGTCTGACAGGCCGTGGACAGGAGCTGTGCTCTGGGTGGATCACGCCCGCCCTCCCCTGGGGCTGTCCTTCAGGCAAGGTGACCCTTCCACTTTCCAGGTGCCTGTGTTCCTTGTCATGGTCATGTGACGCCCCGTCCCCACCATGCTGGTCACCTTCACCTCCCAAACCCCAGGCTTTAAATTTCCTTCTAAAATTGCAGACCCAGAGAGGAAAACAGGACTGAAAGTGGGATGTGATTTTCGGGGAGCTGTGTGGCACTGAAGATGGGGAGGGTGGAGAGGGGGCTGGGGGTCCGAATCCCCCAAGTGGAAGGTCCCCTAATCCCTTGCTTTGAGCTTGCTGGAGCCCCCACCTGGTCCTCACCCCTGGGGAGCAAGACTGAGCTGAAGAGGTAGATTGGAAAGGAAGTCTTCCTGCCCGAGGGTGTCCTTCTTTCCCTGCAAACCCACAACTGGCTGGCGGTGTGGCTCGCTGGCAACACTGGCAACACTGGCCGTTGCCCACGCAGGGTGACTGGACGTACTGGAGATTTAAAATCCCCCAGCCTCCGAGCCTGCGGGTTTTGACTTTAAGCCCCGGGGCCTGCTTCTCGGAGAGTCTGCAGTCCCGCCGGGCTGCCCCGTCGCCCAGGCGCGGGAATCCGGGCGGCGCAGGGAGGCTCGCCCCGCGCCCCCCCGGGGGCGTTTCTGCACCGCGCTCCCTGGGTTTGGCTGCGAAGCCTCTGCGTCCTCGCGGCGCGGGTCCGGGCGGGGGAGGGAGGCTAATTCGTGTCAGATGGAGGCTCGCCAGGGGACCCTGCGCTCGCTCGCTCGCCTGGCTTTTGTTCCCTGCCTCTGACTCCCGCCTGCGGAGGGAAAGTGGCGGCGGCGGCCGCGTCCTTTCGGGCCCCCGGCGTCCAGCTCTCCCTGGGACACCCAGACGCGGCGGCCCGGGCGGCACCGCCTCGAGGCTCCGCGCGCCGAGGTCCCCGCGGGTCCCCGCCGGCGCCGGGAGCGGCCATGCGGCTGCGCGCCCTGACCCGGGGGCCGCCCGGAGGATGCGCGCGCGGGGCGCGGGCGCGCCGGCACCGGCGCCAAGTGAGTGGGTGCGGGGCGCCCCGGGGAGGTGCGGCGCGGGGTTCTCCGAGCTCTTTCGGGCTGGGGCGCGCGTCGGGCGCTCATGCCCTTCCCTGCGCGTCCCCGGGTGTCCAGGGGCGTGCGGGTGACCTTGTCTGTGCCCCGTGTGCGCGCGGAGAGGGCGAGAGGGGGAAGGGGGCCTTGCCTGGGGGGCCCCGTGTAGCGGGAGACAGTTAAGGCTTAAGTTTCTAATCCAGCGGCCTCTCGAACAGGCTTCCTTGGACTCTGTTCCCAGAAGGGAAGCAGGACACTGGCCACTGTGGACGCGCTGTGCAGCCGGTTCCTTGCAAAGGGCGCCCAGCTCTGCCCAGCCTATTACAGGGGCGCAAGTTCCCGGGGCCACTACACTCCCTGGCCCAGGGGACCGACCCCCCAGGGTTCACTGAACCCCAGCAGATGCCGAGGGGCTCCCCACGAGGCTGGCAGCCCTTTCTCTGAGTCTGCAGGCCTTTACGGCACCCATTTCTCCGAAACTTCTGTAGGTGCTGAGGAGTTAGGAGTCTTCCCAGCCTCAGCCACTTCCCCTCGCTCTGAGTCCCGCTCTGTTCTGAGGGTCAGTGGAACAGCCAAATGCCGTTGCTGCGAAGCTGGGGACAGTGTTTGGTGTGGGGAGGGTGCCCCTCCGCTCTGGGTCCTGGGGCTGCCCGTGGGTGGACGCGGCTCCAGGCGGGATCACCCCAGAGGCCCGGGGTCCGCTCTGCCCTGGGGGAAGTTTCGGGCCGTTTAACTCCCCGGTTGATTTTGCTCAGTGTCTGCCTCCCTGGAATGCTGCCGAGGTTTCCCAGGTGCCAAAACGCAGGCCTGGATCCCCCTTCCTGAGGGGAGCTTGGCTTGTGCTGACATAGCCTTTGTGTGGGTAACTGTTTTGTCACTTCATTGTTCGCTTGGGGAGCCCAGCATGGTCTGTGCCCCTGTCCGCAGAGCAGAGCAAAAGGCTGGGGCTCTGTACCCAGGTCCAGCGCTTCCTTGCTCAGATTTGCAGAGATTTTTTTTTCTTTCTAAAAAAACCTCACCATCAAGACCGGCGCTAATTACCATGCACCCCTCGGGGAGTCCTTGTGGAACCAGCAGCCTTGCTCTCCCCTTCCCGACTGTCTGCTCCAAGCAATTAAATGCCATTTAGATTCCTGAGCTGAGCCAGCTAAATGCTTCAGCATGGCGGCCTCCCCTCCCTCGCCCGCCGGCCCCACCTCTTTGGCAGAAATGAAAGCGGATCTCAGGTGAGAACAAAGGCGGCCTAATCCGGTCTCCGCTCCTCTCTGGTTGGAGGTGTTTTGTGGGGATGCCAGGAGCAGCTGTGACTGCACCGTCCTCACTCAGTGGGTCCTCAGGCATCCAGCCACGGCAGTGGGTCAGGCTCCCAACAGCAGCGCCCCTGTTTCCGTCCTGGCCCCCTAGCTGGGGCCCGTCGGCAGGAAAACCTCAGGAACACAGAAAACGTCTTTCTCCCTGCGTGGAATAAAAGTATTTGTAAAGGAATGAAAGGTCACAGTGTCCCGGCTTGGCCCACGGACTATGGCCAATTCATTTGGTCAACAAATATTAATTGAGGCTCACGGTTCACTGTCTGCAGGCGCCGTGCGGGGCCTTGGGGGACAGAGGGACAAGGGCCCCGTGTCCTGAGTCTGGGAAGTGGTGGTGCAGATGGGAGAGAAGGCGCAGAAACAAATGCCCGAAATCTGAGGGGAAACTCGTGTGCCAACCAGGGGACCGATTACGACAGCGGGCTGTGTGTTTGCCTGAATGTTGCCTCCTGTCTGAGCGTGAGACGGGTGGGGACGGGTCCGAGCCCGTACCCCTCACCCCTTGGCTGTGTCGTCTCGGTCTCCCACGCTGCCACTCTGTCTGTGGAACGGCGAGGGCCATCGTGGCGGCACAGGAGGGCCCTGCTGATGTCGGGAGCTTCGCACACGGTCATCCCTCTGTGGCAGGCACTGGATACAAGAGCCCATGCTCAGAACCTGTACCATGTCCTGAAGAAACCAGAAACACACGTATGAAGACGCACGTAAAGGCGGTGCCTTACGCGTGTGTAGAGTAGATCTTTCTAGTGTCGTGTGTTACCTCATGGTGGCTCTCAGTCCAGGCTATGTATTAGAATCACAGGGAGGAGCTTTGAAAAAATTCATTTCCAGCCCCACATCCGGAGAATCTGCTCTATTTAGTCCAGGATGTGGCTTAGGCGGAGCTGTTTTAAAATCTCTGCCCAACCGATTCCCATAGGCTGCCAGCGTTCACAGTTGGCACCTGGGTTAGCATTTGGTCGCTTACCGTGGCTCTGTTGATAGGCAGGAAGAGGAGGGTATCCTTTGTGACTTGCCCGGGGCCACAGACCTTGTACTGCAGGTGCCTGAAGCTGTGTGAAGGTTTCTACTTGGTGCAGGACGGTCTCCCTCACTTGACAGACTTGGCAAGATCAAAAAACACACCAGGAGATACGTGGTTAAGTGACAGCACTGCTGAGGAGCTTGGAGTACTCAGAAGGGACCTGAGGGATGGTGGGATTAGAAGTGGTCACGATGGCAATTACACGTCACCAACGGAGAGCGGGAACAGCAGGGGAAACGCAGGGATGGCCAGTGAGAGTGGGAAGGTTGGAGTGGCTGAAGCTTTTGTTTATCTTAAGAACTTTTGACTTCACTTCCGCGTTTGAATGATGTTTTGGCTGGGTACAGAATTCTAGATTGGCAGTTTCTCTCAGTACTTTATGCTGATCCGCTGTCTTCTCACTGCCTTTTTTTTAAAAAATTGAGAAACCTGCTCTTCTGCTAATGGTTGGTTCATGTACATAAACCCCTCTCTGGACACTTTTACCATTTTCTCTCTGTTACTGGGTTCGAGCAATTTGATGATCATGTGTCTTGGTGTAGTTTCCGTAACATTTCTTGTACTTACATGGGATTTGTTGAGTTTCTTGGCTCAATGGGTTTATAGTTTGGAAGAGTTTGGGCCATTATTTCTTCAAATGCTCCCCCTCCCCCCTTTTCAGAGGCTCCAGTTACACGTGTGTTAGGCCGCTTAAAGCTGTCCCACAGCTCTGTCCCGTTGCTGTTTGTTTGGCTATCTGCCCATTGATTTAGGTGATCTCTTCTTTCTGTGCTTTATTTTGGGAAGTTTGTACTGTGATGTCTTAGAGTTTGCTAATTTGTCTTCCATCATGTCTGATCTACCAATAATCCCAGGAATCCAGTGTATGTTCACCTCCGATTTTTACATTTTTTTCTATAGATGTTTGATTTGGATTTTTTCATACCTTCAGGGTCCCTATTTACCTTTTGAACTTACAGAATACAGTTATAATCCCCCCTTAATATCTTCTCTGCTAATTCTGTCAGCTTGGGGTCACTCTCCATTGATTCATTCTCATCACAGGCTGTGTTTACCTGTTGCTGATCATTTTTTATTGGCTGCCTGGTGATTTTTTTGGTTGGATACCAGATATTGTGAATTTTACCTCATCGGGGGCTAGATATTTTTTCCTTCTTGCAGATATTCTAGCTTTGTTCTGGAATGCAGCTAAGTTGCTTGGAGACAGTTCGATCGTTTTGGACACTGCTTTTTAGAGATGGTTGGCTGAACAGGAGCAGTGCTCCGTCTAGAGTTAATTACCCCTGCAGCTAGGACAAGACCCTTCTGTGTTTTCTCAGCAATCCTGTGTGAACCCTCAGGCCTGGCTGTGGGGACAGGCACCCTTCCCAGCTCTGTGCTCTGTGTGGGCGCTGAGCACCGCTTCCTCCAACCCTTGGTGCTGCTTCTTGCCCCAGCCTTGGGTGGCTCCCTCAGACACGCATGTGCACACGCATGCACACATGCACACACATGTGCTTGTCAGTACTCTGCTGGATGCTTCAGAGGGGCCTCTCTGCATCCCGGAGACTTTCTCGTTGCGGGAATCTGGGGCGATTGCAGAGCTCACCTCATTTAGTTTCTGCCTCCAAAGAACCGGATAGATCCAGTTGCCTGCCCATCAGCATCTTATAAATAGCACCACTGTCCACGTGCTCCGATATCTCTCATTCAGCATCATCACGCTGATGTTTGCCCACGATGCTCTGCGTGTTGGTGGTTTGCTCCTGTGTATGCTGGAACCGCGTTCCATTGCAGGCAGGTCCGTGGCTGGTCCAGCCAGGCTCCTTTGGATGGACGTTTGGGTTATGCTCCGTCAGGACCATTCTTGCACAAGTCTTTCGTGGACATTTGCATTTATTTTATTTTTAGTGTCTGGAGGAGTAGAATTGTGGCATCACATGGTTGGTGTGGACTTAAAGGTATTTATGAGAAATTGTCTAACAGTTTTCCAGAGTAGTTGTACTGTTTGTTTCACATCCTTGATAACCATTCTCAGTGAGTTTTGACTTCTCTGGGGGCGAGCGATGGCCTCGGAGAATCCACGTGGGTGTGAATTACTGACGACACGCCGTCGCGGGTCAGGGAACGGGCACAGGGATTGGTGTCTAAGGCCAGTGGACCTTGCATAAGACCATCCCACTGCTGCGACCTCGAGTCCACAGACGTGAGCGCGGTGGGTGTGGCAGTGCATGTGGCGGACCCGATGTGTCCCCTACAGAGGAGCCTCCTATCTTATGATTATCACTCTGGTCTCATGGCTGCCTCTCCTTCACTGAGGTCAGCTCAGAGAGGCCGGGGGGCAGCCCAGGGAAGCCCGTGACGGAGCCTCTTCTGCACATAGCTGTGCTGTCGGTTCGTCGTTTCCTCCGGAAGAAAGAGCACTGAGGCTCTGGGGAGGCGCGCGGATCACTCTGTCATGGGCGTAGGTGGTTGTGAGCCTCACGTCTGAAGCTCACACAGGATTCCCGTAAGCGATATGGATTCCTGTGGCCCTCCTGACGCACTTCACGGGGGATTTGCCGGCCAGGCAAGTGTGCGCGTTCGCCAGGAAGCCGGCATCGAGAATGCCCACAGGGCACCCGAGGCCCCCCGGGGAGCCCAGTGTTGGCGGGGTGACCCCTTGTCTCCCTCTGTTTGCCCTGTGAAGTGGGGAGCCCGGCGTTGGTGGGGTGGCTTCTTGTCCCCCTGATTTTGCCTGGCGAAGCTCCTGTCCTAGCTCCTCCCAGTTCTGCTGGATTTATAATCCCCTGAAAGGGAGATGGAAAAGCAAACACGCTGGGCATTGAGGGGCTGACCGTCTCTCCCTTCGCTCTTTCAGCCGGAAGAATCAACGGGCCTGCACAGTTTTAAGAGCAAGGTCTTCAGAACAGCCAGAGTCTGTGGGGTCTGCAAGCAGGTTATCGACGGCCCGGGGGTCTCATGCCGAGGTGAGTCCCTGTTTATAGTTCTCTTGCCGACTGAACGAAAGCAGAGCAGGCAACAAACGCAACGCAGAAGGCAAACCTCTCGGGAGTTTCCAGAAGCTAAACCCTGGAATTCCCCTCCGCGGCCTGTCTGCCCCTCACCCTTGCGGGGCAGGGACCGGCCATATTTACACAGATACGAGTGCAAAAGGAATTTCCCAGAAGGAGCGACGCTGCCGCGGGGGAGGCGGGACAGCGGGCGGTGTCGTCTCGTGGTCTCAGGAACTCGGGGCTCCTTCTTACCAGCTGGTCTTTCCCCAGCGTTTACAAACGAAATGTGTCTGTTCATCGCTTCAGGGCGTAGGGCCCTTCGGGCCTTTTGTCAGCCTTTCTCCTGTCACCAAACAAAGCCACCGGCGTCACTAGACACCAGGTGATCCGAGGGACTTGCTATTTTTTTTTAAATATGCTTTTATTGATTTTTAGAGAGAGAGGAAGGGAGAGGGAGAGAGAGATGGAAACATCAGTGATGAGAGAGTCGTTGATCGGCTGCCCCCTGCCTGGGCCCTGACCTGGGAACTGAACTGCGACCTCCTGGTTCATAGGTCGACGCTCAACCACTGAGCCACGCCGGCCGGGCATGGACTTGCTATTTTTTACACTTGCACGTTAATATATGAGAGACAATGACGTCTCTTTTTCCCCTGTGGACCCTAGAATTGGGGCGGGGGCTGGGGTCTGCGTCACAGAGCAGAGGCCTGGGAGCAGGGTCCTGGAGACGCGTGGGGCTGTTCTGCGGCATCCTGTTCTTGACGGGTCTGGGATTTCCCAGCCAGAATGTTCGTAGGGTCTTGCTGGTGGACTTCTGCTGTGTTGGGACGGCCTCTCGACTCCCCTTTCTCCCCGTGGACCCTGGGCAGACGTCCCAGTGGCTGCTTTGAGGTTGGGTGGCCACTGGGGAAGATGCAGCATTGTCAGATGTCTGTGGGGTGACAGTGTGACCCGGGGCCTCTCGGGCTCTCTCAGAGGCCCATCAGTTCTCGCCATGTCACCCCCAGCGGCTGCCTCCTGGGAGCTGTGCGCCGTCTCCTCCCCACTTGAACCCCCAGGTGTCTCTATTGGAATTGATGCTTCTTGGGGCTTTCACCTGCTTCTCAGAGCACGTGGGCCCCTCTTACCCTCTCCCTGGAGGCAGCCTGTGTGAGGGAGCCTGGGGCTCCCCTTCACCTAGAATTGTCACCCTGTCCCCAGAGAGGTCACCCCGGTGGTGGCCTCTGGCAGCGATTTCTCTCCGTGGAAAAGCAGCCCCGAGCTGCGGGGAAGCAGGTGACACTGCTTGGCCACAGAGAATGAACCCAGGGCTCGAAGGACAGTGCGTCCGTGTCGTCCAGGCTGCGGGCTCAGAGCAGAGCATTGCTTCACGAGGGGACACGGGAGCAGTGAGGAGTGAACATGAGGGGACACGGGAGCGGTGAGGAGTGAACATGAGGGGACACGGGAGCGGTGAGGAGTGAGCAAGGAGTGTCTCGGACCTGCTAGTGTGCACACGTGTGCAAAGTGAGCTTGAGGCAAGAGCCTCTGCTGGACATGCTGTCCTCCCAGGGCTGGTGACCAGTGCACTCGGGGCCACTCGTCCCCTGGGGGAGCTGAACTAACCTCTCTGAAGGGCTGGCACCTTGCGGGTGACCCCGTGCACCAGCGGAGAATCAGGATGAGCCCAACTCCCGACCTCGTCCTGCTTCCAGTGTCCCTCCAGCCAACCAGCCATCACAGCCAAGCGTGGGGACATCACGCAGGGTGGGCGTCTCAGTGCCCCGTGGTCGCCCGCCTTCCTCTGAGCGAGGTGGGAACGCGTCCCCCACGGGAGAAATGAGACGTGGTGTTGAGATAGCTTGAGGGGGGTCCCTTGTGGAATAGCAGTGAGTGAATGATTGCCTCCAGGGGAAACAGCTGGGCACAAGGTTACCTGTTGGGGCTGGGACATGTTTCACGACGAGATGAGAGGGGTCTGGAGAGGCGGGTGGTGGGCAGAGAGGACCCCAGATCCTGCTACACCGGCCGCCGCTCCCGGCTTTGGTGCACCCCCCAGGAGCACACCCTAGTCCTAGGGCCGCAGTGGGCAACACGGCACATGGCGGGGTCCTGAGATGTCCCTGCCTTCTGGAGTCGGACCCCAGAGAGTTGTCTCAGAACATGGGGAGACACTGACCCCCACCTGTGCTCCCAACGGGAAGCCAGGAAACCTCACACTTCTGTCCGGTCAAAACCACAGTCTGTGGCCCGCACCCTTGCTGGATTACCCTTGGTGACACCTGGGGACACCCGCAGCAAGGTTAGCAGTGGGCATCGCCTGCGCCTTGAGCACTTGGAGCCAGTTCCTGGGCACACAGGGGAGCGGCAACCTTGGGAGTCAGAGGGAGAAGCGGAGGTGCCACCCAGGGCTCATCTCTCACTCGGTAACTATGTGCAGAGTGTTGAATAAAGGCTGTGGGATGGGGGCCGGGGTTCCCAGGGCTCCCGGGGACACAAAGAATAGAAGTTCCAGGACAACATGTAAAAATGTTGGCCGTGCCAGCGCCAGATGCCCCGGGCGTGGCGCCGGGATCCTTACCCACGACCGCAGAGCCCCGGTCGGAGCTGGGAGCCTCCATGTGCGGGGCAGTTGCTCAGCTGGGGGGTGAAAGGGGCGGGGGAGGCGCAGGCCCCTGGGGGGGTGCCCTTTGCAGCGGAGCCTGGACTGGCTCGGCAAATGCCACCCGCGCGCTCTCGACGCTGCCCAGCTCTTCACTTCTGCCAGGCGGTGGGGAGAAGTGGCCCCTCTGCTCTCCTGGCGTCCTCCTGGCTGTGATGGAGACTGAGCATCTAAAGGGCCGGGAAAGACGCCAGTGGTTTTTATCTGGTAAACTAGCCTTTCACACCCTCACTCGTTTAAAATACCAGATTTTTTCCTCTTGGATTTCCCAGAATTTGTTATATTATAAATATTAAACCTCTGCCTGGCCCGCGTGGCTCCGTGGTTGATCCAGGAGGTCAGGTTCGATTCCCGCTCAGGGCACAGGCCCGGGTTTCAGGCTGGATCCCCAGCAGGAGGCAGCCCGTCCGTGACTCTCATCGCTGACGTTTCTCTTTCTCTCCCCCTCTCCTGTCCTCTCTCTGAAATCAATAAAAACATATAAAAAAATTTAAAAAATATATTAAACTTCTGATGTGTTATCTTAGGCAGGGCCTGTGCCCATGTCCATGGATTTGGCCTCCGGGGGTCTCGTGTCTCGCCGCCCGCCGCCCCCGCCGTGAGCGGTGGGCAGCTGCTCATCTGACTCTGCTGGTGGGGGTCCGTCCCGGGACAGCTGTAAGGCTGGGTGGTTCCGACCCGCCCGGCCTTTCGCTGAATTTCCGTTCTGTGTCTTATCTGAGAACGCCTTCCCTCCTCCGCGTCCTCAGGATGCCCCATGCTGTTTTATGCCAACGTTTGGTTCTGCTTTTCCGGTTCCGACCCGGTTTCGTGGCGGATTCCCTGGGAATTCGGGTGGTTTCGGTTGCTTCTCGCGAGGGCGCTGGTCCTCCCGCCTGCCTTCCCGTGTGGCCCGTCCTTTCTCCCTTCAGTTCGCCTCAGCGCCGTGCCAGGCAGGGAAGCAGAACCGCCAGGGTGCACAGAAGGAAAGAGGCGCGTTCTCCGGAGTCTGCGCCCACGGGTGACGGAGGCTGAGCCGGCCCACACCTGCCGCCCGCAGGAGGAGCCCAGGGGGCCGCTGTGTAGCCCCAGCCCCGGTGCAGGCACAGGAAGAGCCCGATGGCCCAGCTTGAGCACAGCCAGGCCCAGAGAAGTTCTCTGTTCCTCCGCCTTTTGTTGTTAATTCTTACGCGAGGATATTTGTGTCCACTGATTTCTAGACTGAGTGGGGGGGGCAGCGAGAGAGACAGACACTGATGTGAGACGCGTCCATGGGTTGCCTCATGCACGTGCCCCAGCTGGGGGCGGGGATGGAACCCGCAACCCAGGTACATGCCTTTGCCTGGAAATTGAACCCGTGACCCTTTCCGCCTGTGGGCCGACGCTCTAACCGCTGAGCCTCCGGCCAGGACGCCCTCTGCCTGTGATGCTGTTCGGGCCCAGAGTGGCTCGGATGAGGCCACCTTCCTGGGGGGGGCGGACGGTCTCCCGCCGCCCACAGATGTAGATGTTAATCTGTGGGAGGTGACGGAGGCGTTAATTAACTCGATTGTGGTGGGCATCTGACAGCGTCTACATGTATCAAATCATCACGTTGTGCGCGTTAAACACACACGGTTTTGTTTGTCAATTACACCTCCGCGAGGCCGGGAGGAAACGCCGAGCGCGTGGAGCTGGGGTTGGCTTTGGGAAGGGGGGGTTGGAGGCTGACGGTCAGGGTCAGCGTGTTCGTCTCGTCCTCTGGGCCTGCGCGGTGCGGGGATGCAGGTTTTGGGGGGAAGTTCTGGTGCTGTGACGGCCTCCCTCCTTCTCAGGGACTGCGCTGTGCTGCGGGGCGGTCAGGGAAGGAGGCCCCTCGGTTTGCAGCCCCACTGGGCACCGGCTTCTGACAGCAGACCCGGAGAGGTGAGGGTCGGCTGCTTCGCGTCTGTGTCTCTTTATTGTATTTTAAATATTTTTATTGATTTTAGAGAGAGGAAGGACAGAGAGGGAGAGAGAAACATTGACGTGAGAGGGAAACACTGACCGGCCATGTCCTGCGCGCCCCCGACTGGGGATCGAGCCCACAACCCAGGCATGTGCCCTGACCGGGAATCGAACCTTCGACCTTTTGGTGCAGGGACCGAACCCACTGGGCCACCCGGCCAGGGGCTCGTCTGTGTCTTCAATCCGGCGTGAAGCCCCCTCACTCCAGCGACAAGCCCGTCTCAATTACAGGCTCTCTCATCACCTTTGTGGGGTGCGCCCCTTAGGAGTTACAGAATCAGTTAATTTCCCGAACCTCAGAGGCTCAGAGAGACAAGTCAGAAAGTAGATCCTGTGGAGGTGACCTGGCCATGCTCCCTCCGAGGTCGGGAGCCGCCGGCCCCTGGCCCAGTCACACCAGCGGCGTGAGGCCAGCGTTTCTGTGCTCAGCTCGCAGGGAGGAGAGGGGAGGTGGCAGATGAAAAGCTTGGGCCTGGACACGCCGAGCAGATTGGGGGCGCGTGTCTTGACCCCTGAGGCCTTGTCTTTCCAGGACCCCACGTGCTTCCTGTCATTTCAAAGCAGGTCCCATGAATGGTTCCCTTGTGTCATTGAAGTGACCCTGGGGGAGGAAACGGGCCCAGAGAGGTCACTGGCCCTGCCCAGGGCAGCCCAGCGGGAGGGGGCTGGGATGCTCCTGCTCACGTGTCCCCACACCCAGGGCCCTGTCCCACATCCCGTGGCTGCACCCAGGGGCTCATCTGGGGCTTGAGGGGTGCCGTGGAGTCCGTGTGGATCCTGCGATGGGCTGTGATGCATTTGCCTGCTTCCTCAGTGCGTCTCTGCTGGAGACGTTGGGGGTGGGGCAGACGTTGGGGGGGGGGTCAGCACAGCTGCAGCCCCGGAGGGCGGGGCTGTGAAATCACATTGGTTCTGGCTGGAAATCCGCACGGTCGGGGCCTCAGAGCTAACACCTGCCGCTCCGGGCTCGCACAGTGGCCCCGGGGAAGGGTCCCCCGTAGGAATTCAGACGTGGATTTAGTCTGACAGCCAGTTCTCAGTTGTCCGGAAGGGGCAGGAGCGTGGGACTCCCAACGTGTGGCTTTCTCACTAAGTTAAGGCGCCAGGCCCGATTCTCCGGGGCATTTCCAAGCCTCTCCCCCTCCTTCCGGGAGAGCTGTGACTTCCAGGCAAACATAGTGCTTTTTGCTGCTCAGACTCCCCCGCGCTGTGCGTCAGGGCTCTGGGTTGGCCGCACGCACCCCTGGACCGCCTGTGACTGTCCCCGGAATCCCCAGCGAGCCGTCTGAACGTGGCTGTGGCACAGAGGCGGTGGGTCCTGGTGCACGTGAGACCCAGTGCTGCCTCATGGGCGGAAACCTCCCCCGATTTGGCTTTTCCGGGGACTGAGAGGGTTTGGAGACGCAGAAGGTGTTGGTGCCGAGACACTGAGCGCACATATCCTCTCTCCTCTCTTCCAGCCTGCAAGTACTCCTGCCACAGGCAATGTGAAGCCAAGGTAAGCGGGGCGCCTCCCCTGGGCTGCCGCAAATGATACGCCTGGGAGGGGCCGGCCTGGACCTCGGCCACAGGAGGAGACTTCAGAAAGGGTCCTGGGTGCTTTCCGACGGGGTGTATCTGTTTCACCTCGAGAATTAACCGTAGAGCCATGGAATCCATGTGTTGAGTTATAGAAAATAGCTCTGAAGAATCTGGTTTCAGATGAGAGTTTTGTCCATAACACACAATCCCTTTTCTAGTTATGCCGACACCCTGCCTCTCAGGGCAGAAAGGGGTGGGATAGGGTCTCAGGCCCACTCCAGGCCTTGAGGAGTTGCTGGCTTCTTTTTAGGGTAGTTGTTAATAGATTGATTGGGGTTTTCAGGCTGTCACAGAAGTGAGGGGCCCTGAATTGGGGGAGTTGTCCTGCTTTTGCGCGTTCCCTGGAGGGTTAAGGTGCTGCTGGCCCTTGGGAAGCTCTGGGGCCTGGTGAGCGTGGGTGGGTCAGGACTCTGATTAGTGGGGAAATGGCGTGTGGGAAGTTGCCGGCCCTCCTGGATGGAGCCCTGGTTTTCTACCCAGTCTTTGTGTCTGCACCTCGCACATTTTCCAGACACACTGTTACCCACAGCAGGGCCCCGCTTTTGTGGGGCCATCAGATGTCTTTCAGGCTGCCCGGGCTGGAGGTCCAGGGAGGTGGGGTCTGGAGGGTCTTGGGACCTGGCTGAGTGGGAGGAACACATGCGGGAGGTGGCTTCATGTGCTGTGAGCTGGCTTCACAGGGTGCATCCTGCATGTGAGGACCTGGGACCTGGTTTCCTCTGCTTTCCCCACCACACATGCAGTTCACATTCACATGTTCACACATGCACAAACACAATGTATACACATGCATGCCTGCACACGCACACAATTCAGACTCACACACACATGCAGGCATGCACACATGCACAAACATATAATATATACACATGCAGGCACTTGCACACACAGGTGGATACATGCAGACACACACTTCCCACATGCACACACATGTACACATGTCACTTGAACACGTGCAGGTGTCACTTGCACACATTCACATGGTTGCATGCACATGTCACTTGCACACAAGCACACATGCATACATGTCACTTGCACACACATGCACCTGTGTCACTTGCACACATGCACACACATGTACATGTGTCCGTTGCACACACACAAAGTTGAAAGAACTACAAGCCAGTCCAGCACTATATTTTCCTTTCAGGAAAGAGGTTAAATGACTTCTTTTTAAACTTTTCGCTGTGGAGAATTGGGGACACATGGAAAGTAGAGAGAATAGTACAAACCTCTGCTGTACTGTTACCCACCCCCCAGCCGCAGCCCCTCCTGTCCTCTCTGGACCCATCCGGCCTCCTCTGAAATGCCACGTGATTTGTGTTTGGAGCTGTTTCCAGCACAGGCGTCTGTGGGGGCTTTGGACATTTCTGCTGTCACCTCCAATCTCGCTCTGGGGAAGGCTGGCCCTCTCCGCAGGGGCCAGGAGGTTCCTGCTCACACTCGTGGGCAGGACGGATGTCTGCCCAGCCTGGTTAGGTCTCTGTGCCCACACGAATGCTCCTCCGGTGTGTGCTCTGCACTTGTACCCTGCAGCTGGGTGGGGCAGAGGTTCTGCTTGTAGTGGGGCATGGGTGGGGTAAAATGCCACCTCGGGGACTGGTTTTGGATTTCACAGAGGGTTTTCCTAACCCTGTGAGGATTTAGATGAGCCCCCTGACTCCTGAGGGTCTTCTTCACAGGGAGCCTTGCCCGGCACAGCTTGTGACCCGTCACCACAGGGTGGGGGAGCCACCCAGAGGGGCTGTCTGTCCTGTGTCATTCCTGCATGTGTGCGTGAGTGTACCTCCTAGTGTGTGTGTGCACATGTGTGTGTGCATGTAGGTGTGCATGTGTGTGGGTGTGCATACATGTGAGTGTGCATACGTGTGAGTGTGCACACCTATGACAGTACTGCTGGCCCGCCCACCCTGACCTGCAGCTGCAGACCTGAGCCGCGGCCGTTGTCCCCTTTTCTTAAAGGCGGCCCGGCCAGCTACCTAGGGGATTGAATTCTTTGGTTCAAAGAATATTCCAGAAGTCTTAACTATCACTGATTGTGGCATTTCTTGCCGCAGAAGTTGGCAGTTGGCTGAGATAGATAAGCTTTTACTCTTATTATATCTCGGGGGGAACGTGTCGTATTCATTTTTTTCGATAACGCAGCTTTGAGCAGCGAGAGAGAAGGCCACCAGCAGTAACAAAGCCCCTTCTTATTCCCAAACCCTAACGCCATCTCAGGGGGAACAGAGGGCCATAGATTCCCAGCCGCGCCTGGAGACAGGCAGGGGTGCAGCCGGGTGCTCGGGGAGCTGAGACGTGGCTCTTCCCGACAGTGGGGCCATGGTTACCCCCTGTGCAGACTCCCTGGATGCAGGCACCTCAGATTTCTGGGGAGACAGCGAAGCTTTAGTTGAGAGCACAGGGAGAGGTCTTGGCCCCACATCTGACGTGGTCTGGCCCCTGCTGGCTTGGGCCCGCGTGGGCCTTGGGTCTCCTCTGATGGTCCACAGGCCGGGTGGGAACATCGAAGGAAAATGGGCCCGGGGTGAGCCAGCTCCCCAGCACGTGCTAGCATCAGTGACACGCTCCTGTCATCACCCTGTTGGCCCAGGGCCGGGATGCCCCCGGAGCATGAGTTTGGGGACAGTCATGCCACCTGGGTCAGAGGGCCAGCACTGAGGTCTGGACGGTGCCTGCATGCCCGGCCACTGCAGTGTGTGTCCGGAGTGTTTCACTGGAGTCTGTGTGGGCGGCTTCCTGTCTCCTCCTGAAACGCTCCCTGGGTCACAGCTAGCACGTTTGGGGTCAAGTTCCTGGTGTCATTCGAGGGTGGCTGCTTCTGAGGCCACACTGCACATCACATAGCCACTTCTCCCTCCGGCTGCATCTTCAGCAGTAGGTGAGCCCTGTTACCTGAGCGTCTGAGCCCCACCCCAGGTTTAATGTGTGAGGCGAGGCTTCGCTTGGACCTGTGCTCTGCTCTCTCTCCAGGGAAGCTGTTTCCTTTGAGCAGGAATTCAGGGACCACTGCCCCCCAGGCTCCTTCATGCACCGAAACTGCTCAGGGGGTGCCCTCCTGCTCCCCCCTCTCTGGGAGCCCCCACTCAGCTCGTCCGTGTGCGTTTCTGCCCATTCACTCCTAATTCCCGTAGAAACTCCCAGAGCCCCAAGCGCCCGCTGTTCTTAGCAGAGCCCATGCAGACTGTGGCCGGGAGCCTCCTGGCCCCGCCGAGACGTCTTCATGATGATAAACAGCCTGCGAGCGTCACTCCTGCTGCCTCTCAAAGTCCCCGTGGCCCTTGTCCACGTGACCCGCGTCATCGTGTGTGTGGCATCAGGTGTCAGTTTTTACACGGCTTCGTCCGCAGTAGGACTTAATAAGAAAAGACGACCACAAAAGCTGAGTTTGTCGGTAGGTGGTCAAGTCATCCCCCTAAACCACAGTTTCACTTTCTGAGGTTTCATTTCCCCTTGGTCAGCCGTGGTCCAAACATAATGAATAGAAAATTCCAGAAATAAACAATCCATAAGTTTTAAATTGCATGCTGCTCTGAGGAGCGTGATGAACTCTCTTGCTGTCCCACTGCATCCGCCCGGGCTGTGACTCGTCCGTTTGTCCAGTATCTCCAACACTGTAACACTCCCTCCCACTTGTGACTCAGTAGCCGTCTCAGGTGTCAGACCGACTGTCCCTGCATCACAGGGCTTGTGTCCGGTCACCCTGGTTTACTCCGCGATGCCCAGAGCATGAGCTCAGTGGAGCCGGCGCCGGGACTCCCCCCTCAAGTCAGAGGTTATGTCTGTTCAGGGGAAAAGTACCATATCCAGGGGTCGGTCCTCTCCGCAGTTTTAGGCATCCACTGGGATCCGGGAACGGGTCCGCCGTGGGAAAGGGGGCGACCATGGTAATAAAAAGAAGCCTCTTCTGTGGCGCCCGTGGAGCCTGAGCCGTGCTCTCTCCCCCAGGACTTGCCTCTCAGAAGGAAACGGGGCCGGGTCAGGCTGTGAGAGGCCATCTCGCTCCCGGTGAAAGAGCCGCACCCCAAAAACCCAGGTCAGCCCGGGGGTGTCTCCTGGGCAGTGAGGTGCAGGGCTGGGCACACATACACTCAGCGCATAGAGACACAGCCTACACGCACGCTCATAGCTCAGACTTGCAAGCTCACACAAGCTCGGCCCCATGGACACACAGGTGCACACACACGCGCGCACGCCCTCCCATTCCCGGGCACAGTCACTCCGGGGTGCAAGGCCCCCCTGTCCTGCCCCGTCCTGGCCGCCTGTCCACCTGCTCGTTTGGGGACAGGTTGCTGATACCAGTGGCAGCAGGTGCCACGTCGGCAGGTGCAGCTGGGTGCAGCCTGTTTGTTTATGTTCCTCCTTGGAAACGGTGACAGGGCCCCACATGGAGCCACGATAAAACCATAAAGTGGTTCCCACCAGGCCTCTCGGGCCTCGGGGCCTTTCCTGGTCCCTGCTGGGCCCTGCCTCTGCCTCCCTGCCTCTTCCCCTTCATCACCCCTCCTCACCCCTCTCCCGGGGCTCCTTCTGCAGAGGGGGAGCCGCTCCTATCAGGGGAGGTGCGTGGAGTTTGGACCCAGCAGAGTTCCCTCTCCTTCCTGGATCTGCCTGCGCGGTGGGTCCCTGTGGGACGCGGTGGTGGCTCTGTGGAGGTGACTGCGTGGTGGTCTTCAGCTCTGTCAGGAGCGGGACGAGCGCCTGCAGACCCCAAGTGCTGAAGGAGCATTGCTCATTCCTGCCTGGGAGGAAGGCTGAGCAGCCTGGACCTGACCCAGGGCACAGTGTTTCCTCTTGACCACTGAAGGCAGCAGATGACCAGGGGCGCTCTGAGCCTGTGAGCAGAGCCGGCTGGAGGAGAGAGAGCAGGTGAGCATGCTCCGCCGTTCCTGACCTGGCCTCACCCTAGACGCCACGCTCAGGGAATCACCTGGCGTCTCCTCACTGAAGAGGTGCCACTCCCAGGGGTGGGGCCGCAGTCTGAGGGGCAGCTGCATGGCCGGGGCAGAGATCTTGGGCCCACGTGGGTGCCAGCTGAGGCTAGGGTGTCCGCAGAAGCTGTGCATCTGCCCCTCAGATCAGCAGAGGGACACTGAACACCAGGACCTGCAGCTGGAGTCCCGGTGCCTGGCCGCCCATGTTCCTAATGGGCAGGGTGGCCCAGTGACAACGTGCATGTGTTCTGACCAACCATGGTTCCATCGCACTGCGGCAGCTGCCTTCCTCTTTCGAAGGGCAGAGACCGAACATGAAAACCTGACTATTCTCACGTGGTCCCTGTCCTGGGACTGGGTCGAGCCACGTGGAGGGAACACAGGCAGGTGTGTGCATTTGCTGGAGATCTTTACCAGTTAATCAGGTGTTTGCAGCTCTGGATGTAAGCATGGGTTTTCTTGTGGCTGGCAGGTGGCTTGTCCCCCAGACTGTCCCCTTCTCTCTGGGTGGCTCTTGTGTGTTTTCATGGGAAATCAGTTCTAAGCGGAGGTCTCTCCTCAGACATCAGTGCCTGTGTTTCATCATAGCGGGTATGGGGACAGACAGGACGACTGTCATCAAGTTTCTGGACAAGGATTTGCAGTCGCTGAGCTGGGGACCCGTGACCCACCCCAGGCCCTGCTCACTCTCTGATGAACCACAAGGTCCCTGCAGTTGGTGGTAGTGACTGTCCTTCCCTGAGCACACATGTGTTTTGTTTATCACTGTGAGGAACAGGGTGCCTGGCCAGGAGCGTGCTCAGCGTACACGTGTGGGCAGGTGAGGGGGTGGCCCAGGTTGGCATGAGGTGGTCAGCTCTGCTGGGATGTTGGCATGAATGGGACTGGTGATGACCAGGTGCCATGTGATTCTTGGCCCCACGGAGCACTCTTGTTCTTTGGGGTGCATCCTGGGGCCAGGCTGGGTGGGTGGTGTCATTACACCCTGCCTGGTCCCAGGGGGACATGTGGGGGGGGGTGTGCCGGACACATCTAGCTTCTGGCTGCACTCCTAGTGGCTGTGGTTTGTGTGACTCAAGTCCTGATATTTCATAAGGTTTCCATTTGTTCTCTCAACAAACGTGTTTCCAGACAATGAACTGAAAACATAACTGGTAGACTTTACTTTTAGGACAGTTTCAGGGTTACAGAAAAACCGAGCAGATAGCCCGGGGAGTCTCAGTGCCACGGCCCCCACAGTCAGCCTCACGTAATCGTGAGTGGGAGCGCTCCCCTCATTACGTTGTTGTGAGCCAGGATCGATACATTGTTACTAACCAGAGCCCATGGTCTGCTTTAGGGTTAGTCTTTGTGTTGTGTATTGTTTTTTAATTTTTACAGTTTTTAAGTTGGTTGATTTCACAGAGAGAGAGGAAGGGGGAGAGAGAGAGGGAGAGAGAAACATCGTTTGCTGTTCCACGTACTTATGCATCCATTGGTTGCTGCTTGTATGAGCCCTGACTGGATGTCGAATTTGCAATCTTGGCGTATGGGGATGACGCTCTAACCAGCTGAGCTACCTGGCCAGGGCTTTGGTGTTGTGCAGGCTGTTGATACCTTGTTATTAACAGAGCCCGTGGTTTACTTCAGCTTAGTCTTGGTGCTGTGCATCCTGTGTGTTTGGACAACTGTGTAATGACACCTACCCACCATTGTAGCATCGTGCGGTTCTTTCACTGCCCTGAAACCCCCCCGTGCTCACCTGTCACCCCCTCTAATCCCTGGTCCCCAGATCTTTTCTGTCTCCATAGTTCTGTCTTTTCCAAAACGTCATGTAGTTGGGACCATACGGTGCTCCGTTAACCACGGTGTCCCTGTCCACTGCCCTGTGTTTCCAAAGCCGTTTGTGGGTTTTTTTCAGTTTGTTTTGTTTTCGGTTTTTCATTCATTTGCCCACTTATTCTCTCACCAAATTTTACCATCCATGTGGATCTGAGGACACAGATGAGGAGGAGATGCCCTGCTCTCCGGGACATCTCAGTGGGGGGAGCAGCTGAAGCCAGTGGTTCTGGAGAGGGGGAGGGGCTGCGGTGTGCATGTGTGTGTGCATGTGTGTACATGTGTGTGCCTCTGTGTGTGTGTGTGTGTGCACGTGCACGTGTGCATGTGGGTGTGTTGGTGGAGAGGACGGGGTGCCAGCAGAGAGTGCCCCTGCCCCAGACGAGATCATGAGTCAGGATCCTGGAGCAGTAATAATAGGTCTCAGACAAATGAATGACCATGTGTCATGCTCCTTGAGGAACTTAGAAAAATAAGCGAGAGTTATAAATAGTCACTGCGGCCACAACCAAGGTCATGCTGCCACCCGCTGCAGCCCACAGGACGGTTAGTCGGCCCCCGGGGGTTTCCGTCCTGGGCACGCTGCGGAAAGCTCCGAGGATGGACCTGCAGGCGTCGTGGGAGGAGACCAGAGGGCCATGGTGGAGCCCGAGGGACCGCTTCCCACTGTCCCCCGCACAGAGCTCGGCCTGGAATAAAGGGACCACACTCACGTGGCCACATTGAGCCTCCGCCTCAGGCCCACGTGTGGAAGTAGCTCTGGAAGAGATGGTCCGTTGTGCGGAGAACGGAAGCCCGGGTGTGGCTGTGCGGCGGGTGGGGACCCCGGCAGGGCCCTTGCCTCCTCCGAGGGTGCAGTGGGAGGGGCCTGCCCTGGCTCCCACGGCCAAACTGGGTCCCCTGGTTCTTGGAAACCGAAGATGCCCTGAGTATGAGGGGCGGGCACTTCCCTCGAAGGCGGGGCCCCACGGTTTCATTACATTGTCTGAAGAGACGGGGACTTCACATGCTGATCCTTTGCAACCGTGACCGTGGTCAGGCTCAGTCTCGGCTTTGGGAGCCTCGCTCCCCCATGACGCCGAGTTTCCCTTGACCCCCTGCTGACCGCGTTTCTCTCCCCCCAGGTGGTGCTGCCCCGCTGCGCCCAAGTCCACCTGGAGCAGGTAAGTCCCGGCTTCTCCTTGGGCCGGCGCTCTCTGTGCTGTGCCCGCCTCGGGGAGCACCCAGCGCCCTCCGGGGTCTGTCCCCGTTTGTAGGGCCGCCTGTGGGTCAGTCCCCTTCAGGAACCCAGTCACTTGCGCCCAAGCTTCCTTCTCTGTGAAGAGGCCACACGCCCATTTTCTGAGTGATAAAAAGGCAACTGTGGGGAACACGCGGTGGCTTTGGAACAGGAAGCCGGACAAATGCCACCTTCCTATCAGGCTATAGGTGAACTCGGCGACCCCACTTTCTGTTTGGCTTGTTGGCTTTTTAAATAGAAATGTCATTTGAATGTCATGGGTCCCTCCAGGTGTTTTCTTTGCCGCCCCACCTGGAGATGACAGTTCAGCCTCAGGTTAGTGGCTTATTAGTGGCTGGGAGGACACCTGCTGGCTCAGCGCACTTTGGGGACAGCAGGACACCGATGGTCATCTTTTCCAGTTGTGGTGGGAAGTGACTCACTGTGGGTGTGTGTGCCCTTCCCTGCTCCGCCTGCGTGGGGAGGAAACGGGTGTGCCCGGCACCCCTTCCAGGGCATCTGCCAGGTGTGTCCCCACTTCCCAGAGTGACGAGGCGCCTGCCCTTGGCCCCGGTTTTGCTGTGCACAGAATCTAGGGTCTGGTGGGCATTTGCTGCCATCCTGCATCCCGTCTCTGTTGGCTGAGCCGTGGTGGCTGGGTGCTCCCTGCAGACGCCGTGGGTGCCTCCTGGGGCCTGGCTGCGTGGCATCTGTCCTGAGCCAGGGCTCTGCTGCCTCCCTTCTGGCTGCTGGAGGAATGAACAGTAGGACGAATGTGGGCAGCCAGCGGCGTCCCCTCCCCTCCTGGGGCTGCACCCCCTGTGCCCCAGGGAGCTTTGGTCCCAGGCCCCCCCACCCCCTCTCAGGGCAGAAAGCACAGGCCTGTTTCTCTCTGGGCCCTGCATCTGCCGAGAACCTGTCAGCACCCTGGGCCTAGCATGCTGGACACATGACACCCACGCTCCAGGTGTGACCTGGGCCTCACCGGTTTGGGTGGGTCTCGGCCAGGCCACCTGCGATCCCATTTCTGTCTTCCTTTGTTATCATCAGGGAACACCTGCTCTGTCAGACACTTGTTAGACATTTGCCCAGAAGGTCACCTTCGCTCATGCAGCTGAGACAAGAGGAGCCCGGGCTGAGACAGCCAGGTGACTCCCCGTCACCAGGCTCTGTGGCCGCAATAGGAGACGGCTTTGGTGGTGGTGCCTCTTGGGTTTCATTTGCCAAGTTTTAAAGTCAAGGGTCACCTGTGAGGACAGACCCTCTGGTTTGGTCCACAGAGCCGGAGAGGAAATTCGTGGGTATTTAGTGCCCGGTGTCCGGACCCCAGGTTGGTGTTCCTGGGCCTTGGTGCCTCGTTTATCCTGAGAACATCTTCATGAGGCGGCCAGCAGGGACACCTTCCCCAAGGTGGTGTTGCTCCTAGAGTGAGAAATGACCAGGGGATTCGTATTTCAGGTGTCCCTCGGCCCCCGCCCTGGCCCCAGCGCTGCCTGACCTGCACACACTGTCCGTCTGTCTGTCCTGCTCCCTCCCTTCCACTCTGCCCTTGTGCTATCCGTGGTCATGGGGACTCGTTTGCCTTCCAAGTTTGGGAGCAGGTGGCCTGCGTCTTTGCCCACCTGAGGCTGTGGGGGGGGCGCTCAGGGGGATGCCAGCACTTCCAAGTCCCGCCCTCTGACCCGAAGCTGCTCTGCTCGGTCCTGCAAGGGGACGCGTCCTCCACGTGGCGCTCACCTGCCCTGCCGATGTCACCGGAGAGCCGTGGGCCCTTCCAGCAGTTCCAGGGTGGCTCATCTCCCCCTCTAACCCAGAGCTGCGGGTCTGCCTGGATTCCTGGGGCGGCACTGTCTGCAGGCCAGGGCACCTTCATGCCCCTGGTGTGATGGGCGCCCCCAAGGGAAGGGCAGCTTTGTGTGGTGGCCGAGCGCCGAACCCCTGGCTGTGCCCGTGGTGCCGTTTCCTATGACTTTTCTGCAGCGGAACCGTTGTTTGCTTGTTGTGGTGACAAAACAGGGGTTGTGAGGTTTGATGAACCCACAGACTGAAGTGCCCCCGGAGGAGACAGCCGGCGGAAGGTGTGCCAGTGGGAAGCTGTGCGGGGTTGTGCGGCTGGGGACGGTGCTGAACCAAGCCCGTGCCCGTGGGGAGCCCCGCGGTTGTGTCCAGGGACTCAGACCTGAGCCCCAGTGTAGCCACATCTGGGCTTGTGGCTTCCTGTGGCTGTGGCGTGGATGCCGCGGTTAGAAAGTCGGGCCGGCTGGTGGCCAATCTCTTGTCTGTCACTCGTACAGCTCCTGTGGACCGTGGTCTGGGTGGCAGAGCGGCTACATCAGTGCTTCTAGGTGACTGATCTTTGGAGATAAGAAAGGTGGTCAGGCTCCTATGACTGAGTCACACGTGTTCCAGCCGTCTGTACACTTACATGTATGTGCATCACCCGTGTGTGCTCACACGCCATCTGGGGTGGGAGAACCGTCTGAGAAATTTTCAGAGGGGCTCCATCCGTGAAGGAGGCCGTGCCCCGGACTTCTGGGGGCCCCGGGCGGGAGTGGGCAGCTCTCGCCACCCAGCCTAAGGTGCGGGTGCCAGGCCTCACCCGGCGGCCGGCGCTCACGCTGGCTTTCCTGGGCCACTGTGGTT
Source organism: Miniopterus natalensis (assembly GCF_054644295.1). Taxonomy (NCBI): domain Eukaryota; kingdom Metazoa; phylum Chordata; class Mammalia; order Chiroptera; family Miniopteridae; genus Miniopterus; species Miniopterus natalensis. The sequence goes on from NC_142090.1 coordinate 84,005,897, forward strand.
TCTCCCGCTGGAGGAGAGGTTGTCTAAGAATCGTTCCTGAAATGTGAGTCAGTGTTTCCTACACTCATGTGGCTTCACTCCTGTTGTTTAATGAGAGTGAGGACAATGGTGGTTTCTGTGAAAGGTGACACCAGGGCTCAGGTTACAGGGCCCACAGCCGGGGTGTCCCGACCGAGCTCTATGAGCTACACCTTTGTATTCGTGTACATGCATGGTGTGTGCATGTAGGCACAGTGTATGTACATGTATGCACCATGTGTGCATTTGTACACACATGTGGTGTATACCTGTATGCACAGTGTGTGCACATATGCATGGTGTGTGTCCATGTATGCACGGTGTGTGCACATATGCATGGTGTGTGTCCATGTATGCACAGTGTGTGCACATATGCATGGTGTGTGTACATGTATGCACAGTGTGTGCCTTTGTACACACGTGTGGTGTGTACATGTATGCATGGCTGGGTGGGTGTGTGGGTGTGTGTGCAGGTGCGCAGGTGCCCCATGGCCAGGATCCCCTGGAAGACCCTGCTTGAGGGGGACACGTGCTAAGGCTCGGTGGGGACGGGGCAGTGTAGAGAGCACACTGAGATACAGGAAGCAGGGACACACCAAAGGTCACACAGCTGGAAAGGTGGACGGGTGTGAGGCCAGAGCGGTGGTGCCAGCCCCACTGGAGAGCCTGCCTGCAAGCCCGTGGAGTCCCTGGAGGTCTGTTTGCTTGGGGACAGCCTCAGGCCCTGTTCCCCAGCTGCCGTGACCCAGTGGGCACTCATGCTGGCTGGTTGTGTGTCTTCTCAGCAAGTGTTTCCTGACACACGTGTCCTGGCTTCATATAGGGGGAAGGGGGGGCATTTAAGAAAAGCCGAGGGTTAGTAAAGATGTGGATGGGGCCCGCTGTTCCCAAGGTTCCCTCACACCGCAGTCAGAGCCCCTCGGGCCCCAAGGGCGCTCGAGCAGGCTGCACCCCCGCTGGGGAGACGGGCTTCGTTGCTTAGCTCCATTTCTCAACTTCTCGTTTGCTGTATTTTCGCCGGCTCCGAAGGATGGAGATCCCAGTGGAGTCACGGGTCCTGTGGAGGAGGAAACGTTAAGCCACATCCTGAACAAGCTCCGGCCTCTGAGTCCCACCCTCTGATTCCTCTTCTCGGTGTCCCTGCACCGTGACTTCCTCTCAAACGGGGCCGAGCGAGTGTGGAGGAAGGACAGGGGCTCGGCCACTTCCTCAGACTCACAGTTGGCCTCTCAGGTGAGAAAACGATGCTCACTGAGGAGGAACTGGGACGTGGGCGCAGGTCCGAGCCCCTCTCCTCACTGACCCCGCAGGTGCCCCAGCACATGGGTGGGGCTCCAAAGACCACACGGCTGTGACAGACCTGTGAACACGTGAGGACACGGGACAGTATTCTTGGGAAGTAGAAGAGCCTCTGGGAGTGAACCGGCAGGTGGACGGGGCAGGGCAGTGAGGGGCGGGGCAGTGAGGACTCCCTGGCCCCCGAGGAGAGGCCTGCAGAGCCCTCGGCGCCCACAGACAGGCCCTGGACTGGTGTGAGGTTAGGAACCCCCTCCCATTCCTCTAGGAATGAGCTGGACTCAGGCTGGACCCTGGTCAGAGCCCAGGCCGGTTCCCGGAGATGGCTGCTGGTTCCCGGGCTCCAGGAAGCGCCCCTGACCTTGGCCCCCAGCTGAGCCCAGGTTTCCCAGGAAATGGGGCACCTGCCCGCCCTTTCTAACTGCCAGCCAGGCCTCGGGCGCAGCCTGCTTGACTCCCCTCCCCCTCCCACACCTAAAACAACATCCGGCCTGGCCTTTGTCAGCATCGGTAGTAAAAGGCTAGTGAAAGGCGCCAGGATTCCTGGGAAAGGCGGCCGTTCAGAAGGCGCTGGCAGTGTTTGGTGTCCCTCCTCGGGAACTCTGGGTAGACTTCCCTCGCGTCTGATCTACCGAGAAGGGGAAAACCCTCCCCAGGTGGAGAGGAAAACCTCACCCTCACCGGGTCAAGCCGCCCACACCAGCCACCTCTCTGCAGCCTGCAGGTGGAGGGACACAAGGGGACACACTAGCCTGGTGTCGGCTGGTGCCAGGGGAGCTCGGAGCCTGGCTAATGGTTAACCTCAGGGCTGCAGGTGCTCGCCCGGCTAAATGGCTGCTCTGTTCCCGTCCTTGAGTCAGAGCTCGGTCTCCGGCACATCCATGGAGTAGAGTTCCCGCCGCCCCAGCCACGATCCTTGAGTGGCCTTGGGGCTGCTCTGGTCCCTGGCAGCCCTGGTCCCAGGGCCCCCATGCCCAGCCCTCTGTGGTGACCCAGGGTCAGCTTGTCTCCCAGGGAGGGGCCTTAGGAAGTGTTTTCCAGTGAGGGACTGTCCCAGGTTGCAGGTGGCAGTCTGAAGTGGTGCAGTGTGTGGCCCTGGGAGGCCACGGTCCCCTGTGCTCGGTAATGGAGACAGCAGTGAGTACTGATGGGGTGTCGAGGGCTTATTATTGATGCCCTGATCCGAGTGAAGTTGGGACAGGCCTCAGATCCACATGGCCTTCAAATTATGAGTGCCTTTTACCCACAACAGGAGCACTGGTTAAAAATGCTCACAGCAGCATGTCCCCCCACCAAAATATAAGTCTGCTGGTGAGGGTGGCGTGGGCAGGGGAGCCCAGGCTCTGGAATCGGATCCCTTCCAGGCTCCTCCTTGGTCTCAAACTGTCCGTGTTCTGATCTCTGAACGTGGATGTGGGCCAGTGTGAGGCCTGCGGTGTCCTAGCCTTGCTGGGGAAAGTCTGTGTTTCGAGAAGCGGGGGCCGAGGCTGTCGTTACATCTTGTTTACCCTCCTGGGCTTTTATAACAGGATCACCTATGACACTTACTTTCCTTAGAGCATGAGGAAACGGTTCCGTAAAAAAAAAGAGAGGAAGCTTTGGCCTTGGCGGGAACTGTGTCCCATTCGGGACTCAGCTGGACAGAAAGACAAGGATGGTTGTGTGGTTCCGGGCCTCGCGCGTTTCTGCCGGAGGCGTCTCCGCCCCACTGCCCGGTGCCCGGGTTGGGAGCAGGCTGGCCTGGCCCCTCCCTGGGTCCGGGGCCGAGCCTCGGAGGGTAGACATGGCCTGAATCTGGGCAGCAGCAGCAGCTTTGTGACTTTGGGCCGAGACGCCCTTTTCTGATCTAGACAACAGACTTTAAAAAGTACTTGAAAACAACAGCAAAACTTCCAGAGTCCCCTTTGGGGGGTGCCGGGAACCGGGTCGCTCTGGGAACTGGTGAGCAAAGAGAGGTAATCGAGCATTTAACCTTCTCTTGTACCCCGTGTCCCTCGGGGTTAAACATTGATGGGGGAGGTTTGCTGTAACGGGCTCCCGCCGACTAATGCTGAGAAAGTGACAGAGTGAGGACATGCCAAGTTTCGGATCCCTCTCGGCCGTGACCCTCTTTCCCCTCTGTGGTCACAAAAGGAAGCTGGCAGGGTCACGGGGGCCTCACGGGAGGGACCGGCTGCCCCTCGGCCGAGCCCGTGCCAGAGTCGGTGGAGGGCCCAAGCCCAGCCCCATCCACGGCTTACGGGAAACACGGGCCCAGAGTGGCCCGAAACTATTCCGAGGCTCAGCAGATTCCAGAAGTGGGGGCGGGCGGGGGGGGGGGGGGACTTCGGCTGGGCCAAAAGCGCCGTCGTTTTCAAATAAATGGCAAGAGTAGGAGGAGGAACCTGTCCTGTTAATGAACTGAAGAGACGTATTAAGTAAACACTATGACTTTATTTGGGTCCTGATTCAGATAATCGGACTGTAAGAAAACCAAACCAAAACAAAGCGTAGACGGGCCGAGGTCCGCCGTGGTCTCCCACGGCTCGGGCTCCAGGCTCGCCGAGTGCGGCTGCCAGACTGTTGACATCTGGGATGAAGTGATTCAGGAAAACCTGCTGAGCTCATCAGCACGGGAAGCAGACGTGATACATTGTTTTCTAAAACGGCAACATTTGCTTTAAAACAATCCTGAAAGCGTTGTTTCAAGCCGGCCAAGTACATTCCTACTGTCTTCCTTGGGAAACTCCTCCACTGTCCTCGCGGGCGGATTAACTTTAATATGATGGATTGCTCATGGGGAGGAATCCGGCCAAGGAGCCCACGTCTAGTGAGCGCAGATTTTATTCATTGTAACCAAGAACTTTGAAAAATTAGGAGCTAAAAATGGACTCGGATGTGTAGGAGTTGAAAAGTTAGGACCTAAACATGGACATCGATGTGTATTAGGTAGCGAGCTCCCCGTCCTGGGGGCTATTCGAGTAGAGGCTGACGTCGTCGCTGCAGTGGTGCTTCTGAAGGTGCCTGGGAGATTGGGGGGCTGAGGGAAACCGACAGCCTGGGCTGCTTCAATGGGGTTGCCGTCTGACGCGCTGGTAACGGGTTTCTAGTTCAAACCCAGCAGAGCACAAATAGTTTGGGTCAGTGGTTTTCAAAGTGTGGTCCTGGGCCAGCAGCCTTGGCCGTAAACTTTGGGAGTTGGAAACACGAATTCCCTGTCCCCACCCCAGACCTGCAGAATCAGAAATTCGGGAAGGGGGTCGGACCTCCCTTTTTATAAGCCTCCTGGGTGACTGATGCCAGCTGAAGTGTGGGCGCCCTGTTCTCGAAGGAGGTGTCCTGCAGGGTGGGGCCTCTGTGCCATCCTGGCGGTTGGTGGAGCCAGGCATGGGGACACTGCAGCCTCGTGGGTTTGGGGCGCTTCCCTCAGATCAGCTTCCTCTCGGAACAGCCTCTCATTTCCTGATTCCCCCCCCCCCCCCAGGAGGACTGACTGCATGGTCCTCTCGTCCCCGCCCCACAGTGCGGCCCCCGCCCCAGAGGAGTGTGGCCCCCGCCCCACAGTGCGGCCCCCGCTCCATGGTGAGTTTCTCATCCGGAATCTGTCCAGAAGACAGTCCTTGCTATCAGTGCCGGGCGCGGGCCGGTCGAGGGAATGGCGGGTGGAAACGCGTCTGTGGGGGACACGGCGTCCTTAGGAGGAGGTGGCACTGCCATCTCGGTTCCCGGGAGCCTAGCAGCCAGGCATCCTCGGTGTGAAGCGACGGAGCCGCGTGCTCCCTGGGAGGACCCACGAGGCTGGGGGGCCCTTCTTTCCGTGATGTCAGCTCAGAGCTTTACGTGGGGGCGTGAGAACCGGGAAATGTGGGTATTTCTCAGGTGAAGCGAAGATCGATCGGATGACCAGCTGACCTGTGCCGATCACGCACCAGCCGATTCTCTTGAGGGTGGATTTGTGTCCTCAGGTTTGCCGACTTGCCACAGCGTATCGGCGACGCCAGTCAGCACGCGCGCCCTTCGCGGCCCCTCGCGGGCATCGCCGGGCCGCGGCTGAGGCGGACAGGGAAGCTCTGCATCCCCGGGTCAGCTCTCGGACTAACCGGGGGCCCGCGTCCTTGGTGAGGTGTGTTTAGTGTGTTACTTTTGTGGTTTGGTCGGTGATGTCACTGTTGAAAATGCCCGACTGCAGTGTGGAGCCCAGTGTGCTGCTCGTAAGCACAAGACACTGTCCTGTCACAGGACTGATCAGAACAGGGTGACTATGGTTGATTAGGACTTGATTAGGTGTTGATGGATTAGGGATTGATTAGGGGTTGATGGATTAAGGATTGCTTAGGTGTTGATTGGTTAAGGATTGACTTGGTGTTGATTAGGCATTGATTAGGGATTGATTAGGGATTGATTGACTGATTGATTGATTGATTAATTAGGTGTTGATTAGGGATCTTCAGACCGCCCCATTGTTACCACCTAAAAACGGTCCTTCTCCCTGACCTGTCTGTCACCGAGGACAGACCCAGCCCACTTTCTGACCGTCTCCCTGAGGCTGGCAGTTCTTGCCCAAGCTCAAGGGTCAGGGCGCAGGCGAGGCCCAGCTGGGAGGGTCCTGGCTGCGGCTGACCGGTCCTGGCTCCTGGGCAGGAGAGGAGTTGGGGCATTGACAGGTCACGTGGTTGGGTAGGACCTCGGGTCCTGAGTCCCAGACCCGCCGCTCACCAGCTGTGTAATGTTGGGCACGTGGCCTCACCTTGCCAGGCCTGGGCCTCAGCTCCATTTTGGCAAAGTGGGGGTGGCGAGGGGCCCTGGCTCTGGCTGCTGCGAGACCCATGAGAGAGTGCGGGGAACACTCAGCGTTGCTGTGGCCATAGCGGCAGCGGGTGCATGTCATTCTTACGGTGACAACAGTGATGAGGGTGCTGGCTGCCTGCCTGTCACAGCCCCCTATTTGCTTTCACAGGCCGTCAAGCCTGACACGTAAACGATCAGAATTGGGAGCTGGTTATTGAACCGGAGTATCTGTTAACTCGCAGGATCCTAAAACACGCCTCTCACATGTGTGTGAAAGCAGACAGCAGCCACCGTCTGCCCGTGAGGCACCCCCGCCCTGAGTTCAGTCCAGGGTCTGGGGTTCCCCTGCCCAATTTTTGCATAACCGACACCCACACAAACCCTCTAGAATTCCCCGCCTGGGCTTCCTCAGGCTGTTAAGAAAGCTTAAGGAGGTTTACGAGATAATCTGGCCACATCCATCGTCTGGGTTCGCCCCGAACCCTGCCGTTGTCTCGGACCCTGATCTAGCCCAGAGCCCGGACGTGCGCTCCCGGGGCTCGGGTGCGGGGTCGGCGCTCGCAGCAACAATGCAGCTCTTTCTTTCCGGGCTCCCGCCTCGCGGGCCTGCACAGCGTCTCGGGCTCTGGCAGCAGCCGGCGCATCTGGCGTAAGCGGGTTCGGGAGGGACGCGGCTCCTGTCGACTCCCGGTGAAGGAGGAAGCCGGGGAGGCTGGTGGAGCGTGTCCGCGGCTCCCTGGAGGCTCCCAGGGCCCAGTGGGCCGAGCAGCAGCCCTGTTTTCCAGAACAAATGCTCTGACCAGCGAGGGGGGCCTGTCGGGCAGTTTCCCTGAGACCTTGTTTATTTGGTGAGAACCAAGGGCAGGACGGAGCTGAACCCCAGGCAGCATCGGTAAGGACTGGAGCTGTCACCCTTCCGTCGGCTTGTGTCCCTCTGTCTTTGAATGTGACCTTGCATTGGGCTGAATTCACGGCCACACTTGCTGTTCTTGCTCTCCCCCTCCCTATCTCTCTTCTGTCTCTGTCTCCCTCTGTCTCTGTCTCTCTGTGTGTCTCTGTCTCTCTCTGTCTCTGTCTCTCTGTGTGTCTCTGTCTCTCTCTCCCTCTCTGTCTGTTTCTGTCTCTCTGTGTGTCTCTGTCTCTCTGTGTGTCTCTGTCTCTCTCTGTCTCTGTCTCTCTGTGTGTCTCTGTCTCTGTCTCTGTCTCTCTGTGTGTCTCTGTCTCTCTCTGTCTCTCTGTGTGTCTCTGTCTCTCTCTGTCTCTGTCTCTCTGTGTGTCTCTGTCTCTCTCTCCCTCTCTGTCTGTTTCTGTCTCTCTGTCTCTCTCTCTCCCTCTCTGTCTCTCTGTCTCTCTGTCTCTCCCTCTGTCTTTGTGTCTCTCTCTCATTGCAAGTTTCCCAAATGTGAGAAATAGGCTTTTACAGCCACAGTGGGTCTGTGCTGGGGAAACAGCCGTCAAAGTTGATTGTCCAGTATGTCCGCTCCCTCAGGGAGGCCTCTGCAGACTCTGGTCTGGTCTGTAGATGGCACAACACCCCGGTTTATCCTGAGACGCCCTGTCCCCCGTCTCGTTCAGAGTCAGCCCTCGATCCCCTCAGTGGGACTGGAACTAGCCTGACGCAGGAGCTGCGCAGAGAGGTCAGATGTCCTGTGTCAGAAAGGACAGCCGACTTCTCACCTGGGGGCCCTTCTGCTCTGCACCCGGGAGCCTCCCCGCTGCGCCCCAGCTGCACAGCCAGCCCGTCCTCCCTGCAGGGAGAGAGCGGGGCCGGTGGGTGAGCACCTGTCTGCAGCAGGCACCCCGAGGCCTCTGGGGCAGGTGCGGGAAGACGTGTGGGGGTGGGGGCTGTGGTTTCTTTTTGTGGCTTTCACGTTTGGGTACATATTCTGTGCTGTCATTGGTCCAGCACGGCCCAGGGAGGGATGGGGGTGTAGGCAGAGATGAGGCACAGCCTCGCTCCCTGTCCCCACTCCTTGGGACATTGGTCCCATGGCCACCCACACCCTCAAATTCCGCTCTGACTTTGCCCAGACTATGCCTTCTTGGGGAAGGGGCTCAGACACCCTCATATGGGGGGCCCAGGAATCTCCCCGCCCTCGGGACCTCCCTCCAGCCTGAGCTCTGAGGTTCGGGGTCAGAAACGACGGACTCTTCTTCCTGAGAGGCGGGTGCGGGGGATCCTGGTGATGGGAATCCTGAAGCAGGCGACACGGGTCGGTGTTCCTCCCGAGGCAGCCCCTGAGGGTGCTGGCACCTGAGGAGCGTTCAGGTCCAGGGGAGATGGTGCCCCTGCTGGCCCCGGGCAGAGCCGTGCTGCTTAGAGTTAGTTTGTGAGGTGGACGTGCAGGGCCGGTCTGCTAAGTGAGTGTGTGCGGGACAGAGTCGGGAGAGGCCCCTCCCGTGTGGCGGGCGGTGGGTGTCCTGGGGTGAGGGAGGTGTGGGTGTGTGAGTCCATCTTCTTTCTGTGTGTCTCCACTTTCTAAATTTTCTACAATAAAATAATGTGCTGGTCTGCACTCGGCCAGATTGCGCTTGTGAAATTCAGGAGCTGGGCGGGAACCTTCGGTCCAGACGGGGCTGGTGGGGTGAAGGCTGCCGGCTCCGAGCAGGGCCCCTTGGCGAGCCTTGGGGCGGGTGCCTCCCATCCTCACAACTGTGGGGCTGCCACAGTCGGCCACTGCCCAGAGGCGAGCAGTGATGCTCAGAGGGATTTAAATGTCCTGTTTGGGCTCTCAGGCTGACATGACCATGACCTTGCGCCCCCTGGCCTGGTGGGAGCTGAGGGGGGACAGGGCTGGTTCTGGCGGCCCCTCCCGGCTGCTGTCCTTTCTCTCTTAGCTTGACCTCTGAGTGTCCAGTGACCGGTTTGCACAGCCTCACACAGGTGGGGGCACTGTGCAGCCACCGTTGTCCCCACAATCTGACAAGTGTCCAGCCGGCATCCCCCTTTCATTTTGGGCTCCGGGGTCTGGGAGCTGGAGAGCGCGTGGTTTGGGAGAGAGCAGAGGTTGGACGCCGGTCCCTGGTCCAGTCCTGCCCACTGTCCTTGGGTTTGTGTTTGTTTCCTGGTATTGGGCCAATTTAAAAGGACAGGAGGGAGGCGGGCAGGTGAGCGCCAGTTACCTGCCAGGCTTGGGGTACAGGCTGAGCACCTGCTTTCCTGGGAACCCAGCAGGTCCCTGTCCCAGGGGGATGGAGGACTCGGGGAGACCAGGAGCCCCCGTGCGTGCCCCCATCTCTGCACCTCGGGGAGGGCGGGCTTGGCAGGCAGGAAGACACAGCCGCTCAGCCCTGCCCTGCGCAGCCTTCCCGGTGTCCCAGCGCCTGCCTCCACCCTGGCGACTGTCCCTGCCTGCCCGCCTGCGGGCATGCGTGCTGTGTGTGGGCCAGCGCTCTGCTCCGAGACCTCCCCATGCGGGGCGGGGGCTCCCACCTGCTGCCCAGCTCCTCGGCCACGTCAGGCCAGTGCAGGGAGGGGGCGCTGGACCCAAGGCAGGGGCGGTGCCAGGTGGCAGGAGGCAGCTGCTTCGGAAGGACAAGCCCTCCACCCCGCGGCCCCTTCCTCCCTGGCACAGTGAGTTCCGCCCCCGGGATCGGAGGCCGCAGGCACCACGTGCACTTGGCCCTGGGTCCGTGGCGGCCGCCCTGCCTCGCGTGCTCCTGTCCTCGCTCTGCTGAAGGGGCCGTAAAAGTTCCACCGAGCACAGCCGGGCGCTGTCCCCTCCACCTGCGTCCTGGGGGCGGCTGCCGCCCCGCCAGCCTCTCCGGGGCGTAGACTTGAGAGCTCTGGGGACACGTCCCTCTGTCCCGGTTTGTTTGCTGTCTCAGCCTCCCTCCCACATGGCTCAGAATCTCCAGATTTGGGTGACAGATCGTCGCAGATACCATCTCAGTCTGAGCAAACCTGGCTTCCGGGTGAGCCTGGGGCAGGGTGACATCGACTCGGGTTCCTGACCTCAGTGGGAGTTTTCCTGGCGCTCACAGGCCCGTCGGTCGCAGTTGCTTTGAGAGCAGTTCAGGCGGGCGGGCCTGACGAGCAGCTTGTTACTGGCATTGTCGTTTGGGGAGGGAGAGACGTACTGGCCCGACGGCCTTGGGAAAGTGACCCTCCCTGCCCGTCTTCCTGCTCCGGCCGTGGGACGAGCCCCCTCGGCGGCTCACGCGTCCAGTAGGGGCTGTGGGGAAGTTCAAGTCCAGAGCCCATCCCCGCCTGGCACCCACATACAGTGATTCAATTCACAGCTGGTGTTTGTTTAGCGCTCGGGACTGGCCAGATGACGCTCTGAGCCCCGTGCACGGGCCTCCTTATTTAATCCCTGGACGGCCCCACTTCCCAGGTGGAGAAACTGAGTCACGGGGAGGTCATGTGAACCCCCAGAGTCAGACAGCTCGGAAAGGGGTGGCGGTGGCTTCGATCCCCGGCGCTGGGATTCCAGAGCTCGTGCTCGCGGTGCCCGCGCCACCGACGGGTGGGGGAGAGCCAGCGAACGAGTGGAGGAGCGAGCGAAGGCCTTGGGGTTGTCAGCTGACCGTGGCCGGCTGTCACCTTGGGGAAGCGTTTCGCATTCGTTTCCGCTGCACTGGCCTGGGGGCAGTCAGAGTGCGCGGAGGAATCTCGGCAGATCTGCCCCGAGTGCGCAGCCCGGCCCAGTGCCGCGGGCGGCCGGCTTCCTGGTCCGTCCGGCTCCGGTTACGCAACATCCCCTTTGTTTCTTCCCATGGAGCCGTTCACACCGCGGCCGGCGAGCCGGTCTGCACGCCGAGAGGGGCACGCGGCCTGGCGGCTCCGGAATGCTGGGGTCCTCGCCCCGGGCCCGGGCCCTGCCCCGGCGCCCTGCGTGGCATCTGCCAAAGGCCTTTTCTTGCTGCTTACCCAAAAGCTGGAGAGGGCGAGGGACGGCGGGTGGCAGGGGCCAGCCTTCCGTCTCCCCAGCCCAGGGACCCGGCACTGCCCTTCCCCAGGTGAGCGGGAGCGAGGGGGGCCTGGCAGGGATTGGGGGTGGCCACAGCTCCTTGGCAGAGGCCGGCTGTGCGCCTGGGGCTGCCCGGCTCCAGGTGCCCGTCTTTGGGAGGTGGGGACCCTAGGAGACAGTATTGCCGGAGCGTGTGGTGCCGTAGCCAGGACCCCGGGAGGCTCGGCTCAGCCGCTGAGCCCCACGCAGTCAGCGAGCGGGCTCCAGATGTCACGGGTGGGAGCCAGGCCGGGGCGGGGGAGCCGGGCCAGGGCGGGGGAGCCAGGCCGGGGCGGGGGAGCCAGGCCGGGGCGGGGGAGCCAGGCCGGGGCGGGGGAGCCAGGCCGGGGTGGCGTCCCCCGAGCTGTCGGCACTGATGCTGAGCACGTGGCTGCTTCGTGGACAGTTCTTCCTAAGTAAGCTCCTGTCCCCCCATCGCACGGATCCCACGTCCTACAGCCTCGGTTTTCATTCTGCTCCTGTGAGGCGACAAGTCTGCGTAAGCCATTCGGGCAGGTTTTTGTCATCCCCACGGCAGAGCTAACGAGGTATTTATTGCTGAAATGTACACACAGTGTCCCTGTGCCTTTTTTTTTTTTAAATCCTCACCTGAGTATATTTTTTCCATTGCTTTTCAGAGAGAGTGGAAGGGAGAGAGGGGGAGAGAGACACATCGATCGGTTGCCTCCCTCGCCCACCCCCACTGGGGCTGGGGATTGACCCTGCAACCGAGGTACGTGCCCTTGACTGGGATTTGAACCCGCGACCCTGGGGCGTGCGGGCCGAGGCTCTAACCACTGAGCGACACCAGCCAGGGTGCCACCCAGGTGCTCGTTTGTCACCCTAAAAGTAAAGCTGACGAGGTTACCTTTTACTGAAATGTATGAACAGCATCCCTGCGCCTCTTAAAACGGCCGGACCACCCGCCCACAGTGGGCGTCAGGGCTGGGTGGCTCCTGCCTTCGCCCTGCAGACCGCGTTCTGTGAGACACTGCCCGTGGGAGCCGGGCAGGCGGCGCCCTCCCGGGGAAGGCAGGGCGTGGACAGGAGCCCACACAGCCGGTCATGCCTGCGTCTGAAGGGGACCGTGGTGGGGGACGTGCAAACAGGGCGGAGTCAGGGTCCCTTCGCCGGGGAGGTGCTGCCGGAGCTGAGAGGCTGAGGATCTGTAGGAGTCAACCAGGTGAGGCTTGCCCGGGGGGGCATCCAGGCCCTGTGTGAACTGTGCAAAGACCCTGCGGTCGGGCCGGGGGAGCTAAAGGAGGGCTGTGGGCAGGGGCTGGCTCGCCCGGGCCTCGTGGGCCGGGCCGGGCCCCTGCGCTCACCCCGTCACGGCGGGCGTGGGCACACTGCCAGAGCATCGACTCCCGCACAGGCCCCGTTTGCTGCCTGTGACTGTGCTCTCCAGACTCCCTCTGCTGCAGGACGCACACGCATGCCAGGCCCGCTGTGCTTGTGTGTGCGTGCGTGTACGTGCCTGTGTACATGCATGTGAGTGTGTGCATGTGCGCGCACGTGTGCATGTTGTGTGGCGGCTGCAGGGCAGGACACCCCCAAGATCCCCAGGTGAACGGCAGCCCTCCCTGCCCGCCCTGTGTGGTCCCTAACCCCCGGTGATGTGGGGACTGTGACCCGGCCCTGGACAGACGAGGGCCCCGGAGTGCGGAGTGACCAAGTCTGGGTTGGGACCAGACGGTCTGAGGAGGAACCCGGTCTGAGGGCGAAGAGCTGAGCCAGGTTCCCTGAGCCATCCCGCCCCGCCCTGCTCTGTGGGTGGCGCCCTAGGAAGCGGGCGCTGGGCTCCGACTCTGTCCATGAAAGTGGTTTGTGTGGGACGCAGACCTCAAGGGTTCAGTGTCCTCTGTTGAAATGTGGCCACGTGGGCTTATAATCACAGCTGCAAAACAGCACTTAAGAAATCAAATGCAATAGAACATTCTGGAAGCAAACGGGCCCGTGGCCTGCAGCCCGTCAGGCGCCATCCAGATGTGGGCGTGTGCCCGTGAGCGCCTGTGTGGCCACATGCTCCTCTTGTGCCCACTTGCCCATCCCCAGTGCACAGCCACGCAGGTTCCTACGCACACCTTTACTGAACGCGATCAGGTGTGTGGCTGAGCTCTCGGCTGCTATTTTTGCTGTTATTAAATCACACAGTACAGCCCCGGCCGGTGTGGCTCAGTGCTTAGAGCGTCAGCCCTGGTACCGAAGGGTCAGGGGTTCAATTCCCTATCAAGGGCACGTACCCGGGGTTACGGTTTCGGCCCCTGCCCCAAGTCAGCACGTGTGGGAGGCAACCAGTTAATGTGTCTCTCTCACATCGATGTTTCTCTCTCTGAAAATTCAATGGAAAAATATCCTCGGGGGAGGGTTGGGAAAGAAAATCACAGAGAGCTCCTGTCCGTGTAGATTTGGGCACTTTCCTGGCGATCCCCTCAGGACACATTCCCGGCGTGGCTCAGGCACGCGTCAGACCTTCTCAGTGCCCTGCATTCGTACCGACCAGCTGCCCCCTGAACTGTCGAATCCTTCACTTCACCAGTACTGACAAAAGAACCTGTGTACGTTGTAATCTTTGCTCGCTGTTCGGAGTTGGTCTAGTCTGAACTGTTCAGGTTTGGGGGCAGGGCCTCGGGACACGTGGCCGGGTCGCTGTGGAGCCCCGGGCAACGGCACAGGCCTGGGCATGGAGCCTGTGGCTGCAGGGAGGGTGGTCTCTGTCGTCAGAGGGCGAGTGCTGGGCCCTGGGCTGTCCGGCTGGCAGAGAGCATGTCCTGTGTGGTCAGGGCTCCGGCCACCGATGGAATCACCTCACTCGGCTCCCGGACACCGAGCAGAGAGGACTTGAGGCAGCGTCTCGGGCAGGGAGGCCAGCTGGCCGACTCGGACGACCAGGGCCGGTGGGGAGGGTGCTGTTCAGGTCCTGCCTCGGTTCGGGGCTGGGACCAGACCCCTGTGGTTTGGAGCTGGCTTAGCAGCTGTGTTATCAAGATTTCAGGGAAATCTCGTGTCTTCTGGTCCCTGAAATAGCCTTGATGTTCATTCTCCGTCCCTCTGTGGGAGCCAAGGTGCCCCAGGCTCCCGAGGGGGACCCCAGGGGACGTTGGGGTCAGGTCCTGCCTGGGCCAGGGGCTCTGTCCACTGTGGCAGGCTCCGAGCATCCTGTTCACACGACCCAGTGTCACCCATCGGCTAGTCCACAGAGCAGGGCCCGGAGACGCAGCACCCACGGGTGGGAGGGATGCTCTTTGGGAGGCAGGAGAGAAAGGCGCTGAGAATCGCGAAGGGCATTCGGGGCAACTGGGGGGGCCTCTTCCCAGCTCTGCCGTCCTTGGCAGCACCACCCACCTCTCTGCCGTGGTTTCCCCGTGGGGGTAGCTCCCGAAAGTGTCGTGTAGCCTTAGCGTTAACATGCGTGCGCACACGCACGCGTGGGGCCGGGCTGCATAACCGGAAGTTGTCCTCCTGTCCAGCAGGCTCTAAAGAAGAAGTAGTTTAGGATTCTGTCCACGGTTTTTCAGGGAAATGCTAACGTAACAGTGTAATAACTGCTGAGCTCGACTGAAGCTCCATCCTCTGTGCAGAGTCGAGTGTTTGCTGTGCCGGGGGCCGGGCCCCGCTGGGGCTTTGCCCCCTGTCCCCACGTGGAGCCGGTCCCGCAGCCGGTTCATGGCATTGCGACACTTGTCCTAGGGCCAAGATGCCCCGAGAGCCGGGCCAGCCTCCCGGGCGATAGGATGAGCTGGCGGTTCCCGGGTGGGACTGTCTTTGATGAGTAAACGGAGGGGCCGCCAGCCCCCCTCCTTCCGCCTCTGGGGTTTGCGACGTGACGGACAGGACGGGAGGCCTTGGAGTGACCTCGTTTTGTCATTTGTAGGCTCCGGGGCGTGACTCGCTGTCCGCATCTCTCTGCTGCGACCGACCGTCCAGGTGAGTGTCCGTCTCGGTCCTCGGCAAGCGTCTCTGGTCGTGGGTCAGGCACCACGGGCGAGGCCTGGGCACGGTGCTCGTCTGCTCTGTGGTCACTTTTGTTTCTTTTCTGATTTTTGTTGTTAATTCTCACCTGAGGATATTTTTTCATTGATTTTTTTTTTTAAAAAATATGTCTTATTGATTTCAGAGAGAGGAAGGGAGAGGGAGAGAGAGATAGAAGCATCAATGATGAGAGTCATTAATCGGCTGCCTCCTGCACGCCCCCGACTGGGGATCGAGCCCGCAACCCGGGCCTGTGCCCTGACCGGGAATCGAACCCCGAGCGCCTGGGTCCTGGGTCGACGCTCAACCACTGAGCCACGCCAGCCGGGCTTTTTTCATTGATTTTTAGAGACAGTGGAAGGGAGGGGGAGAGACAGAGAGAAATATTGATGAGAGAGACACATCTATGGGTTGCCTCCCACAGGCGCCCCGACCGGGGGTTGAACCTTGACAGGGAGTCGACCCCGAGACCCCCTCAGGACTTGGGCCAGCGCTCTGACCCCTGAGAAACGCCAGCTGGGGCCCATTCTGTATGTTTTTTAGTTTTTCCAAAACCAAGAGAGAAACACAGATCACCAGCGTAGTAAACTCACCAACAGTAGCCGCGGTCCCCCAGCGCTGCCGGCAGTGGTCCTGACAGATCAGAACCGCCGTCCCCCGATGTCCCGCACCCCCGTGGCTGCGCTGTGGGCTGTCACCATCTGGGGGTGACCTCGCTACCTCCCTCTGGGTGCTTCCTCTCATCCCGGACACCCCTGCAGACCATGGTCCCCAAGCACAGTCCCCACGCGGGGGGTCCCGCCCTGCCCGCCCGCAGAGCCAGCCCTCACCCGCTGCCCGGAGGTGCCCGGCGTGCCCGTCCCTCCTCCACTCCCTGTCCCCTCACACCTGTGCCCTCGTCTCAGGTGACAGCCAGCCGCCAGCCTTCCCGCCTCCCGGGGCCAGCGTCCCCTCCACACGCGGCTGCTGAGAGTCCTTCCCAGCCTCCCTCAGCTGGGGGGGGCAGCGGGCCTCCTCCCTGCCTGGGGGCCCCCCATCCCCAGGGTGCCGCCTGCAGGCCCCCCAGCCTTGGCCTCTGCCCCGATGCCCCTGCCTGATTCGCTCGTTCTCAGCTGCCTTGAGACAGCGAGGACCCTGGTCCCGCAGGGCGAGGCTCCCTGGCCCACCAGGCCCCGTGCCCAGGGGTTCGCTGTGCGCAGCTTGCGGTCCCGGCCAAGCCTGGGAAGGACACTCAGGTAGCGCGTCTGTGACCAGGCCCCGCTCAGGATGCAGACGCAGAGGGTCCCCAGGCGCCCGCCCTGGGATCCGTGGGAGCCCCGAGCCACGTCCCCCCCACGTGGCTGCTCCCGCCCCCTGCCTGGTGCCAACCAGCCCTCTCTGCCAGGCCAGCGCTGAGCCCCACCATGGAGGACGGGCGGGAGCTGGACCTCACCTACGTCACCGAGCGCATCATCGCCGTGTCCTTCCCCGCGGGCTGCTCCGAGGAGTCCTACCTGCACAGCCTGCAGGAGGTGACTCGCATGCTGAGGTCCAAACACGGGGACAACTACCTGGTGAGCCAAGGGGCACAGGGGCAGTGAGGAAGCACTGAGCGAGGGGCGGCCAGGGTGCAGTGTGCCGGGACGGACGCGCCAGCGTCGGGGGCTTGTGCGCCGGGGTGAGCGGGCCGTCTGCCCGCAGGTCATGGCGGCCAGACCCCGGCTGCCAGGAGGAGGCGCCCGGAAGCGGGGACGGTGGCGCAGTGCCGCTTGTCCTGGCTGCACCCCTGGGTGCTGGAGAGGGTCCTGGTCTCCACAGGGGAACGGCCGCTGCCCCTGTGCCCCGAGGGTGGACGCTGGGATGGGGAGGGGTGTTCCCAGCTCGGGGATGGGCTGCCCTGGTCGCAAAAGCTTCTTCCCCTCTTGAAACTCACGAGGCAGGTCCGCCCGGATCACATGGCTTGTTTCAGCCGTGTCCTCGGCGAGCCCTCCTGTGCGGTGCTGCTCCAAGTCCCCGGGGTGACGCTGCTGAGTGCAGCCCCACCGCACCCCTCCCCCCGTAGGGCCTCCTTGTCGGCAGCCAAGCTGATCATCACCCTAAACAAGGCGCCGCTGTGGTCCCCATTAGCCTCCTCAGATGACGAAGCCGCTGAGCCCAGCCGGGAGGTGACCCCCTGACTCCAGCAGCTACAGCTGCAGTGAAGAAGGGCTCCCCCTGGCTCCCGGTCCCCCAGGACCCACAGCTGTCCCCCAGTTGTGGGCAGGGAGAGCTGTGTGGACGCCCCTGGGACCATCACACCCCCATCCTTGGTGTCTCGGGGTGTCTTCCTTTCTTGTAGGGCCCGTGGGCAGCTCTCCCAGGGAGGCCTGGGGCCTGGACTGCAGGGTCGGGTCTGGGTGGGGCTTCGCCACTGGGTCCAGGGATACTCCGCTCCCCTTCCCCCCAGCAGAGTGGCTGAGGTGCGGGTCCCTCCCTTTTTTGGGACAAAGGCCTTTTTGAAAAATCTAAGGAAAGACACATGTGTCACGTAAAATCCTGAGAACCTGGGAGCCTGTCACTTTCCCCTCGACATCTGAGTGGTGTCCGATGACAGCTCCACGTGGGGACAGAGCAGCTCCAGGACCCACAGACCACGCCCGAGGCTGTCTGGTGGGACGTGACCTGTCCAGGGCCCAGGAGGCAGCCTGTTCCGGGTGGAGGCACCCACCGTGGGTCGGAGCAGGCCCCCACCCCAGCAGGCAGGCCCTTTGCTCAGCTCCTCTGGTCTCTGTCCACTCCCTGTCCCCGCTGCTCCCCCAGCATTGTCATTTTCTGCCCGGGAGGCGAGGTCAGGGTCCACAGCCCTGCTTCCCTGTGACGCAGCGAGACTCCCGACTGATCCTGAATGATGGGACTTTTGGCGGGTCCTGGCCTGGCCTCGAGCCCGTGGCAGGGACGCCCTCCTGCACCCCCTACCCCCCGAGGAAGCCCGCGCTTCCTGGGGGCCAGGGCAGGCCCGCGGGGTTGTGTGCGCCAGCCTTTTATGTCTGTTTTATTTTGGTTTTATTTCGTGACAACGACCTGTCTGCACACTCCGTCCTTCGTAATCCACTTGATGCAAACTGTGAGTGAAAGGCTGTGGCTCCTCCCCCTCACCCAGGACAGCGACGCATCTGACAGCTTCTCATCTCCCCCTGCAGGTGTTAAACCTTTCGGAGAAGAGATACGACCTCGCAAAGCTGAACCCAAAGGTACACCCTCCGCCCCCCGCATTCCGAGTTTATAAAGCGTCCCAGGGGTGCTTCCCGCTGTTACCAGGCCGTCTGAACTCTTTCCTGCCGTGACTCGGTGGCAGGTGGCAGGATATGTCCGTGGGTTGCTTTTTAAAATTAAATTTATTTTATTTGAAACAATTACAGATACACAGGAAATTGCAGAGTAATGCAGAGCGATCCCCTCTGATCCTCTCTCTGCCCTCAGAGCATCTTGCATAATGAACAGTGAACTATCAGCCCCAGGAAACCGATGTTAGCACAGCCCACAGATATAGGCAGCTTCCAGCGGAGTTTGCACGCAGCCATGTGTGTGCTCACGTGTGTTTTCACATGTGTGCCTGTGTCCCTGAAGGCACCCCGGCCTCTCCCTGAGACATCTGTGTGTTGGTTCTGGGGGAGATGCTCGCCGCAGTTTCCCAGACGTGACTTCCGCTGGATGGAGGAACTGGGGCGGCCGTGGGGCCCAGAACCCGGGTCTCCGGCCTTGCTGGCTGCCCCTCCCCAGGGCTCACACCCTGGCGGCTCCTGGGAGCCCCTTCAGAATCTGCCACCAACGCAGGGGAGCAGATAAGACCCGGGAACAGGAGTCTCCTGGGGCAGAGTAGTCTGTTTTTTCTTTCCCGGCCCAGGCAGCCGGTTCTTTACCCTCGGGCGGAACGTGTCACGGGAGCAGCCTCCCTGGGGCAGCTCCGAGGGCCCTGACGGAGACTGAGGAAGCCCTGTCTTTGCAGATCCTGGACGTGGGCTGGCCCGAGCTGCACGCCCCACCCCTGGACAAGGTGTGCACCATCTGCAAGGCCCAGGAGTCCTGGCTCAACAGCGACCCGCAGCACGTGGTTGTCATCCACTGCAGGGTGAGCCTTTCCCTGGGCCAGCAGTTGCCCAGGGCCCTGGGGTGGGTGCTCCAAACCTGCCCTTCACAAAATGCCCCGCCGGGCCTCCCATCCGTTATGACCGAGGCCCCTGACTGTGGAGCAGGACGTTCTGAAACTAGCGGAGGGTTCGGTGAGCAAGTGCCCTTTCGTTTTTCATGCATCTCTGTGTCCCAAGAGAGCCCCTTTTTCAAACAGAGAAGGGCCCCCCGAGTGTGGTCATTGACTAAACATGGGCAGGATGCCGCTGTCCTGGCCTCAAGCCCTCTCAGCCCCGGGGGACACCAGCTCCTCTTTTGTCTCCTGCAGGGCGGAAAAGGGCGCATCGGAGTGGTGATCTCGTCCTACATGCACTTCACGAACGTCTCGGCCAGGTAGCGGGCATCGTGCTGACCGGGGCGGGGTGGGAGCTGGGCTGACCTGTGCCCTCTGAGACCCAGGCCGAGGAACCCAGCTCCGGGGAGGCTGTGCTCTTGGACAGACGGCGTCCGCGCGTGTGTGTGTGTGTGTGCACGCGTGTGACGCTCACCGATGGCCTCTGCGGGGCCTCAGGGACACCGCGAGCACACTGGCACCCTCACAGACTGCAGGGGACAGCGCCACCTGCAGTTAAAAGTGCAAGAGGCGCCGTCTCAGGGCAAACCCAGTGCCTCAGGGAGAGAAGTGGCCACAGGCTGGGCTGTGCACGCCCCGGGCAGGGCACCGAGAGGCACTTCGCTTCCTGTTCTCTTGTCCCTCAGTCCCCTGAGTCACAGGAAGTGATGGTCGGGGCTCCCGCTTCACAGATGAAACTGAAACTGGGCGGAGGTAGGCGGCTGGCTCGTGCTCTCGTGGTCCAGGGGTGGGAGCCTGGTCGGGCCCAGTGCCCGGGACATGGAAGAGCCCCTGGGACGAGCTGGCATCGTGGACTGTGGGTGCCACTGTGCACAGACACAAGGAAAGCGGACAGCGAGTCCGGGCCACGGGCCAGGCCCCCTGCTCTGAGCCAGCGTGCGGGGCCCCCGGAGACCCCCCCAGAGCCCACGCCGCTCGCCCAGAGCCCAGATGAGAAGCACCGTCCCCGAGGCCCGGCCCTCGCGGTGTCCGCTCGTCTCAATGGCCGCTTTGTGCTGCTCCATCTGAGGAAACACAAGCCCGTTCATGTGGCCGACAGACCCTTTCCTCACCAGCTCGGAGCACGAAACCCGACTTCCCGAGTGTTTTCTCTGGAAACGAACTGGGGAGCTGGCGCCTGCCAGGGAGGAAACCCAACCCCCCGGCGAGAGCCAGGCCCCTCGCGCTCGAGGATAATGAATCCTGTGTGCGCCGGGGTCCCGGCCACGGCGAGCCCCTCAGCCAGGCCAGAGGCATTTGGACAGGGACCAGGTTCCCGGCGGATTCTGGACAGAGCCCCCGTGTTCCTGAGCTGGTGCCGCCACAGCGTGGCCCTGTCTGGACCCTCGCCCGTGCTCGGGGGCCGGCCGGGGGGTGGCGGATGGGGAGCTCTCTCCCCCTCGTCACCAGCACTCGTGCTGAAAGTCAAGGCTCACATCTCGGCCGCACGGTCACGCGGTTCCCACGAACCCCCGGGGCGCCTCGTCTGCCCGCGACGTGGGTGCTGGCTGTGCTCGTGGGGGGTTGTGACGGTCGCTGTGCCGTTGGACGTGGGCACCTAGGATGGCACCAGAACTCGGGTCCCCGTGGGAGCAGCGTGACTGGGTGCCTCTCTGTGGACAAGGACCTCTCCGTGCGTTAGGGGTCTGCTCTTCTTTTTTTCTTTTAATTCTCACCTGATATATATATATTTTTTAGACTGAGTGGAAAGGAGGGGGCCGGACGAGAGAGAGGGAGAGAGAGAAACATGGATGTGAGAGAGACGCGTCGATTGGCTGCCTCCTGAATGCACCCGACTGGCTGGGGATCGAACCTGCAACCCAGGTGTGTGCCCTTGACCGGGAGTCAAACCCGCGACACTTCACGGGCCGACGCTCTGACCCCCGAGTCACACCGGCCGGGGCTGTGACCTGCATTCCCAGGTCAACGCTCCCTCCTCGCCGTCCCCGACGTCACGTGGTGGCTGCGCCGCTCTGTCCGTCCCACGAGCAGAGGCTGGCGTTTCAGCGTTTTCGGGGCTGCCCATCCAGGTGGCGCCCAGGTTTCCTCTAGAACGTCAGATGCTCCCCCGGATCCCTGCGCGGAGGTATCCTCGCCCACAACGGGCTGTGACAGCCTGTGATTGTTTTACGACTGTGCCCTCGGACGTCCCTCCCCGTGGCCCCTGGACCAGTGTTCCTCGGGCCTCGGTCACGAACTCCAGGATCACAGCAGAAAGGTCAAGTCCCGCGTAGGAAGCACATTCCTGCGCCGGCGCCGGGAAGATAAGCGTGGGAAAGATCGCGTCCCGCCAATAGTGCTGATGCTGATAAAGCGCCACCCCAAGCGTGAGCGCCCGCAGCGGCTTTACTGAAACGAGCGAATTCCAGACAAAGGAATGTGGCGGATGTGGAACTGTTTCTGCTTGAAAACGTGCCCCCAGCACCTTCAAGCCCTCGCTTCCCGTCGGCGCCCCGCAGCCCAGCCCCCCACGCAGACCCCGCAGGCTGGGCCGATTTCCTTTGTCCGGCCGTCCTGTGCTTTATTTCCCGCCTGGATGGTGCCCTCAGCCCATTTCTGCCATGTTTCTGGAGCGGCGACCACACATCTCTGCGGAGAGGCCCACACTTGGACTGATTGTCAGGGACGCTTTGGGCTGAGGTGACCCTCAGTGACGACGTATGACACTCACGTCCCGTGGGCTGAGCTGAAGTTGGATCCGGAAAACCCACCTGTGCCCTGTGAGGGATTTTCCGAGGACCCTGCTGAGCACAAACGATGGAGCCAGAGTTTAATGTCAGACAGGCTGTTGGAAAGTAGGTGACAGTCATGTCACAAACAATTGTGTCAGCTCTGCACCCGCTGGCCGTAGTGCTCTGACCCCTCTGAGTCTGGCCATAGACGCGACTCCCCTTGGCGGCACTCAGGCCGTCCCCCGTGAGTCCCAAATGCTCTTTTTGGGACTTGTTTGGGTGCCCACTGACTGCGGCTTCTGGGCGTGTCCCTTCCCCTGTGATGCTGACACTTGGGTCTGCCCGCTGGTCTTGCCCAGAGCCTCTGAGACCCACCCCCTCTGTTGGCAGTGGGACGTTTGGGGGGCCAGGCCGGTGACACCCGGGAGCCGCATATATGGACAGCTGAGGGCCACAGCCTCGGGTGGGTGGAGGCTGCTGTTTCCTACAGGATTTGGACCTGCTGCCTGGCATCCGCTGTGGCCTCAGCTGTATCTGTGGGGAGCCGGGGTCCAGGAAGAGACGCTAAAGCGGGTTGCACACGTGTAGCAAAAGATGGGGCCCAGCACCGCCACGGGACTTGCCGCCCTCGGCGTCCACGGAGTTGTAACGCTCTGTCTCTCTGCTCCCCCAGCGCCGACCAGGCCCTCGACAGGTTTGCGATGAAGAAGTATTATGACGATAAAGTGTCGGCACTGATGCAGCCGTCCCAGAAGCGGTACGTATGCCCTCGGGTCAGAGGGGAAGGCGAGTGAGGTTTTCCAGACAGATGGCCCCTGAACTGCAAGAACAGGAGAGGAGGGCTCCTTGGTGCAGCAACGAGCCCCTGCCCCGTATGGGAGGCAGGGCTGCCCCCGCTGGGCACCTGGGCACCTGGGGACCAATGGCACAGTGTAGCCAGTGGATGAGGGGAGGCGTGTGGAGCCCCCTGGCGGCCGGGCTGGGCTGCAGCTGCCGGCCGGCCTCCCTGGTTCCCACCAGGCCTCGGCCACCTTGGGGAGCTTCCTCCGTCTGTTCTGAAAGAGCAGAGGGGCCGCTTGCCGCCCGGACGGTGGACACACTAGGAGAGGGGCCTCCGTGGAAGCCCGTGTTCTTTGCAGCGTTTTCCTATAGAGGGTGGACTAAAAGTAGGGTTTTTAAACTCTGTTTTTAGTGTTTACCAGAAATATCTGGCTGTTCCGTTTGCTTTGTACACACATTCAGCAGCTTGTGTGAACTGCAGGCTTAAATTAGAGACTTTTTAAAATACAAGTGAGGCTGAGCCTGCTGGTAGTTCAGTCCAAGGGCAGCCCGGCCTTGGCCGGGGGCGTGGCCTGAGGCACAGTCACGGGGTTCAGTAAGCGCCGCCCCGTCCTGCTTCTGCTCCTCCCACTTAGGCCCTTGGAGACAAGGCCTCGGACACCCAGATATTGTGGGGGTTTCCTTTTGCTTGGAGTCAGGCTCCCCCGGAGGAGGGAGAGCACGAGAGAGCCCGATGGGCTGCGCCCCGTCTCCGGCCCTGCCGCCACCTCGTGCCCCAGGACCCAGCGAGGAGACGTCCCACTTAGAGCCTTCCCCCTGAGGGCCACGGCCGCGGGCAGGGCATCACCGGGACGCACGAGGCTGCCTGCGTCCGGGCTCATCCCCTTCTCGGCCCCCGCGGGCGTGGGCAGCGAGGGTCCGACCCAGAGCGTTCAGGTGCCTGTTCTCTGCAGGTACGTCCAGTTCCTCAGCGGGCTGCTGTCGGGGACGGTGAAGATGAACGCCTCGCCCCTGTTCCTGCATTTTGTCATCCTGCATGGCACCCCCAACTTTGACACAGGCGGGGGTGAGTGTCCCACAGGGCGGGGCTGAGATTCCCTGCCCCTGCCCTGGGCGGGTGTCCTGTCCATCCTGAGAGGCCCAGGCCCTCCTGGTCACTGACTGGACAAAGCCACCTGTGTGTGGTGAGACCACTTATCAGGGGAAGGACACACAGCCAGGGAGGCGACCCCAGTGTCCCTCACGCTGCTGCCTGACTCCGGCATTGTGTCCCCAACCTAGAAGGCAGCATGTGGGCTCCTGTCTCACGCACCTTTCTCTCTCTCTCTCACCCTCCACACGGTTCCATGTGGTTCCACGTGGTTTCTGTGTGGTCCCACGTGGTTCTGCGTGGCTCCACAGGGTTCCACGTGGTTCTGTGTGGTTCCACAGGTTCCACATGGTTCTGTGTGGTCCCACAGGGTTCCACGTGGTTTCTGTGTGGTTCCACGTGGTTCCACAGGGTCCACGTGGTTCCGTGTGGTTCCACGTGGTTCCCCACACTCACAGACCATTCGACCTCTCTCTCTCAGTGTGCCGGCCCTTCCTGAAGCTCTACCAGGCCATGCAGCCCGTCTACACATCAGGGATCTAGTAAGTGTGTCTGCTTCATGGACTCGAGCTGGGAAGTGGTGCAGCCTGGGCGGCTCTCCCGTGGGAGCGGCGAGGGGCCAAGCAGAGGATGCCCGTGGCCGGTGCTCCTCGGTGGCTCGTGCCTGCGTCCCAGCCCAGCTTTGCTGCCGCCACACCTGACTGGCCGTCACACTGTCACGGGAGCATGGACGCTGGGGCCCAGAGGGCGGGGCGCCACGTGCTGTCGGGAAGGGAGCAGGACAGTCCTTTCTGGTCGGGCTTTCTCTGCCTTTTGCATTTGAGAGAAGGGTAGATACATGTTCTTAGAACTTGTACGAGTTCCTGAGCTTTCTCGGGGCTGGGCTAGTAAGCATTTTATGAACATTAATGGGAAATGAGTAGAGGTAAGAAGTGTGCTCACCACTCAGAACTAGCCGCTGTCACGTTTCCAGACTCACGGTGGACGCACACGGTGGCATTGCCCCTCCGCTAATCGCAGAGGCTGGGGCACGCTCGCCCCGTATCCCTGCCCCATGGCCCCCAGCAGCCCCGGGTGGCCCTCAGCCCCTGCCTGGCCGGCAGCTTTCCACTCCTTCTGACTCCTTTCCACGAAGATTTTCAGGAGCTGGATCCAGGCCCCTCAGGATATTTTGTGCAACTTCCGAGTTTTCAGTTGTCTAGTTGCTTTTCTCAAATGCGCTCTTCCCGTGAAGTCCCGATGACCTAACGATCCGTCTCCTGTGTGTCCCACAGCAACGTCGGCCCCGAAAACCAGAGCCGGATCTACATCGCCATAGAGCCGGCCCAGCTCCTGAAAGGGGACATCATGGTGAGTGTTCCCCTCGTCCCTGCACCAGCCACCCCTCCACAGGGGAATGTCACCTTAAAACAGTGACATCAACCCCTTGCCCCCAAAACCTGTACAATGGGGGGGGGAGTAGCCTTTATTTTAAGGTCGTTGATTCATCTGAGGGAAGCTACTTTCACAAAAGGGGCAGAGCGCGCCACGGCCACTCGATGTGTGTCAGCCACTGCTCCCGGTGGGCCACGTCACTGCCACTTAGTCCATGTCAGCCACTGCGCTCGCCCTGGGCCACGTTCACAGCCATTCGACGCATGTCAGCTGCTCTGCTCCCAGGGGTCACATTCCCTGTCCCTGAGGTGAAGCCTCTAGTGACCAGAGACCTTTCCGGGAAGGTGTGGATGTAAAACGTGTACTGTCATTAGCAGCCGAGTGTGAAGCGCAGAGGTGTCGCTGCAGGCTGGCTGGTGACCAGATGCTGATTTCTCGAGAGAGTTCTGGTTCCTGGGCGCTGGTACCCGGGTGAGGTTAGCTGCACTGTCTTTGCCTTTTATGTCTCTTGACTGTAGAAAACTTCATATATTTACGGTAATTCTAGGAGACGTGTGCATAGCTTAACTTTCGTGGAGCCTTTGCGTGGCCCAGGACACGCTGTGGCAGGAAGGTGACACCCACACCCTGGGCACACCCACACCCTGGGCACATCCACACTCTGGGCACACTCACACAGTTGGCTTTTCATTTTATTACAAATGGTTCATTCAAAGTTTTTGAGGATTTTAAATAATTTCCCTAAAAATTTGGGTTTTAAAAACCTTTCCTAGCAGTTAGTGAACTCCCATCTCATCCCACCTGAATCCTCACGAAATCAAGTCAGTGGGGTTTAGGAAGACACAGATCTCTGGGCACACTGGGCACACCCACACCCTGGGCACACCCACACCCTGGGCACACTCACACTTTGGGGACACTGACACCTTGGGCACACCCACAGCCTGGGCACACCCACACCTTGGGCACACCTACACCCTGGGCACACGTATGCCCTGGGCATACCCATATGCTGAGCACACCCTGAGCACACACCCCGCAGGCACACCCACACCCTGGGCACAGTTGTTCAGGGAGCAGCCCTCCAGCTGCTCCCAGGGCCTTGGGTCTGTGTCCAGCCTCCCTGTCGCTGGGGGAGGGTCTGCAGGTCCCGAGGGTGCACAGGGAGAACGAGAGGCGGTGAGAGCAGCGAGGGGGTCCTGACCTTCTCAAGGCCTCACACTGAGCCCTCCCCATCCTCCCAACCGCCCTCCACAACAGCTCTGATGCCCCGTTTCACAGGTGGGACTCCTGAGGGGTGGTCCCATCTTCATAAACCCAGGTTCTCAGCCACCCACGGAGCGGGGACGGGAGGCGAGGCTGCTCGTGGCTGGTTTTCTTAGGAGCAGCCTGTGGGCCTTGTCCCCTTGGTCGTGGGGGGGGGATGGGCTCGTCCACCTGCCGCGTGCAGCCCGGGCCAGTCTCCCAGGGAGCCCCGGGATTGCTGGGCACCGGGCCCTGCGTTAACTGGGTACCTGCTGTGTTCCGGGCACCGACCAGACTGCATGTGGCGAGTCCAGCTCTAATCTGCCACCAGCCCCGTGCTGGCTCTGTGACTCCAGCTTTAAAAGGAGGCGAGGCCCGGAGAGGCTGGTGCAGCTGCTGTTTAGGAC
Source organism: Miniopterus natalensis (assembly GCF_054644295.1). Taxonomy (NCBI): domain Eukaryota; kingdom Metazoa; phylum Chordata; class Mammalia; order Chiroptera; family Miniopteridae; genus Miniopterus; species Miniopterus natalensis. Next base: position 84,032,668 of record NC_142090.1, read on the forward strand.
AGGGGTGCCGAGTGCCCCTCGCCTGGTCACCTGCAGGGAGAGGGCTTCCAGTCGGCCCCTCCGGACTGGGTGCCACAGTTAGCGGCACGTAGTTGTGGCAAAGACGTGGAGTGGACAATCACCCTGGTGTGTGCGGCTGGTGACTGCAGGGTCTTCGCAAGGTGGGGGGGTGTTCAGTCCACAGGTCGGGGCGCTTTGTCTGCCCCTCCACAGTCCCCTCCCTCCCTCTCTCCCGCCTTCCTCTCCTGTCACTTTATTTAACCAGTGGCCCTTGTGTGAATCTGTCAAGCGTCCGTAGTCTCTGTGAGGAGCTGGTAGGAAAGGGGGCCTTTATGGGAGGGGATCCCGGAGCTCTGAGCAGCCTCGTGGGTGGGTGGGTGGGTGGGTGAAGCCGGCAGGTCCAAGGGCTCGGGAGGAAGTGGCCTCTGAGTGGGGCAGGGCTCTGGGGCTGAGCAGCAGCTGTGCCCAGGCCCTGAGCCGCCACAGGGTTGGTGCCTATGAGGACAGGCTGGTGGGGATCTGTGTCCCAGAGGGGAGCCAGGTCCGAGGGCTCAGGCCTCTGCAGATTCTCCCGGGGACTGTGGCGTCACTGAGACTCTTTTCAGTGTCCTCCAAAGGCACCGAGAGACCCTGAGGGGAATCGAGACTGGCAGGAGGAAGGACTAGGCCTCCCGGGGGCAGGAAGGAAGCCCCACAGGTAGGCACAAGTGTCAGCAAGTCGGACCACAGTGCCAGGGTGTCACGCAGTCCTGACTGGCTCCCGGTCCCGCGTCTAGGCTCCGGCCGGGACTTACGGCTTAAAGGCCTGGGTGGCCTCAGACAGGCCCTTCTCCGTGGGAAGCCCCTCCGAGGACCCTGCGCGGGGTTTGGGGGATGAGAAGGGGGCAGTAGCCTCAGGTGCAGGCCCCGGCGATGGGAGCATGGGCAGGAACCCACGGGCGGCTCTGATCGGCCCTCCTGGGCGCTCGTCCCCCCGCCTCTGCTCCCGGGTCCAAGCTGCGTGTACCCGCCTCTGCCGCCCGCGCTCGGGCCCTAGGCACACGCAGTCCGGTGTCCCCAGACCCCCAGCACCCATCGGCTGGTTTCCAGCCCCCCCACAGCTCACGGGTCCCCACGGGGTGGCTTAGGGTGACATCACGACCCGGTTTCTGCTTCTGGTGGTGGCCGCTCGCTCTGCACAGAAATGATGACCCAAGAGGTTAGTTGTCTGTCTCTAAGGAGCCTGAACGTACTTCTAACCTTGTGTTAGTTCCCAGGGCTGACGTAACACAAACTCCGGTCAGCGTAAGACACACTCAGACCCGTGAAGAACTTACGTGAGTTTATTTGAGCCAAACTGTCAACAGTCGCTGGGAAGCAGAATCTCTAGGGATAGGGCTGGTGCTCCCGAGAGGGGCAGTTTCTATAGCTCACGGTCATAAGTGGGTTACAGGAAACCCACTGGTGACAGGTTAGGGAGGCGGGAGGAAGCCGAGCGGGAAACCTCTGGGATTGGATAAAAGGGGAAATGATGGAGACACGTCTTTTTTTTAGGTGGGGGCAGGACAGTTAACAGTCCGCAATTAACGTGATAAAACAATGAGAGGACTTACGGTCTCCGCCCTGGTGCATCGGTTGTGTCCTGAGGGGTCTGGGAAAAGGGGAGTTACCCTGACATTACAAGTTTATCTTAGATGCAGAAAAGACAATAGGTTCGGTGCAGGTAAAGACTGACCTTTGTCAGGGACCATACCTGCCTAGGACAGGACTAGTCACCATAACCTGCTTTTAGGTAAAAAAGTGTTTTCATTTCAGACCATTCTGTGTGGTTTCTTCAGGTCTCCGAGTTTGCGAGGCCGCCCGGCAGGCCGCCCCTGAGCTCCTCAGGTGAGCCCGTGGCCCCCTTTTGTCCACAGACAGGGCCTCCCGGGCGTGGAGGCGGGGTGTCCGGGGCCAGGTGTCACGGGCTGGTTCCTCCCGCGGCCGCTCTCCTGGGCAGGTAGACAGCCCCCTGCTGCAGGTCCTCGCCCGGTCCTCCCTCGGTGTGTCGGTGTCTCTTTCTGTGAGGACACCGGTCACATCGGATCAGGGTCCCCTGGTGACTTCATCACCACAGTCACCTCTTGAAAGACACTGACTCTAAGCAGAGTCACGTTCTCAGACACGGGGGTCACACTCCAGCATCTGAATTTGGGGACACAGTCAGCCTGTTAACCCTGGGCTCATCCGATAGACCCGTTCTGAAAGGTGCACAGTGAGGTCGGGCGCCCTCGGGCACCCGCATTGTGGCCGTGAGTCCTCACCAGGGTTTGCTGGGCGTGTGCTCACCAGGCAGCTGGGCCCCATGCAGACCCCGCTCCCGGGAGCTCAGATTCCAGTAGTTCGAGAAGTGGGGGGGTCTCCGGGGCAGGGGAACCTGGTATATTCCCCAGACCAATGAGCTGCAGGTTCCTGGGGGGCGGGGGGCCCGGGTGTTGCCCGGCAGTAACCCCTGGGATCCAGCAAGGCTGTGGTTCCCACTGAAAATGACCTGGGGGATCAACACCGGGAAGAAAAAATGCCAGGAATGCTCTTTGATGTTGGTGGATCTTCCCTGGAGAGTGGGGGGCGTGTCCCCTCGGAGGGGCCGGCCGGTTTGCCGAGTCTCTGAGAGAGAGCATGTGCCCAGTCCCCCCTCCGGCCTCTCCTGGTCCCTGCCCCGCAGCTCGGCGGCCGCCTGGCCCGCCTCCAGGAACCGGTGGGCGTTCTGCCGTGGAGAGGGCGGCCCGTGCGGTGAGGTTCGGGCCCTTCTCTGTGTAAAGGTTCAAATATGCAGCCTGTCATTTCTCATCGAGAACTTGGCAGCGGCCGTGCCTTGGACAGGATCCCGGGCTGCAGGGAAGGCTTCTCCGGCTGCGCCCGCCAGCTGCAGGGCTCCGTGGCCCTCCGCCTGGCGCTGGCCCAGGCGCCTCGCTCGGGAGGCAGGGGGGTGGCTCCCGGGGCTGTCCGCCATCCTCGGTCTCCCTCCCGCCCGGCCTCTTGTCCTCTGCGACGTCCCCTCCGTGATTCTGGTAAGTGTCCGCCTTGTGCGCAGATGTTTGCCTCTCCTGACGTCGGACTGCGGGCCGAGGTCACCGAGGTGCAACCCAGTCCACTGCAGCGGGGTGGGGGGAGTTACTGGGGAGAGTGGCGCTGTGCTTGTGGGTCCTTCAACCCGGGGGCCGTGGCGGAGCTGTGACTGGTGAGGCAAAGGGGATATCTGCCCACCGTGCCTACCGGATAAACTCGGGGCCCCCCCCACCCCCTGCACACGGGACCCGCCGTCTCCCGCGAGCCGCACTGAGGGTCAGCCTGGGGTCCACCCTTGGGAGGGGCAGGGCTCCGGTGCTCCGTAAACACGCCGGGTGTTATGTAACCTGGTGAGGAATGCGTGGGGCAGGCCCGTCGGAGCCTGGCGGGCATCCAGAGCCCGCTCGCCCGGTAAACACGTCCCATCCTGCGTGCCCGGTCCTGCCGCCTCTGCCGGGAGAGCCCGGTGGCCACTGCAGCTTGTGTGCAAGGTTGCGGGGCTCTGGGACCCCCGCCGCCTCCCCCGGGAGCCTCCGCAAACAAACAGCCCCATTGTGCATTGTCTCCTCGAGGGCCCTGAGAGATCCGGGAAGAGGGCGTCCTGTCTTTCGCTCGCACTTGGCTCCAAGGCAGGTTGTTAAGGGGCCTCCGCTGCTCCGCCGCCCCCGGCCAGAGCTGCTCTGCGCCTTGCTGTGCGTGTGGCCTTTTCCCTTCCTGTCCCCAGCGTCGTCCGAACCCGCCGGGTCTCCATCCCTGCTGGGCTCTCAGCACAGCGGACTCAGGTGTTTTCAGGGCAGCCAGCACCGTGAATTACGGGCGAGACCCTCTGAGTCATCTCCCCCGAGGGTGGGATCGTGGCTGCTGTGGGCCGCGTGAGGACCAGCCAGCTTCGTGCGGTGGGAGCTCTTTCCTGGAAGACACATTCCTGAAGCCTGTCTAGACAGCCACGGGGCCACCAGCTCAGTGAAATGGCTGCCTCTTCCTGCAGGGGGCGCACCGAGGGTCCCCCACTTTTGCCATCTGTGTGGCCTACTTGGAAGCTGAGAGGATTCCGGGGGTGCATCTGGGGCAGCTGGCCTTAGGGGGAGCAGAGCCGGGCTGACCTTGACCCGGGGCAGGTGCTCCAGGCTGGTCCTCACACGCTGACCCCTGGGCCCGAGTGCTTCACTGTCGTTGGTGCGGCCTGGGGATGAAGCAGGGCTGTTAGCAAGCCGGCCCCTCCAAACACCGGATCAGTACCCTGCGAGGCAGAATTCGGGCGCAAAGGGAAGTGCCAGCCGGAGGTGCCTGTTCACTGCGGGGAAACCGAGGCGCAGGTGGCACTCAGTCGGGCACCAGCCCCTCAGAGTTCACCCCGGGGCACGGGCAGGTTTCCTGTGGCTGTCGGGGTGTGTACCACCGACCGGGAGACCCGCATCTCCCCACAGCCACCGAGACCTAGAGGCTTCTCACCCCTCAAATGTGCGTGAATCTCAGACCGAGTGTCGGGGGGGTTACTCCCTGTGTTAACATACAGTCGGGTCCGGTCCCCGTAACTAAGCTGAGGTCGGAGGAAGCCACGCAGGCTGAGCGTGTCTCTCCCCAGACCTGAGGGTCCCCGAGGCTGCTGTGGCCACAGCCTGTGGCAGGCGTGTGTCACCGAGGCAGCCTCCCCGCTTCCTGGCTCATTTCCTGCACCAGTAGTGAGACCGTCCGAGTTGTTTCAAATGCAGATGTTCCCCAACCTGATAAAGGGGCCGACACTAGAGGGGTGGAGGGAGCTCATGGAAGGGGATCTGGAGTCATTACTTTATATCTTAAAGGGGGACCTGGCCCCTCTTGCCCAAAACGTGGCTGTTCTGTGGTGTCAGGAGCAGGGCTCAGGTCTTGTCCCGAGGCCGGCAGGCACGTGGCCAGCGTGAGCAGGGCTGCCCTGCGCAGGGCCCGGGGGCTCCTGCTGGCCAGTGAGTCTCGTCTCCTGGGAGCCGCAGGCAGACCAAGGGCAGGGGAGGAGCCTGGGCTTCGGGCCTGTAGGAGACAGGCTGTCACTGTGAGCCGGTCAGGAGGGTGGCGCCATGGCCAGTGGGGGCAGAAGCTGAGCTGAAACGCAGGAGGCGGCAGGCGGGGAGCTTCAGGTCCCAGCCAGCGTGGTTGCCTGGACCCCATGGAACCGACCCCTAGGAGCCGGCGTGGAGGGCGGTGGCCGGGTGACTGGCTAGGTCACTTGTCTGTCCGTTCTGAGCCCTGACTGTCCAAACCCTGGTCCTGTGAAACTCTGGGCATCTTCAAACACTAGAGCCACACTCGGCCTGGGGAGGGCGATCCCCACCTCTTGCCACCAGGCCCCTCCCGTTCCTACCAGGGAGGGAGCACCCACCGTGGACCCTGGGGACTGCAAAGGAGCCTGAGCTCAGGTCACATCCCTGGTGGTTCTGAGGCCGGTCTCAGGTGACCACTCCAGGAAGTGGGACCTCCCGGCCGGCCTCTCTGTCTCTCTGCCCCCCTCCCGTCTCCTGTCTTCCTCTCTCCCTGTGTCTCTGTCTCTCTCTGTCTCCCCCCCCAAATTACTGTGCACCCATAATTGTTCAGCGTATTACAGACGGTAATGACCACCTGCTGCTTTTGTGGAAACAGAAAGGCTTTAAGCTGAAACATGGAGAGTTTAGATGACAGAAAAACTCCCTCACAATCAATTGTTAAAATTTAGGAGAGAGAGGCCACGGATCTATCTCACTTGCCAGGTGTCCTCCACGGAGACCAGTTCTGTGGGGTCAGTGTGGCCGTCTGAGGACTGTGGCACTGCGCACTGTGGTTCCACTGGGGGACACCGGGCCCACAGTGACCTGTCCCGCCCGCCCGGCCCGGCCCTGCTCCTGGCACACAATCCCTGCCCTCCCTTCTCGGGGACCCGTCCCGTGCACACCCCTCGGCGGCGTCCTCAGAGGTGCTGTCTCCGCAGCCACCACGGTTTTTTTCTTGCCACCAGGTGAAGTGTTACCACAAGAAGTACCGTTCGGCCACCCGGGATGTCATTTTCCGCCTGCAGTTCCACACAGGGTCCGTGCAGGGCTGCGGCCTCGTGTTCGGCAAGGAGGACCTGGACAGCGCCTGCAAGGGTGAGGGCCCGCCCCCACGGACGGGGCCCCCCAGACGGCTGTGCGTTCCCCTGGTCTCCGTGCCCCCTCCCGCTGAAATCAGGACAAAATCATGACCGGTCTCAGGAAGGGCTGACAGTTGATCCCGCAGAGAGAACATTCTAGAGAAACTGAACCCCGACCCTGCTCTGCGGTGGGTGCCCAGGGGCGGGGCTCGGGCTCTGCTGTCCTGGTCGGCCCGGGACACAGCCGTCCGAGCTGGCCTGGCGCCCCTGCCCCTCGCTTGCTGAAATACGTCTCTGTTTCAGATGACCGCTTCCCTGCCCACGGGAAGGTCGAGCTAGTGTTCTCGGCCACCCCCGAGAGGATCCCAGGTGAGCGAGGGCAGGCGCTGGCCGGGCGGGCGGGTGGCTGCTGTGTCGGGGTCCCTGCGCTGGCTCCCACCTCTGCCCGGGCTTGGAAATGTCCATAGTATAGGGTTTTGTGTGTGTGCGTGTGTGTGTGTGAATCTTCACTCAAGGATATTTTTCCATTGATTTTCAGAGAGGGTGGAAGGGACAGAGTGGACAACCTAACCACTGAGCCACGCCAGCCGGGGCCATTATATAGTTTTTAACCGAGGATATTAGACAGCGAGAGGATGGGGCCCAGCCTTGTCCTTCCCAGGGAGATTATGCCGAATATTTACTCTCCTTAAAGAACAACCAGATATTTCTGGAGGAGAGTAGAAGTCCTGTAGTCGGCAAATATTAGGTTTAACGTAGATTCCCTTTCTTCTAAAAATGCATTGAAAGAGGCACCAGCCCCTTTATCACCAGGCTCACGATTCATTTCAATCCCCAAGATCCCCGTGTGCAAAATAATCCTCCCACCTCCTGTGCTCACCACCGACGAGGCGTGAGCTCAGTGCCAGGCTCCTGGGCTCCGAGTCCGCTGGGCGCCCTCAGCGCGACCGAAGGACGAGCGCTGGCCTGAGCCCTGAGCCAGGCGACACCTGCCTCTGTCCGTCGGCCCTGAGGCTGGTCCTGACCTGGGAGGGGCTCCGGGCGACCCTGTTGTGAGACGTCGCCCTCCGAGCCAGGGCCCCAAGTGCAGTGGGTGGAGGGAGGGCCGGTGTCCGCCTTTCCTTTCTGCCGAGCGGTTTTAACAACTGTTCAGTTTTTTGTTTTTGTGAATCCTCATTGAAGGATATTTTTTCCATTGATTTTTAAAGAGAGTGGAAGGGAGAAGGGGAAGCGAGAGAGAAACGTCGAGGTGAGAGAGACACGTCGATTGGTTGCCTCCTGCACGTGCCCCGACCGGGGCTGGGGATCGAACCTGCAACCCAGGTGTGTGCCCTTTACCAGGCATTGAACCCCTGACCCTTCAGTCTGAGGGCCGATGCTCTAACCACTGAGCCACACGGGCCAGGGCTATGACTGTTCAGTTTTCTGAGACAGTGCCTGCTTGCCTGGTGATGCCAGGTCTGGGGGCAGGGCTGACCCAGGTGCCCGCCCCATCGTCGGGCACGAGCAGGAGCTGCTGGCTGGGCTGGGCTGACCCGTGTCCCTGTCTCCCGCACAGGCTGTGAGCATCTGCGTAACGACCACGGGGTGAGCGTGGACTTCAACACAGCAGACCCACTGATCCGCTGGGACTCGTACGAGAACCTGAGTGCCGACGGGGAAGGTGCGTCTGGTTGTCTTGCGTCCGTTACGCGTTTGGGTCAGAACTGTCCCCCGGGTGCCGGGAGGTTGGGAATCCCGCCGTCCTTGTGGAGGGCCAGCACCCACGCCCTTGTGAGTTTGTGGGCACTGGTGAGGTCAGGCTTGGGGACTCAGGTCAGGCTCTTGGCAGAGCTGTCGTGGGCGGTGGCCGGTCGGTAACGTTACCGTCTAGGAGCTTCCCTGCCCGGCCTCATAGTTGCAGGTCTCCAGGGACAGGCTCCCACCTCTCCGGCCCCTTCCCATCGCGTACAGGGAGCCAGGGCTCTGATCAGGGCCCCCCGGGCTGCAGACGTTTGGCTTTATTTCTGTCCGCTCGACACCCTGCTCCTGGCCGAGCTCATGGCTGCGTCAGCGTCTGTGTTTGTGAGTCCCTCTCACCCAAACCTGCTCTCTGGTAGCTTCACACACATGAGAAGCCGCCAGAAGCCTGTATCTTGGGGAAAATGGCCCCGCCCGCCTCTGCAGGTCATGAGGTTGTGGGGGCCGGGAGGGGACGTCTGTGGCCTGAACTGGGGTCCCCGAGCCTGTGTTCCAGGTGGTACGTGGCTCCCTGTCCCTCTGGGCTTCTGGCAGACCTGTGTCAGGACAGAGCACTCATCCCGGGCACCTCGGGCACCTGGGTACCGTGTCCCAGCTTTTCCCTTTGACCCCCAAGCGAGCACCTGCCTGCCTCTTAGGTGGCAGATTCACTGCTCGCACCCCGTTCCATCGGAGGGTCCCCCCGTTCTGCATTCTCACTGTTACAACAAAACCTCCTTCATGGCCCTGCCTCCCACGCCCTGTGGTCCCCCAGCTTTGCTAATCTCTGGGCAGCCACCCTCCGGAAGGCTCACCCAGTGTCCCTCAATGGGAGACTCCTCCGCCCTGAACCCCCTCCGACTCCCCACACGCCCCGGCGCCTCTCGGGCATGAGGCTCCCCTGCTTGGTGAAGGCATTCCTGATGTCAGTGGCTGTCGCTGGGGCCAGCCGTCCGGTTCGGGTTCCTACACGGCACAGGGGCACCCTGCTCCCGGGAAGCCAGGCCCGGCAGGCAGGAAGCAGGCAGGGTCCTGGCTTCGTTGCCCAGGGCAGACGCTGTCGTTAGGTCCAGAACGTGACTTGTGGCTGCCCCTGTCCACCTCCACCTCCCCTCAGTCCCTACCAGCAAATAAAACCCAAGCGCCTGCACCCGAGGCTCACGTCTCTCCTGAGAGTCCTGCCATCCGGGCGGAGCCCTGCAGCTGCCTCAGTCAGGCCCCCGCCCTCTCCTCTCCCCCCGCAGGGACGCTGGCTGGGGACGCTGGCTGGGGACACTGGCTGGGGACACTGGCTGAGCTTCCTGTCGTCCTGAGGGTCCCCACGGGAGGCAGGCTGTGGGCTTCTCACCACAGGTGAACTTCCACCTGCCCGGCCTCAGGCGTCCTGACCATGTCACCAGCACAGGATAGAGCACAGACTTTCTTTTTTTATATATATATTTTTATTGATTTTAGAGACAGAGGAAGGGAGAGGGAGAGATAGAAACGTCAGTGATGAGAGTCATTGATCGGCTGCCTCCTGCCCGCCCCCTACTGGGGATGGAGCCTGCAGTCCCCCGCATGTGCCCCGATCGGGACTCGAACCTGTGACCTCTTGGTGCTTGGGATGACCTTCAACCACTGAGCAACACCCGCTGGGCAAACAGCACCAACTTTAAATATTTGATAGAACCAGGAGCCTGAGAGAGAAGGCCCGGGGTGCACAAGCTTGTGTGCCCTCCCCTCCCCCCCACATGGGTTCAAGGTCACCTGCCCCCCCCCCCTCGTCCCAGCAATGGTCTGGGGCCTCTCCTATCACCCGGAACCACCTTTATTCCTCACTCCTTCCTCTGAAGGTGGGCAGAGCAGAGCAGACCCGGGGCCCCTCCGGAGGAAAAGTCGCCCCGAGTTAAGGGGAAAGGAAGGTGGAAGGAAATTGTGCAAGAAATGCCAGGGGCAGTTCACCCCAATGACAGCCTCAGCCACGGGGATCTTGCAGGGCCCAGGAGCCGGAGCAAGCGGCAGAGTCCCGGCTGACGCTCTGAGAACACAGTGGGCGCAGAAGCCCCGGCCTGTGGACCCAGCAGGTTGGCTGGCGCTGGCTCCCAGGGCCGAGCGAGCGGGACGCCGGCCTGCCCAGCCTCCCGGCCGCCTGGCCCCGCCTCCTGGGCCTCCAGGGTTCAAATTTCGCCAAACCTGATTGCACTAAACCCCACCCTCGTGTTTACATTGCCTGGCCTTTTTGGTGGAATCAAAGTCCCCTGCTCAGCCAACAAGATCCTCCACCTTCGGCTACTGGGGAGGGAGGCCGGCCCGTCGAGGGGAGGCACGCCCAGCCCGGGATGCTGCTCCGGGCCGCAGCTCTCCTCCCGGAAAAGGGGGTCCCGCAGCCCTAGACTGAAGGAGCTGCTGGGCGGTGTGGGAGGAAGGTAAGCAGGAGCGCGCCTGTGTGTGTGTGTGTGGCTTCCGCAGGGCCACAAAGACCTGTGACACTGTGACAGCCCACCTGCCTGAGGCTGCACAGCAGACGGATGGGGGTGGGGGCCTGGAGGGAGGCTGGGCAGTGAGCCATCCGCACAACCTCAGTGTCCACGGCCAGGAGGGACGTGCGGGCCTCGGGGCGACTGTTGGTTCTCGGGTCAGAGGAATGCTGCTGCGGCTTCCCCAGGGCTGGAATGTTTGAGCTGGGCGTGTCCGAAAGGGACCCGGCTGCACCCCGAGGCTGCCAGGACGGTGCCCTAGGCATGTCAGGCGAGCTGGGGTGCAGGAGAGGAGCCGTGCTAGCCGCGGTCACGTTCGTGCGGGCTGTCTGGGCGCTCGCCCCATCCAGGACATGCCAGCCACAGCCCACTCTGAGTCTCTGCCGCATTCCCAAGCCGCACCCGGGCCGCCAGGAGCTGGGTCCCACGGCGGGCGCGTCCCTTCCCCGGGGAGGCATTGCTTCTGCTTGGAATGCCTCACTCCTCCGCTTGCTGTTGTTTTTTTCCCCCCTAATCTGTTTCTGCAAGAATGTAGGGCCTGCTCGTTTCTAGAAAACATTTGCAGAGCTCAGCTTGGCTCCAAAGACAGCAGTTCTCAGGGGCCCCCTTGGCAGGCACGGTGTCCTGGTGGCACTGCCCCAGGGGCCTCCCGCCTGGCAGCTGGGGGCGGGGGCTCTGAGTTGGGGGGCTGGGCGGGCGGGCGCCCGGGGGCAGAGAAGCTGTGTGCTGCGGGAGGCACGGCTGGAGCTCCGCCGGGAGAGCGGTGGAGTTTGTCCGGAGGTGCAGGCCACACTCCGCGCCCTTGGGGACTCGGCGGGCCATCACCATCTTTGGCTTTTCCTATTGAAAAAAAAAAAAAGAGGCGAAGGGCAGTTTCCGCTAACCCTGTACCGTGCCGGTCACCCCGGGATATTCTCAAAAGCCCGCGTGCTGGCAGCTGTGAGCCCTGGGTTTTCTCTGCAACGGGAAGTAATTCGACACAAATGCAGGGGAGTCTTTAATTAGCTCCGGGGCGGACTCAATAAAGTAAAAGCAGACCTGGTAGCGGCCGTGGAGCTGCAGCTGCAGACGGACGTGCAAGTGGCTAGGACAGACAGAGACTGCACGTTGCCTTGGGCCTCAGCGGTTTTGAGTCATGCCGATGACTAAAAAAAATCCGTTCCTCCGAGTATTCCCCAAGAATAAGGTCCGCTGTGTACTCAGTTAGTTGGACACGAGGGGACACTCCTGTTCTGCAGCCCCTGTGTCCCTGGATGGACACAGTGATCCCAGCCAGCCCTCAGGGAACAGTCCCTGGCCAGGCAACTTCTCTACAGATAAAGAACGTCAGGCACAGAGAGGTCCGGTAACTCAGCCAAGGTCACACAGCTGTGATGGTCAAGCCAGGATTCAAGCCCAGATGGATTACGCCAGAAAGTCTAGCAGGGGGGTGAAGACACGCAGCTAAATCACTAATGGAAAAGGCCAGCAAAGTTATGCCACAGGGAGGCGCAAGGGACCGAGCCAGGCATCCTGAGGAGGCAGGACCAGAGCTACGGGGCTGCCCATGGAGTGTGGGAAGGACCTGGAAGAAGAGGGGGGGGTGGAGGCGGCCCAGGCCGGGGGGCTTGTTCTGCTGTGAGTCTCATTTCTGTCTTGATACCAGGATCATTTTTAAATCCAGGTGGATTTACATGCCGTAAAATTCACTCCATTTAGTGCACAGTCCTCGGCGTTTGGCTCTCTGTCCTGAACCCACCAGGTCTAAGGTAGACCCCTTCCTTCTGCACATTTTATTCCCTGTGGGTTCCTGACCCCGCTCCCCCAGTGTCAGGTGGAGTTGGGGGCTGTGGAGCTGTGTCCACGCGGCACTGGACGCAGAGGCAGATACGGAGTCGTTTTTCTGTCCCGGACACTTCTGCTGGGAGGGCTGAGGCTGTGGGAACCCTCCATGGCCATGGGGACTTGTGGAGACCGTTACCGCCCGTTGCCTCCACATGTGGGGACATCTCGACGCACTGAATGGTTTAGCTTGGTGGCCAAGTGAGTGAGTCGCCTGGAGGGCCTGCTGGAGAGTGTCCACGTGGGGCAGCAGTGACCGGCAGTGGTCGGTGGGTCATGTCCAGAGGGGTGGCCTGTCCCATGGTGGGGCCTTCCCTCAGGGAGCTCCTATCCCCGGGCTGTGGGCACTAGAGGTGTAAGCTGAGCAGTGCGCAGGGAACGGGCCGGGGTGAGCTAGTAACGAGGCAGAAATGCACAGCCCAGGGCCCCTGCTTCAGCCCAGGGAAGGGACGTAAAACTGCCACCATCCACCCAGCAGCCACAAAGCACAGGACTCTGTCTGGGGCAAGGAGCCACCGAGCAAGGGAGGAAAACCAGGCGCTGAGTCGTCTCTAAGAAACGGCCCGTGTGTTTGTGTGTGTGCCTGTGAATTGCAGAGAAAACATTCAGGCAAATTCCTTTCCGAAATTCATGTCTAATTTCACGTAAAAGTGGTGGGTCGGGTTTGGAATTCCTGCCTTTTAAAGGAATGGAGAGCAGGGCCTGCATGTGGGGCGAGGCAGGTTCGAATTCCTGATGGTGTTTTCAGCCGCCTCTCCGTCCGGGACGCCGCTCCCTGCCCGGCTCTCATCTGTGACCCGGCTTCCCAATCCCTGCATCTCAGCGTCGCCGGGGAACTCTGTGGGACCCACCCGGGCGGCCCGGTGCCCTGGCTCCTGGGCGGTGCTGGGGCGGGGCCGCGGTCTCTAGAATGTTGGCCCGGTGGCAGGAGAGGGCATTTCAGACTTTCTCCCTCGGACTTGGAAACGCAGTGGAACCTCGGTTCTTGAACTTAATTCTTCCTGGAAGGCCGTGCGAGAAGCGATTTGTGCAAAAACGGAATCATTTCTTGCCCCCTTAGAAATAATATAAATTGAATTCATTCGTTCCAGACCCTGAAGGATTCTGTTTTAACCTTTCCTACTTACAGTGCACGTCTAATGTTGTTTAGTCTATAAGCAAACACTCCTTTTCCTAAATTTGTTGAGTCGTGTCCCCCCCCCCCCAGCCTTAAAGGAATCACTTTCAGCACTTGTCCCAGGGGTGTCTTTCACCTCTCACTGCCTCGGAAATGCTAACGGCTCTTCCCTTATCACACCTACCTCCTCAACTGCCTGTGGTCATTGTTTCCTTCACACCCTTAGCAACATTAGCACTCTTGATGGCCTCTTTATGTTTTAAAACTGTGCTAATCATCCATTTCCCCAGCAACAACAAAAAATATTCGCAGCACAATTCCCCGATGTGTTCACCAGGGGAGGGTTAGCTGGAAGCTGACTCACTCGCGAATTCTCTCCTTTGTTTGTGGCCTGAGAGACACTTTTTGTCCCGTTGATGTGTCAGCTGGAAAGGGTTGTCTGGTAGAGAATCTGGACATTTTTTCCACAAACAACTTGGTCGAGAACCGAGGTTTGACTGACTCACCTGAGAGCAGCCTTACCTGGCCACACCCCCCTCATCTTCTCCCTCTTTCTGCCTCTGATCCCCCGATGCCCTGGAAGTGCACAGGCCTCCCCTCCCTCTGCTCCCGTCCCTGCCCCCTGCCAGCTGCCCCACCTGGGAGGACTCCGTGAGAGCCCCCGGTCCACCTCTGTCCACCTCTGTCCACCTCTGTCCGCCTCTGTCGTCACCGGCAGCCCTGGCTGGTGCTGAGTAACCCTGGTGCCGGCTCCTGGAGGCGAGGTTTCCGTTTTCTCCATGGGAGGTTTGCAGGGAGTGCCGCCAGCTCCTTCAAAACAAAAAGTTGCTCTTTAAGCAAACCTGTCAACCAGCAGAACATAAGATCCCTAGAGGCGATGCACAGAGAAAAGATCCCTCGACACCTTTTCAGTAGCCCGGGGCTTGGCACTTGGAAGGAGTGCCTCTCTTTGGCTGGTCCTTAACACACCTGTGAGCACACATCTGGCTACACAACTGTGTGTGTATTCCTGAGCACACACCTGGGAACACACCTGTGTGCACCACCTGGGAACACACCTGAGTGCACAGGTGGGCATTGGTTACTTGGTGATCAGCCATGATGGACAGGAATATATTCATCTTTTGGGGGGGTCTTCCCCATTTTCTTATATTACTCTGGAAATATTTTCTGAGCCTCTTTCCTTCCTGCGAGCAAGCGCTTTTCAGAAGCCGGGTGGGTGGGGCCTGTCTCTGCCGCCAGCGCCCCTTGATGAGGCTGGACCGCCCTTTGATGAGGCTGGACTGTTCACTGCACTTCCTTCCTCCCAGTTCTTCCCCGCGTGTCGTGGGTGGGAGGGCCAGGCGTGTTTGGGTGTGATGGTCAACTAGGCCATGGCTCAGGGAAATCATTGCCAGATGGGCTGGGTCCTTTGAGAGGCCCTGTTCTTGCGCTGGGGCGGCCAGCGGGAAGGGAAAGGGCCACAGAGGGACTGCAGAGCTCTCGTCCTGCGTCACCTCCATAGCGTTCAAGTGCAAACTGCCCCCCAGACGTGAGTCACTGGGTCGAGACTAAAGACACTGTTGCTATGAAATGAGGGTGTGGTGGGCCTTGAAGTTGAGGGCCATCTTTCTGGGCGTCCTGGTGTTAACTCCCCAAGCTCTGTGCACCAGGCCTTTCTACAGCGCTGGTTCTGCCGGGCCCAGGGCCACACTGGTCCCGTTCAGAGCACAGTGACAATGCCACCCGGCTCGGGCAGGTCGCTGGCACAGACCTGGGCTGGGTGCGTCCTGGGCTCTCCCAGCAGGTGGACCGTGGGCAGCACGTAGGCTCTGAGCGTCCCAGCAGCTGCCTGACCTCGGGGAGTTACTGGTTGTCCCGGAGCCTCGGGCGTTTTCATCAGTAAAAAAGAGTAACAGCTAGTCACCAGGTAGGCACGCTGGGGAGGTCAGAGAAAATTGCCAGGTGCCTGCCCGTCTAGGTGCTCAGTAAACACTCTGTCGCCCTGAGGGCCTCCCAGGGCCGGAGCCGGCCCCTGCCCGGCACGGAGCAGCTCGTCCCTGGCTGCCTCTCCGGAGGTGTCTGTGTGCCATTTCCCCAGACCCTCCTTTAGGGTGGGCGTGGGGAGCTGTGGCTGACCCGTCCCCCGTGATTCTGTCCCCCATTGCTTCCCCTGCCACTTCCTGAGGCACGTTTCAAAATACTCACCTGAGGATATTTTTTCCATTGATTTTTAGAGAGAGTGGAAGGGAGAGACATCGACACGAGAGAGACATTTGATTGCCTCGATTGGTTGCCTCCCACACGTGCCCCAACCAGGGCCTGGCATCAAACCTGCAACCCAGGTATGTGCCCTTGACTGGGCCGGCGCTCTGACCACTGAGCAACTCCGGTGAGGGCAACCTGAGGCACATTTGAAATAGGGAAGCCCTGGGCCACGGGTGCTCTTGGCACAGCACCCAGACACCCTACAGGCCTCTGTGCTTCCAAATAAAGGTGAAAGCCGCTGACCGTGGCCATGCACCCAGCACACCAGGGCCGGAGCCAGGTGCCCAGGACAGGTCCCTGCGGAGTGGCTCTCCACCCAGGCTCTGCTGGGACGCACCCACAGCAGCCCCAGCGAGGTTGCCTGCAGTCCCCTGGGGAAGACGAGGGCAGGGAGGCGCTGGCAGCCAGCTCCCTGCACCATTGGGTGCCTCTCCCAGCTTTCAGGGACCCAGGCAGGAGCAGTTTGAGGCCCAGAGGCACTGAATTAATAACAGTGGCAGAGGGGTCCGCTCTTCCCCCCTGCACCCAAGACCTTGTTTTTCTCTCCTGACCATCGTATGGAGATCGGGGCTCTGAGATCGGCTTCCCTGTCTGAGTCCTGCCCCACCTGCCGCCATCGGGCCCCTTCCTGGCCAGAGACACTGCAGTAGCGGGAAGACCCGAGGCCAGTCCTGCCCTTTCTCTTTCCATCGGGTGACATAGTTAGATTTGAGCGGGTCTCAGAGTGTTGTTCTGCCTGTTCAGAGTCTGCCGCCCGGCTCCGTGGATGCTGACAGGTGTGGGGAGGGAAGCCTGCCCTGGTCTTACGGGCACTGTTCATTCTTGATCTTGGGGATTTACGAGCTGAGCTGAACTGAGTTCAACATTCCAACTGATGATGAAATTAACAGTGAGCCCTCCAGGCAGGTGACTTTGAACGACCATCTCTCCATAAAAGGTAGTTCCTGGCCAGTGTGGCTCAGTGGTTGGGTGTCAACCCATAAACCAAGAGGTCACGGGTTCGATTCCCGGTCAGGGCACATGCCTGGGTTTCGGGCTCGATCCCCAGTAGGGGGCTTGCAGGAGGCAGCCGATGGATGATGTTTCTATCTCTCCTTCTCCCTTCCTCTCGAAAAATAAATATATATATATATATTTAAAATTAAAAGGGGGGGGCCTGAAGCTGATCACTCGAGTTGCTTTTTGGTGGCATCCGGGCACACAGAGTTAGAGGGTCCTAGAGGAGCATTTGTCCCTGGTTACTGTGAGTCGTCTATTAGGAACTTATTTATTAATTTGTTTGGACACACGTCCACACCATTCCAGGGGCCCTCACCCCTCACCCTTGACTGACCGCCCTCTCCCGTTCTCTCCCCACCAGTGCTGCACACGCAGGGCCCCGTGGACGGCAGTCTCTACGCCAAGGTGAGGAAAAAAAGTGCCTCGGATCCCGGTGTCCCGGGAGGGGCCCCAGCTGTCCCCGCCACCAGCAGCCCAGACCACGGCGACCACACCCTGTCGGTCAGCAGCGACTCGGGCCACTCCACGGCCTCGGTGAGGACAGACAGGACCGAGGAGCACCTGGCTCCGGGATCCAAGAGGGGCCTGAGCCCCCAGGAGAAGGCTGAGTTGGATCAGCTGCTCAGTGGCTTTGGCCTAGAAGATTCCGGAAGCCCCCTCAAGGATATGACTGATGCCTGCAGCAAGTTTAGTGGGACGCGCCACGTCGTGCCGGCCCAGGTCCACGTGAACGGAGACGCCACGCCCAAGGACCGGGAGACGGACATCCTGGACGATGAGATGCCCAGCCACGACCTGCACAGCGTGGACAGCATCGGGACCCTGTCCTCCTCCGAGGGGCACCCGCCCGCCCACCTGGGCCCCTTCGCCTGCCACCAGAGCAGCCACAACTCGCTCCTGTCCGACGGGTTTGGGAGCAGCGCCGGGGACGACCAGCACGGCGCCCTCGTCCCCGACCTGGGCCTGGGCGTAGAGCCGCTGTATGAGCGGGAGGCTTTCGGGAGCCGGGAGCCTCCACAGCCGCAGCCCGAGCTTGGGGCGCCCTGCGTGTCCGCCCAGGCCCAGGCCTACGGGCAGAGCGGCTACTCCACGCAGACCTGGGTGCGCCAGCAGCAGATGGTGGCTGCCCGGCAGTACAGCTTCGCCTCGGACGGGGAGGCCCGGCTCGTGGGCCGCGGCCCAGCAGACGGTTCCTGCGCGGTGCAGGCCCAGCCCCGGGGCCCAGTCACCCCCGCCCGGGGGGCCAACAGCAGAGTGGCCGTGCAGAGGGGCGTCGGCCCCGGGCCACATCCCCCTGACACCCAGCGGCCCCCTCCCGGCAAAGGGTTCAAAGCCAGGTTCCCAGACAGCAACATCATGAACGGGACAGGCCCGGAGCCCAGCCCGGACCCCTCCCCGGGCTCGCCCACCCTGGACATCGACCAGTCCATTGAGCAGCTCAACAGGCTGATCTTGGAGCTGGACCCCACCTTCGAGCCCCTCCCCACCCACATGAACAAGCTGGGCAGCCCAGCCAACGGCCCCACTGCCCTGGATGGCATGGGGAACGGGCCCCGGGGCAGCGGCCGCCTGCAGGACAGAGGAGAGGACCCCAGCCGAGCCCCCGTGCAGCAAGGTGAGCTGGCGTTTCAGGGGTGCGCAGTTACTGCGTCCGTGTCGTGTGGCACAGCCTTACGGGGAGTGCGGTCCTCACTGGCCCGGTGGAGGAGTGGGGAGCACGGCCTGTGTCAGGGAGGCCACTGCACGGTCCTGGTGTGAGAGGCCCCTGAGCTGGCCACGCAGGGAGCCGTTGCTGAGCGTGGGGCAGACGGTCTTGCCAGCGGGTGGAGGGTGAGGAGTGTGGAGGCCGTGAGGCTCCAGGCCCAGCACGGGAGAGGTGCAGCCCGGTGGGTGCCTCGCGGACTCGGAGGCGGCCTGCGCGGGCCCGTGTCCCTGGGATGTGGTGGTGGGAGGACCGGTCGGGCCTCCTGCCCACCTGCCCGTCGTGGGAAGGGCGAGGTGGCTGTGGTGGGCAGGCAGTGACTTCCAGCCGTGGGACAGGTGGTGGTGACCTCGGGGTGTAGGGTGGCGTGAGTGTGGGGCGCGTGTTGGGATCGGGTCTGTGACATGCTCTGTCTCTGGGAGCCATGAGGCTGTGGGGCCTGGGGAGCTGGCCGGGTGGCCCTGGGCTGCTGTCCCGTGGGCAGCGGGTGCTGTGACGGGGCCTGCGGGGCAGGGGACGGTGTGTGAAGGCCGCAGGAAGAATGTGCTCCTGGAAGGTCCCACCCAGGGAGGCCGGGGCCAGGCCAGGTGTCCAGGCTGCTGAGGTCTGTGGCTGTGGAGCCCTTGTGCCTGATCAGTCAGGGACGGTACCAGGGGCCACCCTGGGGCTGAGAGTGTGGGGACGTTGGAGGCCAGCCCCCCCTTCGCCCCCCGCGTCGGTCTGAGCCTGTGTCCGGGCACAGCTGGCTCCCGGCTGCGTGAGCCCAAACACAGCCAGGAAATTAGGTGTTAAAAGAGGTTTCAATGGGAGCAAAACTCTCCTAGCACGTGGCCCGCGCACCTCACCAAGCCGACCTCAGAGAAACTGCTTGTAAACGTTACGATCGGCAGTGTTTCTGCTGGATGAGTTTGGGGGCAGTTGGAGGTGTCTGAGTGGATGTGAGGGGAAGGAGCTCAGGGCCCGGGGACCATCTGGTGGCTTCAGGTTTGTGTGTAGTCGGCTGATGGAGCTCGGTCCCTAGTGATTCCTAATTCTTGTGATAACAGACGGAGAGGTGCTGTAAGGCCACGTCCTGTGCTGCCCCCTCCAGGGATCGTGATTAAATTGTTTGGGAAACTCACAGCTTTAGTTTCTGGAATTTTTTTAAAGATTTTTTTTTTTAATTATTGATTTTTAGAAAGAGGAGGGGGCGGGGGGGAGAGAAACATTGATGTGAGAGAGAAACACTGATCGGCTGCCTCCTGCATGTGCCCCAACCAGGGATCGAACCCGAAACTCAGGCATGTGCCCTGACTGGGAATCGAACCTGCCACCGTTTGGTGCACAAGACAGTGCCCAACCAACTGGGCCACCTGCCAGGGCAGATACTGTAATTTTTTATTTTGCTTTGAGATGCTCTCCAGTTCCTTTTATCATGAAGGTAATTCAGTGGCATCTTGAAGTGAAAGGACTTGAATTTCGGCGGTGAACCGGCGTAGCTCACTGGTGGTTGTCATCCTGCAACTTAAAGTGCCTTTTAGTCCGTTGCTTTCATCTTTGGCAGGAACCTCAGGCCTTCGGTGGGGTTTTCCACGCTTTTAGAACCATAGTGATGTCAGCAGGTTCCGTGTTAGCAAAGTGGATACGAATCTTCAGAGACCCTTGTGAAATCTGGAGATGACCTTCTGGCCAGAAGCTGGTGCCACAGCTGACCCCAAGCGGCAAAAGGCTGGAAGGAAAAGCGTGGCTCTCGGCCTCGGTGTGGGCAGAGCCGGCCAGGTCTAAATCTGTCACTGGGCAGCGTGTGTGTTTTTTTTAAATATGCTTTTATTGATTTTAGAGAAAGAGGAAGAGAGAGGGAGAGAGAGAAACATCAACAGGAGAGACATCATTGACCGGCTGCCTCCTGCACGCCCCCTACTTGGGATCAAGCCGGCAACCCGGGCATGTGCCCTGACCGGGAATCAAACCGGCGACCTCTTGGTTCCCGGGACGATACTTAACCACGCTGGCTGGGCCGAGCGTCATGTTTTCCAGGCTTTCCCGCATCGTCTCATGTCAGAGCCTTGTGCTTGTTTAGGGCTGAGTAATATTCCACCGTGTGAATAGGCCACATTGAGGGGGTTGTCCGCTCCTTGTTGGCGGACAGTCGAGTTGTTTCCGTCTCCTGGTGACGGAATCGTGCTGCTGTGGACACTGGTGCACACTGTTTGTTTGGACACATGTTTTCAATGCTTTGGAGCGTAGACCCAGGAGCAGGGCTGCTGGGCCCCACAGCAGGTCTTTGTTAAAGTGGCCCAGGGCCCCCCCCGCCCCGGATGTGTGAGACTCTGCTTTGAGGACGCAGCCTCTGTGTGGGTGGCCTGTTTCCAGAAGCCATGTCCGGGGTGGACACCGGCTGGTCCGCACAGAGGAGCTCCTTTAGGGACCGTCGGGGGGCACTGCTCACTCATCTAATCGGGGGTGGGCAGTGGGCAGTGGGCAGTGGGCAGTGGGCAGTGGGCAGAGGTCAGGACAAGGGCGGCAGGGACAGGCCCGGGAACCACGACTCCCGGCTTCCATCCGAAAGCTGTGTGCACCCGCCTGCGTCACATGGGCCTGCGTGGCGGGTTCTGGAAACTCCCTCGCGTTCCTAGGCATGGAAACAAGCAGGAGGTGGCCCCAAAGGTGGACAGTCCTGGGGGCCATCCTGAGTCGCTTTGTGGAAACGCTGTAGTTCCTCAGAGATGACGTGTTCGAGGAGAAGGCCAGGAAGATCCAGTGATGGGGGTGCCAGGGGGTAATAATAAAAAGGAAAGACATTCAGAACCGGGAACCAGGCACCCGCCCCTGCCAGCGGTGTCCCAGCGGGAGTCACCTGTGTGGTTTTGTACGTCTACGCTCTGAATTACGGTTAATTTTGAGTAGAATTGGAGCATTGCTAAAACTTCTGCTGGGAGGCCAGACCGACCCCCTGGCCTTTCAGACCCATCCTGCCCCCACCACCTAGCGAAGCCCTTCGGTGTTTCTCGGGGAAGGAAGCTCTGTTTTGTGATCCAAGAGGTAGGCGTCCTCACCTGGGCTTTCCCCATCATGGTCCCGGACGCTGGGGTCAGGGACCGGGAGGCCCGGCTGCCACACACTGTCCCCTGAGGCCTTGGGTGTAGGTCGGCACTCGGATTAAGATTTTTTTTACGAAAGCCCCCCAGGTCTTGGAGAACACGGCCCGCAGGTGGGGGGGACAGAGATCCATCGTTTTGGAGGGAGAAGTGACTCTTAACTCGTCCTGGGAACACTGAGCCGGGAGAGCGGGCTGGTCACGTCCCTCTGGACTCCCCCCGTCTCCACTCTCTTTGGAGAAACGTGCGTTGGTCTGAATGTGCTGAGGTCAGGAGGCCTGGGGATCGGTGTGGAATAAACACTGTGGTGGTTTTTGCTGTGATTAGATTAAGCTCTTTACCTCCGGAACTTCTCCTTGTTAAGATGGAAGCTGTCGCTCGTAGTCCGTAACCTGGCCTGGGGCCTGGGCTGGGGTGACCGTCGGAGCCCCTGTCCCTGGGGTGACCGTCAGAGCCCCTGTCCCTGACCGGGGTGCCCAGGTCCTCGCACACAGCCCTGGGGCTCACGGTCCCTGGGGCTCCGCTGTGTCCGCCGCACCCGGGGCTGTGGACAGGGGCTGGCTGGGGGTGCGGCTGGTCTCCAGGTGGCTGCCCGGGCTCCCCACGAGTCCGAGGACGCCCCGGGCTCCCCGTCCCTCCGCGGCAGCCTCGCGTGTGCCCTGAGCGGCCAGCGCCCACCAGGGCTGACATAAGCAGCATCTCGGGCGCTGTGCGGTCAGCAGGTCTGCGTGGCCAGGAACCGGAGCGACCGGGCAGATTGGAAATCGGTGGGGGCGGCGGGATCAGGGCGGTGCAGTGAGAGGGGTGCAGAGGAAGGGCCCCTCGGTGTGGGGGCCGCTGTGTGCGTGGAGGCGTCTGGTGTCAGGAGGCGCGACTTCCTTGTGGTCAGAAAGCGGAACACAAGCCTCCGACCCCCACGTGGCCCCTGACGCCCTGATGGGAAAGGGGGCGACGGGCCTCCGAGCGTCGAGTCCCGGGCGCTTGCTCCCTCAGGGCAGCCCTGGCCTCTTTCCCGTGTGACCACCAGGAGTCTTTCCTGCCGCCTCGGTGGGAGGACCAGGGTCCACTGGGTCGCTGCCCCTTCTCCTCGGGTTTCCTGAGCACCTACTGTGTGCAGGCTGCATGGCCGACTCGGGGGGGGGCAGACGGACAGGCCCCTCCCGGCGCCGCCGGGGGAACAGGAGGCGACTGGAAATCGGGGGTGTCGGCCCCACTGTGAAGACAGCGCCTGCAGCCCCGTGTCTCTCCTCGCAGGCTCCTCGGGGGGTGAGCCGCTGGGCAGAAGGTTCCGGAAGCTGAGCGTCGGTCAGTACGACAGTGACGCCGGGGGGCAGCCGGCCTTCTCCAAGTGCGGGTGGGGGAAGCCCGCGGGTGCGGAGCAGGCTCCGAGCCTGGCGCCTTTCCTGGCTCCCGCAGACGCCAAAGAGGTACAGACACCGCCCCGCCCGGAGCCCCGGCCTGACCGCAGGTCCCCCCTTACCCGCCTGTCCCCCAGGCAGGGCTCCTCCTGAGTGTCAGGTGTGCAGAGGGGAGCCGGGGGGCCGGGCGTGCTGGCTGCCCGGGCGGGGGAGACTCCGGCCCCTCGGCCTCTGCTCTGGCCGCATGTGGGGCTGAGGAGTGACGCTGTGGACGGGCTGTGAGCTTGGGGGTCACCAGGAGGAGGTCAGTGGGTGGCTGGCAGCAGCGAAGGTGGACAGACTCCCCCGAAGTCATCGAGTGGCCCAGACCCCCTCCCCTGGTCTTCAGGAGCCACGGAGGGAAGCAGGACACAGGCGTCCACGTGGACGCAGGACCCGAGGGGTATCACAGAGCGCCTGCCGAGAGGCGTGGTTACGGATTTTAACCGGAGCAGAAGGAAGACAGGTCGTCAAAGCCCCAAACCAGTAACCCTTCAAACCAGGGTTTGACTTCTCGAGGTGGGGAAGGTGGGGCCCAGAATAGATCAGAAAGGAGTCACGTAGTCGTAACACGCCAGCTCCCCCGAGGCGAGCGTTGGGGTGCGCCCCCCGCCTTCTCTGCCCGTCTGAGTGGCGGGGCGGTTTTACCCACTTCTCACTGCAGCCTGCCGCGCCCACCGCGGGTCCCGTGCTGTGGGTGGGGAGCCCGGCCTTCCCATCCCCACGCTCAGCTGCGGCCGACCCCGGGGCGGCTGACCCCTGACCCCGCCCCGCCGTGTCGCTTCCAGACGGTGATTGCCGCGTATCCCCCAAACCTCGACGGGGTTGACGGCAGGGTCTTCTCTCCGAGTAAGAACGGCAGCGAGTCCGGGCCGCCCACGCCCTCCTTCCCCGTGTCTCCGCCGACGCCGTATGGTAAGGACGCAGCGAAGCTCGCCCCGCACGCCCCCGTCCCGCCTCCGGGGGACACGGGGGTAGCCGCTCGCTCTGCTCTTTTCCAGCGACCACGCCTCCGCATTACCCCGCGTTCAGCCCGACCGGGCCGCAGAGGAGCGGCGCCAGCCGTCTGTACAAAGCATCGCACGGTAAGGAACCCGCCCCCTCTCTGCTCCGGGCGCCGTCCTCGCCTGAGTCGCGTGTCCAGCCGCGGAAATGAGGGTGGCTGTGGCCGGGGAGGTGAGGGACGGCCGTGCAGCCCGCGGGGTTGGCATCGGCACAGCGTCTCCGCCTGCGTCGGGTGCGGCCGTGTGTCCCCCGAGCGAGCGTTCCTGGGAAGGCCCCCGTGGCCTCTGCCGGTGACTGTGAGTCATGGGCAGCCCTGGCCCCCAGCCTGGTCACCTGACCTGTCCTGGCTCCTCGTGTGCTGGACGCTGACCACTGTCCTGGAGCTTCCCCGGGGCCTGGCAACTTCTGCGGTGGGTCGGCCCTGGCAGTTTCTATCGGGCCCCGAGCCTGCGATGCCCGAGACCTGGGAGCCAGCCAGGTGCCCTGCAGCGGGCGGGTAGTTAAACGCAGACGGAGGCCCCGGGGATCCTACCAGACGCGTAGAGAGGAATCAACACGAGGTCTGCGCGGTCCCTCCCAGAAAACAGAGGAGGTCACAGCGCAGTCCGTTTTGTGAAGCTGATGTTTTCTTGAGTTCAAAACCAGACCCTCGGAGCTGCTTTCCAAGGTCAAAAACGGGCAGTGTCTGCCAGAGGGAGGACGCCAAGGAGAGAGCCCAGGGCGCCTCCTCGAGGGGGAGGGATCACCGTGAGGCGATGCTTTGTTTTGTTTATTTTTTTCCAGAGTTGTCACGCTCGGAAGCCTGACACGTGAACGTGTTTCTGCCAGGCCTCCACTTTCCTCCCTGAGCCCGACTCGCTTTTCTTTTGGAAGTTTTTGAACGTTAATGAGAATGTTGGCGACAGGAACAGAGGCCTGTGCGGGACGTGGCACGTGGTGTGGCATTTAGACGCCTTCGGTGGCTCTGCATTTGCAGAAGCTGAGGGGCAAGTCCACGTGGGTCACGTCACAGCGTGGGGCTTGTGTTCAGTCCACGTGTGTCCCTGGCGTGCGCGGGATGTTTGTGCCCGTGGCCCGCGTGCTGCTCTACCCCTGGGCTGTGCGCGAGAAAGCACGTGAGTGAGGGGGACCCCGAGCGGCTGGTGTCTGTTGCACCCCCTCCAGGTTAAACATGAGAAAGGAAAGTTGGCCGCTTGAAACTGTAGGTAAAATGAGCGGCAGGGGTGGGCGGGCGGGTCAGCGGGAGGCCTGGGTCCCTGCGTGTGTGGTCAGGCATCGGGGTGCGCGGATGCAGCTCAGAACGTCCAAGGGGGTGAGCGACGGCACGTGGCCTGAGGCCTCAGCCACAGCAGCCACACCTGGCCACGCCCGCACGCGAGTGGCCATTTCCTAGCGTGGCGAGGGCCGTCTTTTGTTTGCTTGCTCTTGGCTTATTAGAGGAATCTTTGCTCCTCTGAGTTTATTTACCAGCTTGTCTCGCCCCCTCTGGTGGACTGTTCTGGGATCTCAGCACCTGACCGTCCCTCGGACGGGCGGCCAGCGGGTGTCTGCTCTCGGCCCGGGAGGCAGCGTGCCCAGGGCCCTGGGTGACAGGCGCCCGTGGGCCTGGAGCTCTGGGGTCCTGCTCGTGTTGCGGAAGCTGCTGAGACGTCCTGTGACCTTGAGCCTAAGAGATCCCGGCTGTGCTCGCTCTGCTAGGGGCCAGCCTCAGAAGCGAAGGGAGACTTCTGCTTGGGCACCTGAAACGGGAGATTAGCTTTTGATTTCAGGGTCCCATCCTCAGGGAAGCAGTTCAGAGCCACATCATTTGTCAAAGTCACGCTCTCTCCTTGATCGGAGGAGTGGTTGGTCTGGGCCCCAGCATAGGTCCGGCCACGGGGGATCCGGGACCCACAGCCCAGGCCTCCGCTGTCTCTCTGGAGAGGAAGGTGGCAGTCAGGCTGCCTCTGGGAACTGGTACGATCTGAGGCTATGCCGGTGGCCCTGGCACGTACAATTGGGGGTGTTTCCCTTCGGGAGTTTTTCTTACCTTCCAAAGCCCTATGAGTCGTGGCCCCCGCGGACGGCACCTTCCCAGCCTGGCGGGAGGACAGTGACAGGTGACCTGTCCCCGTGGGCTGCATTCTTGGCCATGAAACGCCAGACTCTGCTGGACTCACC
This sequence comes from Miniopterus natalensis, assembly GCF_054644295.1. NCBI lineage: Eukaryota > Metazoa > Chordata > Mammalia > Chiroptera > Miniopteridae > Miniopterus > Miniopterus natalensis. The sequence continues at coordinate 84,058,477 of NC_142090.1, forward strand.
TGGGGAGAGCTTGGATGGCGAGACCTGAGGAGAGTCAGCTGCCCCAAGTCACTGAGGGACGGGATTTAAACCTGTCGCCTGGCTCTCGCCCTTTGTGACCGGCCGTGGCCCAGCCCCTTCAGAGCCTTCGGGGGTGTTCACAGTGGAACCTGATGGCCCCAGGTTAGGGTGCCTCCTTCAGAGAGGCCCTGACCAGGCATCCTGATTGCAGCTTCGTGTTTGGGTTAAATCCTGTTGCGTTTCGGTTCGTTCTGAGACATAGGGCGGCACATGCGTGTGTACCGTGTGTGTGTGTGTTCACACGGCTGTGCCTGGTCGAGGTATCTGTGGCTTTCCCCTCCCTGTCCCTGACCCCGCCCCCCGGCACACACGGGAGAGGCCCCTGGTTTTCTCCAGCTCGCACTGCGAGGCCTCCCAGCCCCCAGCCCCCATCACCCAGTAAGTGCTGAGAATACCCTGCAATGCCCCCCTGGTTTGGGATAACCTGGGTCCCCCTTCACGGACTGGCACCAGGCGGGCAGGGCGTGGAGAGGTGACAGGACACAGGTCCTCCAGGACCCCATAGGCCTGTGGACCCGCCAGGGGCAGAGAGGATGTCAGACTGTCCAGCTGGTGCCTTAGGATAGCTGAGCCAGGAGGGGGCACCCAGGGGACACTCCATGCCCCTTCCATGCACCCTCCCTGGGCATCTTAGCCAACAAGTCTGCCTCCTCGATCCTGCCCCCCCCCCCGACGAAGGCTCCCCACCCTCTCACACCCCAGACCACAGGCCTCCCTGAGGTCTCTTCCTAACCAGAAACTTACCTCTCCCCCTCGTCTCTCCTCTCTCCTTCCATCTTCCCTCCTCCCCCCGTTCCCCTCATGGCCGCGCAGCCCAGGCCTCAGCTCGGGCCCCAGGTTGCCTGTCCATCGGTGAGAGGGTCCCAGGTTGTCCCTGGAACAGCCCTCGGGCTCCCACCTGCAGTGGCTGTGCCCTTGGGTGGCAGGGGCCTGGGCCAGGGCCGTCCCCCTCTGTTGTCTGGACACTGTCGTCCGTCTGTTTCACTTTTCCTAAGGCCCCAGCGTCCCTGTGGAGAAGGCAGTGGGTAAAGTGTGTTTCATTTTCCAACAAGTCAGCAAGCGAGTGAGAGACGGGGAGAGATCCTGTGCCTCGAAGGGAGGCCGGTGCGGGGCCCCGCCCGAGGCAGGGTCCCTGCGGGAGGCATGCCTGGGAAGGGCTGGCCCGCCGGGCGCAGGCTGTGTCTGCTTGTCCGTGGCTACCACCCTGCCAGGGCCCAGCAAGGTGGGCACCCTGGGCGTCCGCCTCCTGCGACGCCCCTGGGCCGGGTGGGCCGTGCGTCTAGGGTGAGCTTCCTGAGGATGATTTTCACCAGCAAAAGCGCTGCCCCCCGGAGCACACCCAGGAAGTCACCTCCCCCTCTGGCTGCCGCCCAGCCGAGGGGAGACAGGACCCGCCCCAGGGAGTGCCATCCGTCTGTCTGCCCCAGCCCTTCCTGAGCCTGTCCATCTGTCTGTCCAGCCCTTCCTGGGCCTGGCTGCCCTGCGCGCGCCTTCCTCCCTGCTAAGGGCGAGGGGCCACGGGAAAGGCTGGGCTGCCCTCCGCTGAGCCTGCATTTCCGACCGAGCCTCTCCGCTCGGCTCTGAAGACACAGGGACGTAAACAACGCAGAGGAAGTGCCCTGCCGACCTTGGGAGGGCCCCGGGGGTCCTCCTGGCCCATAGCCTAGAGGGGGCCGAGGGTCCCAGGCTCCCCATGTCTCCTGTGAGGGGCACGAACCTCTCGGCCGAGCCCCGGTTGACGAGGGGGTCAGGGCTGCATGGGGGCTCCGCCTGTGCTTGCGCCCGGTCCCATGTTGAATGTAGTGGAGGTGGTGCTGCCTGTGAGCACGAGAGGGACATCCCAGCCCTGGCCGGCTTGGCTCAGTGGTTAGAGTGTCGGCCCGTGGACTGAAGGGTCCCGGGTTCGATTCCAGCCAAGGGCATGCACCTCAGTTGCAGGCTCGATCCGTGGCCCTGGTTGAGGCTCGTGCAGGAAGAACCATCAATGTTTCTCTGTCTCTCTCCCTTCCTCTCTATCTGAAAAACACTGGAAACAATATCCTTGGGTGAGGATTTAAAAAATAAAAAAGAAGGGACATCCCGGGAGGGACAGATGTGGGACCTTGTCCTGCAGGACACTAGGGGAAGTAGAGTCAGTGCTAGGAGCTGGTGGTCGAATAGGACTGTGCCCAACCCATGGGGCAAGAGAGGCGAGGGGTGGGTGCCCACACCATGCTGGGCTTGGACACGTGTGTCTCCTCAGGGAGCTTCCACTGGGAAGCCGCCCCCCACACACACACACAACAGCCCCTCTTCTCTGCTCCACAGACTTGTTCCTGTCGGATTTCAGGCCACAGAAATGGAGCACATACTTCTCTCTGACTGAGGGAGATCGTGTCCCAAGTCCTATTAAAATGTGGAGTCATTTGAAATGGGTTTTGATGAGTGTATAGGAGTTCTTCACCAGTTGGTTTGGGGAGGGTGGGCCTTTCAGTTAGAGGGAAGAAGGAAGAAAGCGGCTGAGTGTGTTTAGACCTGCCAGCAGCCTGTTGGTAGGAGGGGGTACCAGCCAGGAGCCCCCGCTAAGTGTTTGGAGATGAGAGTCTGCAGCCAGGGTCTGGGCAGGGTGTCAGGGCCCAGAGGAGCCTGCAGGGTTGAGCAGGGGAGTGACGAAGGTCTCCAGCACCTGAGGGCAGGGCTGGAGTGAGGGGCCTCGAGGCCGGTAGCTGGGGCCAGATGAGGGGAGATGCCCCACCCAGGGGCAGGGACGGGGTGTGGACCCAGCGGGCTCTGTGCAGAGCTGACCAGGGATTCTGGTGGTTGCTGGAAGCTTCTCTGCTGTGAGCATGGGATCCCAGGGAATCGGCCTGACTTTGGGGGAGGTGGTGGCTCTTGAGGGGCAGGTCCCAGGATGGGGGTCCTCTCTAGGCTGCTTTGGGTGTCCTCCCAGGGGTGGCCACCTCCCCTGTGCCAACTGCTTGTCCCTCGGCCGACGCCAGCCCTGGGACTGAAACAGCCGTCGGAGGGTTTCGGCTGGGAGTTTAAGGGAGAGGAAAAGGGGGAAAGAATCCAAAAGGAAGCGACCAGGCGGCGGAGCAGGCGGAGCCAGTGCGGCCGGAGGCACTGACTGGGCAGGCCCGCCCACCACAGCCCCAGGCGGCCGCGATCCGGGCTCCCTCCTCCTACCAGACCAGTTCTCCCCGCTGCCCTCTGAATGGGCCTCCTGGGAGGTGGCCGCCCAGTGTCCCGCCCCAGCTTCCCCGGGACACCGGAATCCAGAGTGGCCCTGCCCGAGTGGGTGTGGGACACCACGCACCGCACAGGGCCGCAGGGACAAGCCCTCAGAGCGCCTCCGCCCGGCCCCCGACTTCCCAGGCCCTTCCACGGACAGACCCGAGCCCGGGGTACCCAGGTGAGCAGCCCGCAGCCCCAGACCGGCACCTCGGGCCTTGTCCGGTTGCTGATACTGAAACCTGAGCTCCGCCGGTGGGGGAGGGGACCGGGGAGCGACTAGGTGGGCTGCGGGGTCTAGGAGCCCGGAAGCTGGGAGACCAACCAGATTGGGAGGATGGTGGCTCTTCCCAGCGTCCCTGTCACTTGGCGACAGCCCTGTGGTCCCTGAGACTCTGGAGCCAAACGCCCCAGCCCCGGAGCATGGGACTGGCTCCAGAAGAAAAGCCATGCTTTGTCTGCTGTGGCTCGTGGGCCGGGAGAGCCTGGTTTACAGATGTGCGGCTTTCCGGAGCTGCTGCTTCCCAGCACAGCACATTCTTTCGCTGAAACTGAGAAAATGCAGAAAAATGCGCCAGCCCCATTCAGGGGCCGAGCTGTCCACCCGGGGGAGCCGCCCCAGGACGGGGGCTGAGGCTGCCCCAGTGGAGAAGCCGTGTTTTCACCTGATGCTAAACCAGGCGCCAGGAGCCGAGCTGGGGTTTCAGAACGAGAGTTACTGCCGTCAGGTCCACTGGCGGAGCAGAGGGAGGGCTCCCAACAGGTCCCCGGCCAGCACTCAAGACCCACAGCCACCAGAATATCCTGACGTGGGTCGGCTGAGGTTCTGCTGGGAAGCGTGTCTGGGTCCTTCCCTGCCCCTCGCCTCTCATATCTCCTAGGGGAGCCCCCGCCCCGCCGGCAGGGCGCCCAGCTCTGAGGGTGGCCTGGGCAGGGCAAGTGCACGTGACGGTGGCCGCTCTGGGGCCCCTGTGTCCTTAGGTTCCACAGTCTTATCTGCAACCCGCTGACCCTGCGCCGACACAGCATGTGCATGATTTTGCTGGAAGGATTGGGGACAAATAATGGGGAGAGAGGGAGCCCCAAACACTGCACCGTGGAAAAGCAATGTGGACGCCCAGCGGCCCCCTTCTCGCTACGTCCGGCCCGAGTCTGTGTGCTCCCCTGCGGGCCGAGGGATTTCTCTGCGGTTGAGTGGAGATAATGTCTGTTCACGTTTTCCTGTGGTTTTAATGCCTTTTACGTGCAGCGGTAGTTTTCCGTGGATCCCACACATGTGGTTGTTATGTTAGAAATTGTCTGCTCAGGATGAAGATGTTTTTCTGACTCCAAAATGCGATTAAGAGGATTTGGGTTGGTTTACGTGAAGAGGGAGGTCATTCTCTGCCTCGTGGGCACGTGGCGATGGTTGTGGCCAGTGGGGGGGTCCAGGGCCTGAGCTGGTAGAGCTGCCTTTGGAGGTTCTGGGCGTTTTCTGAGCGGGAGCCACAGGCCCAGTGGCGATGATGCCCAGGGCACCCTCCCCATCCTGTCTCCAGTGGGTGGCAGGTTGGAGATGCGGGAGAGGGCAGTCCCTTCAGAGCAGGCCCCTGACCGTCAGATCCCCGATAGCGGCAGGGCCGTCTCGTGGGGAGAGTGTAGCTTCCCAAGTTGTAGGGGTGAGCGGCTCCGTGGAGCAGGGTTCATAACCGCCCCTTTCAGAGTAGGGGTCCCTGTGGGCACACGGACGCCTTCTGATGAGGATGATGCCAGGCGAGGCCTGCGTGTGGCTTGGTGCAATGCGGGGCACGGCCTGGGCACACAGCCAGAGGCAGCGGTTTCCCTAATTCTCATTATTCTCGTATAAAGTGGGCGCCTGTAACGGAACCAGGGCTTTCACCCACATGAGAGCCACCTGGGACTTCACGCCGCGACGCTGAGATCTGCCCCCTCCCCCCCACCGCGGAGCTGGGCCGAGAGCGTGAGGGCCGTGGGCCGTGGGCGGAGTGTGGGCGTGATGATGGGGTCATTCTGGATCCGCGGTCACATGTGAAGGGCCGTTTATGGACACTTCGCCTTCTCTGTTTACTGCCCTCAGTTTCTCCCTGTGTTTTAAGAAAACAGTAAGATGACAGTCGAAGGTGTGAAGCTGCCTGTGGCTTCGGAGCCAGGATGGGTGGGGTGCACTGTGGCTGAGGGTGTTGGTGCCGTGGGGAATCGGGCCGTGGCTGTCAGTGGCCCACCTGGAATCGACCCCACGTCCTAGGTCAGCTGTATTAATAGGACTTAAGTCCAAATACGAACAGGCTTTCTTTGCGTAACTGGATTAGTTGAATAAAGAATTTGAGCCCGACCGGGCGTGGCTCAGCGGTTGAGCGTCGACCTAGGATCCAGGCGATCGGGGTTCGATTCCCGGTCAGGGCACATGCCCGGGTTGCGGGCTCGGTCAGTGACTCTCTCGTCATTGATGTTTCTATCTCTCTCTCCCTCTCCTTTCCTCTCTCTGAAATCAATAAAGATATATTAAAAAAAAAAAAAAAAAAAAAAAGAATTTGAATAGTGAAGGACGGGGAACAGCCGGGATTCACCTGAGGCCACGCAGTCGCAGGTGTGGGCGGGACAGAGGCCGTGGTCCGTGGACACCGCACACGTGGACTTCCGGTGCAAGACCAGGGGGTGTGGGCAGCGGGGAAAGGGGCAGGAAGACTCCCCCGAGGACCCTTTGTGCCCCGTGCCGACCCCGGGTCTTGGTGGGTCAGGACCGGCCGTGGCACAGTCTGGGGGTGGCGTGGACGCACCCTTCTGATGCTCATTTCTGGCTCTTGCCTTTCACTTTTCTTGTCTCACTTTACTTACCTGGGTCGGGTAAGCGTTTCAGGAGCCTCCCTGGGGTGCTGGGGATGCGTCGCTGACTGGCCTGCGTGGCCATGGAGTGGGCGCTGCCCAAGAGGACAGTCGGGGTCCGGGGTTAGCAGGACCCTCCGTGGAACTAGCCCACCAGGTGGAAACAGTGTGGAGCCCCCAGGACAGGGTGTGGCAGAGGGTCCCCTCCTGGGGCTCTGCTCAGCCTTGTCGGGGACGAGACGACGCTGTGGGGACACAGGGAGGAGGTGATGTCTGCGCCGAGGGGAAAGGCCTCGGGGGGACCAGCTCTGCCCACACCTGGATCTCGGGTGCCCAGCCTCCAGGACATGAGAAGTTGAATGTCCGTCGTTTAAGCCCCACCTGTTTTCTGGGGCAGCTTAGCTGACCGAGGCCCCTAGTACTTGGGACCCAGCCTGCTGACCAAGGGGGCTGGACACAGAGCGAGCGGGACTGAGGTTCTGCTGGAGCCGGAGCCGGAGGCAGGGCTGCGCTGGAACCGTTCGGGCGCCAGGGAGAGCCCGGCGCCGTTTGTTAGCTTCCCGGCGGGTGTCGGCCGGGACACACACGCCTGACCGGGAGCCTCGCGGGTGGTAATGACTCGTGTGGACAGTTCACCACGAAAGCTTGTGAACTTTCCTGACAAAATGTATTCTGAGTCTCTGGGCTCCCGCTGGGATCGCAGCAGCCGCTGGTGGACGGCACCCAGGTGTCCATCCAGGGGTGAAGGGCGGACGGAGCGTGGTCCCTCCTCAAGTGGGGCATCACCAGCCTCAGAAAGGAAGGAAGTTCTGACTCGTGCCACAGCCGGATGGACCTCGAGGGCAGGGCGGATGGACCTTGGGGACAGGGCGGCCACCACAGGACAGATTCTGCTCGGTCCGGGACAGAGTCAGGTCACAGACAGACAGCAGGCGGTGGCCCAGGGGCAGGGGAAGGGTGGGGAGTGAGCGGGTGACGGGGACAGAAGCTCAGCTTTGCAGGGCGACAGGCTCTGTGCATGGACCTGGTGACCGCGCTCAGCCACCTGACGGTGGGCAACACCGCCGGGCTGTGCGGCCGAAGCGGCTCCCATGGGGTCTGTGTCGTGCGCATTTGACCACAGTTCGGAAGGAAATAGACACTCAGGTGAGCGCGGAGGGTGGGTCTGGACCACGTTTGGTGCCACGAGGCCTCTCCCCACCCGCAGCGCCCCAGCTCCGTGGGCGGCCCGTCCTCTGGGCACCCTCAGGGCCTCCAGCCCCTCCTGGTTCTTAACGTGCGGCAGGAAGGGAGCGTGTCTTCCCGGGAGCGCCCGCCGACGTGGCGCATGTGGGCCGCCGGCTCTCGCAGCTGCTGGGGCTTGGTCGCCGCCGGGAGGCTCGGCTCCCTCGGTGCATCTTCCTGTGGCCGGGAGGGAGGGGCCGTTTCCCTGGGTCCACATTAGAATTCCCCACACGGAGCCGTTCCGTGGGACGCGTGTTCTCCGTCCAGCACGTGTGAGTCCGACAGAGACACCGGACGTCTCCGGACAGGGTCCCGGCGCCACGAGCTGGCCTCTGGCTATTCTGTCGTTGGGGGAAAGGGAAATGGGGCCGTAGGTTTTCAAAGGGGGTTGATCGCAGTCGGCACGGGGACCTCACAGGAGGGACCCCGGGGCCTGCGCTGGCTCCACGCCCAGCCCTTCGGGGGGGTAGGGGCGTCAGGGTTGTGGGGGCATCGGGGGCGTCCAGAAGTAAGAGCTTTCCTGGTGCTCCCGGGAAATGGCCACCTCGGGCCATTGAAGACGTTCACGTATGTGTCCTGACGTGAGGGTTTATAGAAGAAAACGCACGACCAAGAAAGCCCGTGTTCATTCACCCGTCAGCCGCCCATCACGCCCTCTGCACTTGGGGGCATCGGCGGCTGGACTTCGGTTTTCATCAGAAGAGCAGGCGGGTGGCGTTTGCTCTCCCGTCTCCTGGGGTTTGGCTGATTAATTCTCGCTCTGCCTGGCCGCCAGCCCGTCGTCCCTCGCGCCCCACGAGGCTGGTTAAATGGCCCGTTGTCCGTGGACAGTTAACAGGGGAATTACAGAACGAGGGCTCCCTTTAAAAAAACTCTGCTCTGGAACCGCCGTGCACGGCCTCGCTTTTTAAAAAAAAAAAACGCTTTTTAATTTAGACTGAACGGCAGGAAAAGGACTGTTTTATCTGCGGAATGCTTTGTGTAAACCTCGTGGTAACCGTCAGGCAGAAATCGAGAGCAGAGAGAAACAGGAGAAAAGGAGGCAGCTCAAGTCGCCGTGGAAACCCGCGACTCAGGGGACGGGGACGGGGACGGGGGACGGGGGACGGGGGCGAAACAGAGAAGCTCCGAGCTGAGCGGGCCCTGGAGTCACCCCGAGCTACTCCGTGGGGACCCGTCGAAGAACATCCTGAAAGCCCCAGAGGTCGAGGCCGCGCCCTGCGTCCAGGGCTGTGGCGGAGCCCAGACCAGGACCTGAGACCGGAGCTCTCCCTCCCAGAGCCCCAGGCTCACCCCTAAAATACAGTGAAAGGAAGAGAGAACCGGCTCCATGTTCCAAGCTGCAGAGAAAGGACACTAGTGAGCTACACAGTCCTGGGTGTGGGCAGGAGGGAGGGGTGCGGGTCAGATAGTTGGGCCACGTGATGGATCGGTGATCGATCGATCGATGGGAGGGAGGGAGAGTCTTACTCCTTCAGGTTTATTGTGACCGTGCCTGTTGATTATGGATCAAAGGTCGACGCTGGCTTTTTAGGTAAATAACAAACCTGCAGAGCAAGTATCGTCTTGACCTCAGTTAAATTCATCTTATTTTTAATTAAAGGTCACAGGAGACATTTGATGGTCATCTGTAATTATTAACAGTGATCGATATGTGAGCAATTTTAATAGGGTTTGTAAGGTTCTTTATGTCACCGGGAAGATAAGGAAATTTTTATTTTTTTTAATGTCTCGCACCCTGACTTTTGTTAGTAAGTTGTGGGTCCTGCACCCAGGATATGAGCCGTGCCTGGGATAAACCTGATGTTGGGGTCCCTCCCCCCTCATTTTTTACTGTAGGGCTGGTCCCTCCTCATGGGTCTCGGGCCTCTGGTGGGGCAGCAGGCTCCGGGGGACAGCAGGCTCGGGGGACAGCAGGCTCTGGGGACAGCAGGCTCTGGGGGACAGCAGGCTCTGGGGGACAGCAGGCTCGGGGGACAGCAGGCTCTGGGGGACAGCAGGCTCTGGGGGACAGCAGGCTCGGGGGACAGCAGGCTCGGGGGACAGCAGGCTCTGGGGGACAGCAGGCTCGGGGGACAGCAGGCTCTGGGGGACAGCAGGCTCGGGGGACAGCAGGCTCGGGGGACAGCAGGCTCTGGCAGACATCGAGCTAGTGGTCCCTTCTTCCTGTTAACTTACACGTGATGTAAACAGTGGACGGCAGGGAGCCGGGTCATCCGGCCTCCCACGGACCTCCTCCAGCAAGAGCATAAAAATAGGCCCGTGACCCTCCCTCACCCTCCCTCCGGGTAAAGGAAGTGCAGGAAGGGGAAGGCAGGGGGGCGGCCACACCCCAGGCCGAGGGAGAGGGTGCCCCTGTCCCCAGGCCGGGACACCCGCTGGCACCGGGGACAACCAGGAAGTGATGGTCAGAGTCCCAAACACCGAGGGACCCAGCAGCCTCCTGGGTGTGGGCAGGGAAGGGAGACGGGCCTTTCGGGAGAGATGCAGGGACCTAAGGAGGCGTGTTGGGGCCCAGATCCGGTGGGGCACTGATGTGCAGGGCCCGTGGGGCACTTCGGGGGCTGGTCCCCATGGGGCCTCGCCTAGGAAGCTTGTGGCTGCCCCAGAGCCCCTCGCGGACCTGGTGAAGGACCCGTGTGTCCACAGTGGCGTCTGGAGCGGAGACGGGCGGCCTTGCACAGGTTCACGCAGAAGGCAGCTTCCGCGAGTGTCACCTCAAGACCCCCTTGCGGACAGGACACCCCATCTGCTGTGATCACCCCAGGCCTCCCGCCACTGGGTCGGAGCAGACAGTCGTCTGTTTAGAGATTCCGCCCGTAGTTTGACTGTGAACAGCAAGTGTGCAAGGCAGGCGCCCGCATCCTGCCTGCTCTGAGGCGGGCGCGTGTCAAGAAGCAGGTGGACCCACCGCAGGGCGTGTGGCCTGCAGGTCTAACCCATGGAACTGGGCATCTGTCCGTCCTTCTCTGGCCCGTGGGGGTCCAACCCCAGCTCCTCTTCTGGCCCCTCAGCAGCCCTCCTCCTGGTCACCCTCCTGGCTGCCCGTGTTTGGCTCTGCCCCTGAGCTTGGGAGTCGGGACGCCCGGCGGGAGACTGTGCCCCGAGTGCCCCTCTGCCCTCCGCAGCCCCCTCCTCTGAGCTCTTGGCCTGCACGTCCTGGCTGCTTCGGCAGCCCCGAGCCCCAACTTTATCTCCCCAGAACCTCAGGACCGCCACAGCCCCGACCATGGGCCTCTGCTCGGCCTCCCTCCCGCACGCTCGGAGTGGAACAGTCCGAGGCTGTGGGGGTCGGACTCGCCTCTGTGCCATCCCGTCTGGGCGCTGAGTTCCCTGAGTGACGTGACGTTTTCTCACTGTCGCTGCTCTGTCCCCAGTCCTTCCTGTTTCAGAGCAGAAAACAAAATGACTGCGTGTCCTTTGCTATTATTTTGCTGACCGTGGTAGGTTTGTCCGGGACTGAAAGCTTACTTAAAAAAAACAAAAGGCAAGGTTTTGCCCAGAAGTGACGGAGCCGGGCCACAGGTAGAAGAGCATCTCGTCGGTGGAGTGTGTGAGATTCCGTGGCGTGTGTGGGCTTGGTGTTCAGGGCTCTCAGCTTCTCATCTCTTGCCTGATGGGGGCTGGGCAGGGTGGGCTGCACCTCTTGGGGTGAGGACACTGCGGGGGGGACAGTGTTGGAGGCGGGAGGTGTGCCTGAAAACCTCGGGCCTGGGGGATGAGCTGAGTTTCTAGCCCCGGGGACCCTTGGGGGCCGTGTGCCCTCAGCCACGGCTGCACTTGATGAAACGTGGTCTTTCGCAGAGGGAAGGTCTCGCCTCCTCCAAAGTGAGAAATGTCCTGATGGCCACCACGGTCCATGAGCCTCTCAGGGTAAACTGGCCCTCGGGTGGTGACACTGGGCCCCCCCGGCTCGCACAGTGAGGACGGCAGCTCACGCTTCCCTGATGGAAGCTTCGAGCAAGGGCAGGTGCCAGGCGACCTGCGCGTGGGCCGAGCCAGCAGGCGTCACCCACCCCGGGTGGAGCCGGCACCTGCTTCAGCAGCAGGAAGCTCCGGAAGGGACACCGCTCCTCACAGACACAAGCAGTAACCAGGCCCCTCTGCTCTGTGTCCTGCTGCAGAACCTCGAGGCTGCCCCGAGGTCCTCGGTCACTCCGTGGGGATGTCAGAGAGCCCCGTGGGACCCAAACCCTCTGCACCGTCCTTCCCTCGGGCCTTTGGGTCCTCCTGCGCCATCGCCAGCAGCAGCCCCGGCTCTCGGAGGGACAGGTCAGCGGGGGGCCGCTCGCGGGCGGGGCCGTGGTGGGCGGGGCCGTGGTGGGTGGGGCTGCCCGTGGCTTAGCCCTGTGCTGTCTCGGATCCCCTCTGACCCGTGTGCCTCCTGAACAGCCCCTCGTCCGCCGAGCACCAGTGGGTGGACGCCAGCCCCAAACCCACGCAGGCCCTGCTGGGGAGCAGCCGGCCCCCAGGAAGCCTCCCCAGCACCAGCGAGTTCCCGGGCCCTGGCAAGGACAGCCCCAGCCCCGGGCGGCCGCATCTCCCGCCTGCCGAGCTCCAGGCCTCTTTCCACAGCCACGTGCTGTCGCTGGCGGAGCCACCGGAAGCTCTGGGCCCCCCGAGCAGCCAGGCCTTCCTGGGCTTTGGCACAGCCCCTGTGGGAAGCGGCCTGACCCCTGGAGAGGACCCCGGGGCCCTGCTGGCCGGTTCCCACGCGGCGTCCCAGCCCCTCGGCACCCCGCGGACAGCTGCAGCAGCTGTCGACAATGGCTTCCTGCCGCACAGCTTTCTCACGGTGGCTCCCGGCCACGGCGGCCACCACAGCCCCGTCCTGCAGGGGCCGGGCCTGTCGCTGCCCGGGCAGCCGCCCCTCCCCGAGAAGAAGCGGGCCTCGGAGGGGGACCACTCCCTGGGCTCAGTGTCGCCTTCCTCCAGCGGCTTCTCCAGCCCGCACAGCGGGAGCACCATGAGCATCCCTTTCCCCAACGTCCTGCCGGACTTTTCCAAGCCTCCCGAGGCAGCAGCTCCTTCTCCGGGTACGTGTGTCCCTCCAGTGGGCGGCACTCGGGAAGCACCCCTGGGTTCGCAGGGGGCCTGGGAGCCAGCATAACCTCTCGTACTGGGCTGGGCGCCTCAGAGGCACATCGGGGCGTCCAGGGCATTTCCCATCTTCTGGCCCAAGATGCCGTGGTCCCTCTAATTCCCCTCTGCCCCTGCGTCTGTCCACGTGGGTCCATCCCCGCAGCTGACGTGCAGGTGTCTGCCGTGGTTCCGTTTCTCTGTTCACCCCAAACCAGTGTCCTTGAGGGATCACTCTGTTTTTTAAATTAAACGAACGCCTCTGAAGTTAATCACGAACTACTGTGCATTGTAAGGTCCTGGCCCCGTTGTGCGTGACCGGCCTTGCCCTGCGCCCGTCCTTCTAACCACGCGCAGTCGGGTGTTTGCGGAGCCCAACCTCGGGGTCGCGCCGTCTGTCGCATCCCCCTGGAGTAGCCGCCCGCCCGTGCCCAGGGCGGGGCTGACCCTCAGTTCCCCGGGAGGTGAGAGCTTCAGTACTGCCCTTCACAGTTACCGCTTCAATTCTGTTTTGCAGACAACGCAGGCGAAAAGCAGATGTCGGTGAGCTTCGTGCAGGACACCTCCAAGTTCTGGTACAAGGCGGACATCTCCAGGGAGCAAGGTGCGTGGTGGAAGGGCGGGGTCAGCATCCCTCGGGAGGGGGGCCGGGGGGCACGTGCCCAGGACGGAGGGGTCAGAGCAGCAGTGACGGGAGACGAGGGTCAGGAGGAGGAACAGGTGTCTCTCCAGGGCGGCTGCACGTCACCTGCGTTTCCCCGCGTGGCAGAGCCGAGCGCTGAGTGACAGGTGGCCGGTGGGCTGCACAGACCGCCTCGCACACGCGCCACCTGGTCTGGCGCAGCTTCGGCAGCTCGGGACCTGAGGTCATCTGCAGTTCCGAGCAGCTCGGTCATGGGTCACTCTTTGCCGGAGCCTGAGTAGACGAGGTGTCCGCCTTGGAGCCGGGCGGGTCCCTCTGGGTGAACAGCAGTCGTTTCCTCAGGACTCATGGTCCCCGCGGCATGCTGGCCTCCACTCACCACGGGGCCTGAGTCCCCGGTAGAGGCCGTGACCCGGCCACCTGGGGGCGCTACTCCCAGGGCATCACTCAGAGAGGACGGTATGTGACCCGCCCAGGAGCCCGGGAGACGCCACCAAGGCTCTGGAAATGAAGGTCCCCGGGGGCTTCCTGGTGACGCTGAGAAGGGGGTGTCAGGCTTAGCCCGGGAAGGGGGGCACACAGGCCGGCTGCCCTGTGCTGCGGGCTCAGCCTCGGGGTTTCCCAGAGATGCCTGGACGAAGAATTAAGTGGCTGCAAACCACTGTCCAGCTTCCTCTCTGAATTCTCTGCTCAGTTCAGCAGATAGCCACAGTGTGAGAATGGGCTTTTCTTCACGAGCTCAATGACACTATTGTCCCTTAACATGGGGGAGCCGAGGCACAGAGACTCCTCACCCCCCGAATTGGCCTTTGTGGCCCAGCTGGGCACCAAGCACAGGTCAGGGCTCCATTCCCATCCCCATGATTGTGGCCGTCAGCTCCAGCGCCTCGGCCCTTGGCGAACTGGACAGACTGACCAGTGCTGGTCAAGCACCATGTTCTAGCATATTCCATGTGGACCTGGTCTTCCCATCAGAGCAGCCCTGTAGGCCAGGGGCTGGGCTGGGCTGGCCGGGCTGCCCTCCCCTGACCCGACAGCCGGGGTCTAGCAGGTGGGTGTGGCTGCAGGTGACAGAGCCTGCCTGGGGGAGTCTAATCTTAGCCACATGTTTAAAAGGTTCCCTTGGGTGGAGCTCATCTCAAAATAGCTGCCACATGCCCTGGGCAGGGATGTTAGAGCTGAGCTCTGAAATGTAACTTCTAGGCATTTTATAAGGACGACAACCTCACCAAGGAGTGTCCCGTGGGTGTGCCAGGTTCCCCACGTGGCGGAGCTGCCAGGGGCTTTGTTTGGTTTTAACTGTCGGATGTGCCTGCCTTTTATCAAAGCCACAGTGAAATTTCCAAAAGAAAATCCCGCCAGCCTGTTTTGGAGCCTCATGGGTCCCCTGTTGCTGTGGGGACATTAATTCCCTGGGGTGTTTCTGAGGCGAACATAAAAATACCTCAGGAGGGAACCAGCTGCAGCAAAAGGGGATTGGACACAGCTGTCCCGGCCGCAGTCTCTGGGACTTTGCCTCTCCCTGTCCCTGGAGGCGCTGGTTGCTGGGAGAGGGGGGCCGAGGATGGCTTGTCCTCTTCCACAGGACAGGGAGAGACCCAGGCCCGTGGCCCTCGGGACGGGACACGCTCAGTCCTACACCCTCAGCGGCTGGGCTCGCCGGCTCATTCCTGTTTCAGTGCAGAGCCTGACGTCCCCAAGCTCCCTCCCCAGGCAGAGCGGGCGGCCTTGCTTTCGGGCGGACGCCTCCCCTGTGCTGCTCCCAAGCCCAGGCCCCGGGAGGAGCACCTCTCTCCACCAAAGTGGAATAAAGTTGTGACTTAACGCCCTGGCGATGTGCGTCACAATGCAAAAACATAATTAACGTGAGTGATCTTTTCACTACTTTAAAAAGTAATGCCCGTGCAGCCCCCACATTTAGAAAATATGCTAGAGGTGTGCGACTGGCCCACGGCCCTGCCTGGCCTCCCCGCCGTTGTCACACTGGGTAGGTGGGGGCAGCGGGGGTGAGGCTGGCCGCCCCCCAGGGTCTGGCCTGTGCCCTCGTGGGGCCACGCCAAACCAGCTCCCCTTGGAGAGTGCGTGTTTTCTGTCCCTCTGTCCTGCCAGCTCCTGCCTAGTGGCCTTGTCCTGCCAGGGGCAGGGGCAGGGCCAGCCTCCAGCTGGAGTAGGGGCCTCAGACAGGACGCTGACGTCACTGAGCGTGACACAGTTCCTGCCGCTCACTGGTTTACTTCCTTGGGTCTCACAGAATGATGACGTTTTCAGGGCTGGGATTCTGTTTTACTTTATGTTTGAAATCCCAAGTTTTCTCTTTTTTTTCTTATAAACATATAAGTCTATGAGAGAAATTATGAGATGTGTCAGTTTACCAGACGAGCTTCTGGCCGACGTCTGGGCAGCATGAACCCTGAGGTTGCCGTCACCCCAATGCACCCCTCTTCCTCTCTTGTGAGCAGAGGACCCTGGGTGCCAGATTCCCAGCAGGGAGGGGAGGGTATTTTTTTAGGGAACAGTTATGAGCTAGATGACCCCAGGGCCACCTAGGAAAAACAGCATAGATACGCCAGGCTCAGCGGTCAGCCCTGCGCCATTGATGATGGTCATGTGGAGAAAGACTCCCCGGCCCCGTCAGACTGGGCACAGCTGGCCGCAGTGGCCACGGAGCCATGGGACGATAGCCTACAGCCACTTTTTTGCCATCCCCTTGGGCAGATCTTGGAATTTGTATGAAATACTGAATTTTGAGCAACTTTGGGGGGCATCTCTTTATGTGATTGGAAACTTCTTTCCTTCTATTGAAAGTTGGCAGCCTCTGCCCCACGTCCCACCCGCCACACTGTGTGTACTGGGACCTGGGCTGTCAGGTGGGGTCTGCATTTGGGCTTCATGGGTGCTGCGGGATTAGTGGGGTCGTGTGACCCAGTGGGAGGTGCCACCCTGTGTGTCTAAATCCTCACCAGGCTCCCACAAAAAAACATCTCATTGCAAAGCCCTCCCTGAGGGCCCGAGTGCATGTGTTCCTCCCAAGAGGGGACCCTGGCCCACTCCCACTGGCCCAGTTTGCAAAAGGAGGGGCAGAGAGCCTTCTCGGGGCATCATGGTGGAAACACGTGTGCCCAGCAGACCCTCATGTCTCTCTGCCCCCCTCTAGCCATCGCCATGCTGAAGGACAAGGAGCCTGGGTCCTTCATCGTCCGGGACAGCCACTCCTTCCGAGGCGCCTACGGCCTGGCCATGAAGGTGGCCACACCCCCGCCTTCTGTCCTGCAGCTGAACAAGAAAGGTGGGTGCCCCAGGACCGACCCCTCCTTTCCCTCTCTCTCATTCTGTGTCTGCTCATGAGACGTAGGTGACTTAGACCGGCGCCCACAGGTGTTCTCCTTAGTATTTTTTTTTCGGGTGCATTTTGTTAAGCACGATTTTTGTTCAGAAAAGGTTAATTATTTGTAAATTTCGTTTCTTTATTGCTTTGAATGGGTGATCCTCCCATTGTCCAGAGGTGGGCGCAGCAGTCCAAGGCCTCTGCCAGGTGTCACGCTCTCCCCTCGGTCCCCGCGGTGACTGTCCCCTCCTGCAGGTGGCGCTCACCCCCATTTTCTTATATAAAGGACACACTGTGTGCATGATGCTGTCCCAGCACCAGGGTTACGTGAGCCTGGAGGGCTGCTGTCCTTACGTTGTCCCTCCTCACAGCAGGGACAGCACCTCCCTCCCGTCTGGCTCTGCGCACCCTGCCCAGGGGACCGAGACCAGCGGGTCGTGTGTGGATGTGTCGGATCTGTCACAGGCGGCCTCTCTGGGCAGCCCTCCCTGTGACTGCTGTGCCCGCTCCCGCCTTCCCACGCTCTCGGTTTCTGAAAACTCTGTTTCTTTCTGTTACACCTCCTACCACAGCTGGAGACCTGGCCAACGAGCTGGTTCGGCACTTTTTGATCGAGTGCACCTCGAAGGGGGTGCGGTTGAAAGGCTGCTCGAATGAGCCCTACTTTGGTAAGTGGCTGGAGCGGCTGGAACACGGGGCCCCGAGAGCTGGCCGTCGCTCTGGTGAGCGTCACTCACAGCGTTTCCTTAAGCCCCGGTTCTGAGGTTCCTCTCACCTACTACCACCTGTAAGATAAACCGGGTAGTAATTGTTCTGGAACGTTTCTCGGCACCCAGAAGACAACAAGCAGGGGCTGGGGCTGGGAGAGCCGGCGGGGCAGGGAGTGTGGCCGAGCTTGGAGCCTGAGCACGGCCCATCCCACGGTTGCAGGAGAGACGCGGGCCTTCCTCTCCGAGAGGTGAAGCCGCCCACCCGCAGGCTTGTGGGAAAGGCCCTGAGCGGCCGGGGGAGGCCTGGGTGCACTCACCCAGAGCCCTGGGAGCCCCGTCCAGAGACGGGGAGAGGTTGCCACCATCTGACTCACAGGCTGCCGTTTATTCTTACAAATTGGCGACGATGTGCTTCTGCCAGGAATCTTTGTGAAGTTTTTGCATAAAGTCCCTCCAATGCAGTGTGTTAGCTGCTGAAATTCCCGGGCGCTCCTTCTGCAGCGGGGAGATCTGCTGGTGAGTGAAGCCCTCTCAGGATCCTGTTAATGCTCCTCTGCTCTCCGTTCGCAGGGAGCCTGACAGCCTTGGTGTGTCAGCACTCCATCACCCCCTTGGCACTGCCCTGCAAGCTGCTCATCCCAGACCGAGGTACGTGGCCGGGCCCTGCCCTGGCGCTCCGAGAGGCGTCACCTGGGACCCGGCAGCCACCCGGGTGTCGGAATCCGCGAAGGTCCAGTGGGAAAGACGGGCCAGGCGGCTTTTCCTCACTGTGCTCCGTGGGTGAACCCTACGGATGCTGAGTGGTTGACCCAGGTCAAGGACAGGAGAGGTGGCCTCGCTGCACCCACATCTCAGCTGTGCTGTTCACCCGGGCTTTTCTTGTTCCTTCCCGCAGATCCACTGGAGGAAATAGCAGAAAGTTCTCCCCAAACGGCAGCCAACTCCGCGGCCGAGCTGCTGAAGCAGGGGGCAGGTCAGTCTCGCGGGTCCCTGTCCTCGCCCTGGTCACTGGGGCAGCGGGATTCAGGGTCACAGCCTCCGCCCTCGCCCTGGTCTCTGGGTTTCCTGTCCTTCTGTGTGTTCGAAGGTTCCTTTCCCATTACGGCCAGAATATCCCTCTGACTGGAGCACGGTTAGATTCAGTGGGATTAGTGCCATGTCCCACGTTTAGTGTGGGGGAGACGTTTTGAGATAGGACGGGGTGAACTGCCCCTCCAGCTGTCATCCGAAGGAGCCAACGGTGCTGCCCACCACCCAGGATGACACAACCCCCCCTCTGGCAGCCTCCCCAGGGCACCTTTTTTTTTTCTTCTATTAATAGACTTTATTTTTTTAGAGCATTTTTAGGTTTACAGCAAAATGGGGCGGAAATTACTGAGAGTTGCCTGTATCACCCTGCCCCACGTGCGCACTTGTAAACACCCCCCACCAGGTGGGACAGGTGTCACAGCTGATGCACCTGCATTGACACGTCACCACCCAGAGCCCCCGGTTTCCTTCAGGGGTCACTCTTGGTGTGCGTTCTAGGGGCCTGGACGAATGTATAGTGACAGGTAACCCACCGTTGTAGTATCAGACAGTCGTTTCTCTGCTCTGCCTGTTCATCCCTCCCCTCCACCCGAGGCAGCCCCTGAGCTTTTCCTGTCCCCATAGCTTTGCCTTTTCCAGAGTGTCATATGGTTGGAATCACACATTATGTAGCCTTTTCAAACGGTTTCTTTCACTTAATCCTACGCATTTAAAGCTCCTCCATGTCATTCTGGCTTCATAGCTCATCTCTTTTTATTTTATTTTTTAATTTTTTTATTTTTATTTTTTTAATATATCTTTATTGATTTCAGAGAGAGGAAAGGAGAGGGAGAGAGAGAGACAGAAACATCAATGATGAGAGAGTCATTGATCGAGCCCGCAACCAGGGCATCTGCCCTGACCGGGAATCGAACCCCAGTCTCCTGGATCCCAGGTTGACGTTCAACCGCTGAGCCACGCCCAGCTGGGCAGCTCATCTCTTTTTAGTGCTAAATGATATTCTGTTGTCTGGATGGACCACAGTTTGCTCACCCATCACCTACTGCAGGGCATCTCGGTTGCTTTCTAGTTTTGGCAACTATGAATAAAGCTGCTGTAAACATCGTCCCTGTGAACGCTTTGTGTGAACACAAGTTTTCAGCTCATTTGGGTAAATACCAGGGAGCGAGACTGCTGGATCTCATGGCAAAAGTATGTTTAATTTTGTAAGAAACCACCAGACTGTCTTCCATAGTGGCTGCGCCACCTGCGTCCCCACCAGCAGCGGGTGAGACCCCTGCCGCTCCTTGTCCTCCCGGCATCAGAAGTTGTCAGTGCTCAGGGCCTGGCCGCTCTGACGTGTGCTTAGCAGTGTCTGGTTGTTGTTTGGATCTGCATTTTCTCAGTGCGTGTGATACTGAACATCTTGTCATAAACTTATTCACTTTCTGTCTTCTGCGGTGAGATGTCTATTAAGGTCGTTGGGCCATTTTTTTAAGAATGAGGTGATTGCCTGGCTGTTAAGTTTTAAGATTCTTTGCATGTTCTGGATCACGGTCCTTTATCACTTTCTCAATCTCCTGACAGCACCTCTTACAGAGCAGAAATCTTTAATTTCAATGAAATCCAGTTTACCGATTCTTTCTTTGGTGTTGTATCTAAAAAGTTATCACTAAGCCCGGCTGGTGTGGCTCAGCGGTTGAGCATTGACCTAGGATCCAGGAGATCGTAGTTCAATTCCCGATTGGGGCACATACCCGGGTTGCAGGCTCAATCCTCAGTAGGGAGCATGCAGGAGGCAGCCGATCAATGACTCTCTCATTATTGATGTTTCTCTCTCCCCGCTCACTCTCTCTGAAATCAATAAAGACATATTTTTTTTAAAAAAAAGTTATCGCTAAGCCCAGGGTCCTCTAGGTTTTCTCCTATGTTATCTTTTAGGAGTTTTATAGTGTTGCATTTTATATGTAAATCTGTGATCCATTTTGAGCTAATTTTGGGGAAGGGTGTGAAATCTGTGTGTAGATTCATTGTTTTAAATAGATAGATGATAGATAGATGTCCAGTTGTTCCAGCATCATTTGCTGAAAAGCGTGTCTTCGCTTCAGTTGCCTGTAGTCCTTTGTGAAAGATCAGTTGACTATATTTGTGGGGCCTGGTTCTGGGCTCTCTTTTGCCCCATTGACCTGTGTGTCTGTTCTCTCATTGAGACCACACGGCCTCGATCACTGTAGCTTTGTAGTCGGTCTTGAAGTTGGATAGTGTCTGTCCTCCATCTTCTGCTTCCACACAGTGTCGGCTGTCCTGGGTCGCCTGCCTCCATATAAACTTTAGAATCAGTTTGTCGACGTCTATAAAATAACCTGCTGGGATTTTTATGGGGATTGCGCTGAATCTGCAAATCCAGTTGGGAAAAAATGACCATATTGAGTCACCCTGTCCATGAACATGGGTTACCTCCCCATGTATTCACGTCTTTGATATTTTTATCAGACTTTGTAGTTTCCCTCATATAAATCGTGTACATATTTTATTAGATTTATACCTAGGTATTTTGGGGGGTGTTGGTGTAAATGTTGTTGTGTTTTTAACTTCAAATACCACCTGCTCTCTATTGATATGTAGGAAAGCCAGGGACGAGCTCACTGTCCCCGTGTTCCTGTCAGGTGGTCCCTGGAATCACCAGGGCTTGTAGTAGCTTTTATTTTAATTTTTTTAAATGTGTTTTTTTATTGATTTCAGAAAGAGAGAGAGAGAGAGAGAGAAACATCAATGATGAGAGTCATTAATCGGCTGCCTCCTGCATGCCCCCTACTGGGGATCGAGCCTGCAACCTGGGCATGTGCCCTGACCGAGAATTGAACCATGACCTTCTGGTTCATAGGTTGACATTCAACTACTGAGAAACGCTGGCCCGGCAGTAGCCTTTATCTTTAGATACTAAAGTTTTTGGTTCTATTCTGTCTTATAATTTTTAAGTCTGTTTACCATCTTTTTGAATAATATGTAGCACATATCAATACCTTTAAATGTTTTGTTTTCTTACAAAGTTGGCCTTTCAGGGGACAAGATTTCAGTCAGACCCTGAGGTCTTATTTAATTACCTGAGTTGGGCATTTACAGAGGGGGGTTAGCTTATGACTGTCACGTTTGTGTCCTTTTAAAATCTCTTGGCTCTAAAACACATCAAGAGGCACCAGTTTCTGTCCAGGTGCCTTCATGGCTGACCAGACAGGTAATCAAATCAGGACGCAGAGCAGCCGCACCTGTCCCCTGGGAGGCCCAAGAGGTGGCTCAGACAGGTGCAGAGCGACCCCGGTAGGGAGGTGTTCCGTGGTCCGACCTCTGATGGCCGCAGGAAATGGAGTGGGGCTTTTTCTTAAACTGAATTTCATCTGTTGTCCTAATTCACATAGAATCCTCAACTCCTGGACTCGCAGCGGCCCTCTGGGATTATCTCGTGCAGTTTCCTCACTGTAAGAATCAGCGGGGCTGGGCGGCTCGTAGCACGGGGCATAAACTTTCAAATCTCTTCAGCTTAACCCTTTTTGTTGGACACCGAGTGCGAGTCTGTTCCATCTCTGAGATATTTCTGTTTACATTTGTAGCCTTGGTTCTTAATTGGTTTGTGTCGAAGCATCGGAATGTAGTCTAAGCCTGGAGAGGCATTTTACCAGACTCCTGGCACACTTCCCATGAGCCTCAGGGTTGTGATTTTAACTCAGTGGACTGTAAAGTATGTTTTCTGTATGAAGTAATATGTGTTCTTTAAGCTAAAAAGGGAAGGTGCAGAAAAGAAAGGAGACTGAGTTATTCCTGGGCCCATTACCCACACACAGACCCTGGACGTGCCCCCTCTCGTTAGCATGGCAAGCTCTCCCGTGGTTTTGCAGACACGTGGTGGGTCCCCTTGTTAGTGGCTGGGTAGCAGTCGGTCATGTGGCCCAGCTCCCTGTGGTCGCTCATTTGGCTGTTTCTAGCGTCTCGGGACCTCGGGCGCTGCGTGAAAGGCCACATTTCCTGCATTACCTCTTTTCTCTGCATTGCTGCCTTAGGACCCACGTTCCCAGGTCGCAGGGCTGGGCGAGAGCCTGTGCACAGGTTGTCAAATCGCATTCAGAGCAACCCAGCCATTCGCACAGAGTACTCCACACTGGGCTGTGGCTCTTTGTCCGGTGTCACACTGGGCATCGCAGCTCTGCTTCCCTGGACAAGGGCACTTGCCACATGGAGCTGGATGTCGTGGCCAGGCCCATGGGACAGACACAGCCTGGCTCTGCAGGCCCACCTGTCCGGGGCAGGAGAGGAGGGGCTCAGGCTGCCCGGATGCTCACCGGAGGCCAAGCTCCATCTCTGCTCCAGTGGTCACACGTGGCCCCACCTGTGGGGAGAGAGGCCCCCAAATGCAGTCTCCTTCTGCTGCGTATCAGAGGCCACGGGCGCCTCTGCCAGGGAGCTGGGGTTTGGGCAGCCCCGCCTGTGGCTGCCAGTGTGCCCCCGATTCGGGTTGTGCTAACTCCGTGGGATCTCATTGTCGTTAGACTAGAATTTTCTTTTTTCTTGTCTCACTGCCGGGTTAGCGTTACAGGGGCCGTAATGAAATCAAGGGCAGAATATCCACTCTCCTGAAAGCAAACCGCCCTCAGCGTTCCCGGCAGCCTTCCAGCCCCGTCCACCCGCACACATGCTTCTCATTTCCCAGCTCCCTCGGCACAGAGACGCTTTCATTCTGCTTCTCCCGTTAACCACCAATGCTTTCCACGCCGCCCGTTTCCATGGTGACCGTTTGCTGGTTGCTGGGTGTTCCACTGAGGGGGAATTTAACCACCCCCCTCGTTTCTAACGTTTCCCTCTACAATGCAGCGTGGCCAGGTGTCCACACCTCCAGGTTGGCTGCCTCACGGGCCACAGATGTGTCCTTTGTCTCCTATCGGAAGTGAGACCTCTAGGTGACCCATCGGGGGCGGGTGGTTCTTTTGATCCGATAAATGTGGCCAAGTCATTGTCCAGATTGGCCTCCCTGTTTGATTCAGATTTTCCAAAATCACCCACATTGTCGCAGCTCTGCAGGCAGCGAGCTTGGGGCAGCTCCCGGCAACCGAGTCACGGCCATCGGCCGTCCCTGCACAGCTGCTCCCAGGCGCCCGCCTCACACGGAGCTCCCCACAGGGCCGTGATTGGGGGTCCAGGCTGCACATCCCCCTCTCGGATGTGTCCTTCACTCCCACTGTGGTCAGGCTCCTGTCCCACCCGGGCCACAGTGACGCTGAGGAGGTGCCCCAGCCTCACGGGGACACCAGGCACAAATAGTGTGGCGGGAGCGTCCCTGTGGCCCCCGTGATGTGTTTCATCTCTGTGTCCCTGGGCCCCTCACTCTCTGCACCTCGGAATCAGGGGCAGAGGGCGTCTGCCTTGGGTGCACCTGGCAGAGGCCACGGGTCGAGTTGTCCATGAGCCCAGGGCACCGTCCCTGGTGCACTGACACTCTGCCCCATCCTGTAGCCTGCAATGTGTGGTACCTGAACTCTGTGGAGATGGAGTCGCTCACAG
Organism: Miniopterus natalensis; assembly: GCF_054644295.1. Lineage (NCBI taxonomy): Eukaryota > Metazoa > Chordata > Mammalia > Chiroptera > Miniopteridae > Miniopterus > Miniopterus natalensis. The sequence continues at coordinate 84,082,109 of NC_142090.1, forward strand.
GCCACCAGGCCATCCAGAAGGCCCTGAGCATCACCCTGGTCCAGCAGCCGCCACCCCTGTCCACGGTCGTGCACTTCAAGGTGTCGGCCCAGGGCATCACGCTGACCGACAACCAGAGGAAGTGAGTGCAGACGGGCTGTGGGGCAGGGCTGCGGGGCGGGGGCGCTGCTCACACCTGGATGTGTCCAGGGTCATCGCCATACAAGGTCGTCCCAGCAACGCTCAGCGTCAGCAGGACTCCCGGGGAATCCAGTGCGAACAGCCCTTTAGAGTTTACAACACGCCGTGGGATCCGTCATGTCTGACGGGACCCGTCTGGGGAGTGGTGGGCAGTTCCTGGGGACATTTTCTGTCTCGTGCCACCTCTCCTGCACGCCCCCCCCCCGCCTGTGTCACACACCTGCCAACCCCGATGAGCACAGGCTCTGCCCTTCCCCACCCCCCGGCCCCCGGGGAAGCCTGAACTGAGCTCCTGCCCCATGTCCCCGTGGGGCCTGCACGGTGCGTCACCATCCCTCCCGTGTCCCCGCAGGCTCTTCTTCCGGAGGCACTACCCCGTGAGCAGCGTCATCTTCTGCGCGCTGGACCCGCAGGACAGGAAGTAAGGACCGTGTGTGCCCAGTGTGGGGCCCCCCCCCCCCCCCGCCTGTTCAGGTTCAGCCCTTAGAGAAACTGACGTAACTCTGTTCTCTAACTCTCCAGGTGGATCACCGATGGCCTAGAGTCCAGGTGAGCTGCCAGCCTGACTGCACCTGTCCCAGGCTTCCCTCAGAGAGGGTCCTCGGGCAGAAGTGACGGACAGATGCCAGTGGGCATGGGTTTGCATTCAGGGCAGGTGTGCAGCCCTCGAGGTCGGGCGTGAGCAGGCAGAGCCGGGCATGACCGGGAGACACGGGGCTCAGTGTCAGCAGGTGCAGAGGGACCAGAGTTCATGCCCGCGCCCTGGGGCGGGGTGGCCTGGGGATATGTTTCTCCTTCCCCCCCCCCCCCCCCCCCCCCCCGTCACCTGAGGTTGATTTCAGCAAGATCCAACCACAGGTGTCCTTCCTTGGGTTCCTGTTTCACGGTCCCCCTTTGTTTCGGGGTCTGACAAAGTCCCCAGAGGCCTGCCCGGGTCCCCGGTGGGGCCGAGCCCCAGCTCTGGCCACAAGGCTGGCTGCGCTCCCAGCCCCGTGGAATGCACGACCCCATCGGGTGACTTGAGTGCCCTCGGCTGATGCCTCCCATGGTGTGGGGGCTGCTGAACTTAAACAAAAAGCCCTTCATTCCTCTAAGGAGGAGGGCAACTGCCAGGGGCCAGGCCACGGACAATGGCGCCGTTGTGTTGGGTCCGAGCCCCTGGAAGCTGCTCAGACCGTGGCTTTGCTCCTTCTGAGAAATCTCTACCCCGCTGCCTTCTGGTTCCTTAGTGGGGGGGCTGGTGCAGGCATGCGGACCCAAGGAGGAGCCCTGGCCGTGGGTGGGGGTCAGCGTGTAGGTGGCTGGCGTGCCCCTCATGATCTCAGGAACCATCGCTGGGGTGTTAGCACCCACGTGGCCTATGCTCCCATCAATGTAACTGCCCAAGGACAGTGGGGACATGGCTCAGGAACCCGCCCTGACAAGTGGAGAAGCCACTGTGATTCAGGTCTCAGACCCGGGCTGGGCAGCCCTCACCTGCAAAGGTGGAGCAGTGGCATCCTGCCGCAGGGTTTGCAAAGGTGCAAAGGGTGGGCGGGTGCCTGGCAGGGTGGCAGGTGTCCACTGGGCCCTGGCTGGTTTCTGAGGAGGGAGGTGGAGGAGGTGAGGAAGCAGAGGTTTTCTCCCGCTCAGCTTTGCGGGACGGGACATGACGCTCTGGCCTTGCCTCTCTTTTCAGGGTCTTTGGTTTTGTGGCCCGGAAGCAGGGCAGTGCCACGGACAACATATGCCACCTCTTTGCAGAGCACGACCCTGAGCAGCCTGCCAGCGCCATCGTCAACTTCGTGTCAAAGGTCATGATTGGCTCCCCTAAGAAAATCTGAGCCCCTCAGGCTGAGATGCCAGAAGGGCCAGGGCCGCCCTGCCGTGTCCCCATGGTGACCCAGACATTCTGGCTCCTCCAGCTTCCCAAGGACCAACACCCACACCCTTCCTGAGACGGACACGCCCATATGCCCCTTTCTGGGCAGAATTGGGCACCAGGCCACCCACCTAGCTCCGCACCCAGAACCCTGTGAGGAAATGCAGGGTCCCCGTCGCCTTGCCCGCCAGCATTTGTGGGAAGGGGACACCCAGCCTGCTCTGCCATGGCCTGAGTGGCCACTGCGTGTGGTCCCCACAATGGCAGAGGGCTGCTGTCCAACTGATGCCCTGGGGCCTCTGCCCCCCCAGGACAAGGCGCCATTAACCTCAGAAGGGGACATACCTGTGGTGAAGGTCGTGCAGGTCAGGCCCTTCCTGACACTGGGGGCACGAATGAGGGAACCACGTGATGGACTTTGAGGACAAGGGCGTCACCCTGGGCTGAGAGCCCCACCCCAGCCTGGTGATGGGCGGCTCCAGCCTTGTCACATCGGGTCAGAAGGTGCGCCAGGCCGTGAGAGGAGAAAGGGGGAAGACAGAAGTGAACGCCATTTCCATGTAACTTACAGTTTTTATGCCAAATTGTTGACCGCGGTTTGTTGCTGCTGGTCTGTGCCGGTGTCTCTGCTGCGCCTGCCACACCCGCCGTTTAAGAGGCACCAGGAGAGAGGCGACGTCCTTTCTGGGCGGGAGGTTCTAGGAGGGTGGGGCATGCTGAGCTCCGGAAGCTCCTGTCCATCCGTCTATGTGCCTGTGCCTCCTGGAGGGGGCGGAGGGGGACCTCAGTCTCACGAGTGTTTGGGGGTCTCCGCCCCCTCGCCTCAGCCACTGTGTCCATCCCATATGGTGACGTGATGTGGCCGTGCCGTGGCCTGTCACCTGATCTGTCAGTGGCCACGGGTTCAGGAGAAGCTGGTGGCCCTGCAGGTGCCGCTTCCTTCCTCAAGCCGCTGCTCTGTGGGCTCCGCCCTGAACTGCCCATTCTCTGCCCTGGAAACCAAGCACCAGCTCCTCCGTCCCCAGAATCACCAGCGAGGGTCCCCACCTGGGGCTGTGCCTTGTGGACTCTGTTTTAGTGGGTCAGAGGCTTGGGCGAGGAGCTGGGACCGTGGAGGGTGGAAGACCAGCTGCTCAGCTCCCACTGAAGCACCAAACACAAGTGCCTCATTTCTGTGCCAAATGTCCGCCTCAGTCCTCCAGGGCGGACCCTCCTTCCACGTGCCGTGTGGCTGCAGGGACTGCTGGCCTCTCCCAGCCCGAGGCCCTGGTCCCCAAGGAGGCATCTAGCTGTCCCTGTGGGAATCAGGGCTGATGCTGTTCCCAGGAGGCGCCTTGTCGCCAAATGGCTCACACCCAAGTCTGACCCAGATTGCGGGCCAGGCCCCTCACCTTTCGGACGGAGGAAGAGGGGCATGTACGAAAGAGCCAGACAGGTGTGGGGCTGAGACGCATAACCCACGGGAATCAGAGACCCAGGCCTCCCGCGTGGCACAGCCTGTTTCCAGGATGCCCGAGAAACTGGGCACCTCTGCTTTTCAAACTGACGGGCCAGTGGTGATGTGCCCTCCCAGTGGTCAAGGGCACCCGGAGGTTTGCTCCAAGCCATAGGCTCCTGAGGAACCCAAGGATGCCGGCCCCTGGTCTCTGATGAGCTGGTACGACAGGTCTCTTTACGTGTTACATGTGCATTAAACGGGACCAGATGCACCCATGACCTTGGCGTCAGGCCGTAGGTGAGCCCCACTGCCCGCTGGCTCAGCACGGGGAGGACCCTTCCCCCCCGGCTTCTGGTCTCTGGGCCACTGGTGGGCACAGGGCACTGCCCTGGGCACTCACCAGAAGTGTGTTCCCTCCAGCGTCACAGCCAGGGCCCCTCTAACCCTCCATTAACTGTGCGCTGTGTCCCTCAGTGTTAACCTGTAACCCAGTTAAGTCACCCGTGTAAGGGTCTCTTATGTTTCCTTGGCATCGAAGACCTCGTATGTCTCCTTCTCTGCCTTAACTCCTAGTGGGATTCTTCCTTTTCTCATATTGTAAAGAGTATATCCAGTGTGTAAATGAATGTTCTATAAGTCCTTTGTATAGTCGCATTCTCTGCTCTTAAATATCATCTCTATTCAGAGTATAATAAAATATTAACCTTGGTAAGCTGTGAGGCATCTGCTTCCTGTGTTGGGTGGAAGGGCCTGAGGGTGTGTGCAGGTGTGTGCAGGTGTAGGTGTGTACATGACATGTGCATGTGTGTGTATATGTCTGTGTGGGCCTGTGTGTGTTTCTTTGGGAGTGAGTAGGGGATTGCTTATGGGTTCAGGTATAAATTGATGGGTCATTGGCCTTCAGGAATAAATCTTTAAGATTTCTTCCCGGAGACTTTTGAACAGGTGTATCCAGGGTGTTAAGAATGTAATTCCATGCAGGTGGTGTGGGTGCCGGGAGGTTTGTGCTGTTCAGCCCCCGATGGGACTTGCCAGGTGTCACTGGTTGGGCCCTAACTGAATATGGAAAGTCGGGTACATCCCCCCCATTTTTTGGCAGGTGCTGGTGACAGGCGGTGTCCCTGTTTGCCAAGAGCATGCCAGCACCTGCCCCTGAGCTAAGCTTGAGATGCACGCAGTTCTTGGCTGCGGAGCCCAGGTCTCCCCAGCACCCGGTGGGCCTCGGTGGGGGGTGCCTCCTGCCACCTGGGCCAGGACACGCCCACGCGAGCCCCCCGATGGCACAGGTGGAGTCTGCAGACCATCAGCCTGCGCAGCGCCCTGGGAGCTGGCCCCGGTCGCCCTGAGCTGCAGCGGCAGCTCCTACAGTTCAGGGCGGACGCCGACGGGCGAGGCGACCTTAGCTGCTGGCACGTGGGCACCTGCGGCGGCGATGCGGGTGGCCCGTGCCCACTTCCTCAGAATGACCCTCCGGGACGCAGGCCTGGAAAACCACGAAAAATCAGTTCTTTACAGTTGCCCTCAGTTTGGTTTTAACATCTTTCCAGGTGGACAGTCCAGACCTGTGTCCCGGTGGCCCTGGAGGCCGGCCCTCCCTCCCCAGGGCTGCACTTTGCCCGGAGAGCGTCCAGGCCCCGGGCCGCGCGGTCCCGGCCGAGAGCGTGGGCAGCACCGCCCCCTGGCGGCCGGGCGGGCTTACTGCGCAGGGCGCCGAGCCGCGGACCGCGAGGGGCGCGGGGGCCGCGGCGCTGCTTCGATGCTTTAATGCGGGAGCCGGAGCCGCGTGGTGCGCGCTCCTGGGGCGCCCCACGTTACCCTGGCCGCACCCGCCCAGCTGTTCCCCGGGGTGGGGGGCTGGGGGGCGGTCCTGTCCCACCGGGTCCTCGCTCTGTCACTACGCGGAAGACAGACGCAGTGGAGGGAGACGAGAGAGGAACATGAAAAGGCAGCAAAGTGCAGCTTTCCCCGCAGGTCGGACTCGTCCCCTTCGCGAATTTTCAGAACCGGCCCCGACGCTAAGGCCGTTTGTCGAAGGACCGCCCCTAAGTCCGCCCGCCCGGCGGGAGTGCGCGCCGGGCCGCCAGGGGGCGCTCGGGGCGCGGGGACAACAGCCTGGGCGCAGCGGCCGCCGGAGCGAGCTGACCGCGGGCCCCCTGCCCCTCCCGCGTCCTCCGTGGAGCCCACAGGCCCGCGACCGGACCCACGGGGGGCACGGGGGGGGACCCCAGCTGCCCCGGTGGTCGCTGGAGGTACGACACGCCCCACGGGGACTTGTGCTGAGCTCCTAGCTGCCCCTGACCTATTCTGCCCCCAAGAGCCCAGCCGCTTGCCTAGGGTGTCACCCCCTCTGTGATTTTTGGTGTAAACATGCCGGCAACACCTGAGACCGTTCCTGTGGGACAATAAAGACGTCAATTGCGGTGACATCACGTCGGGGGGGCTGTTTTCCCCTCTGTTTGCTTTAGGCGTGTGCTCCCCGGATGGTCTGATCTCTGACCCCGGCTTTTCCAGGAACTCAGGAGAAATGCTGCGTCCCCTCCTTTTATTTTCATAGTTTTCAAAACAACTTCGTTCCTTAGACTCCTCGGAAGGAGACCAGGCCCGGCTTTGCTGGTTTGTCTCGCACCTTCCGGAGCCCGTCGGTCTTTAACTGGGGGGGGGGGTCCCAACCCTGCAGGGGGCTGCTCGACCTCCGCCGGGTGACCTTGAGCCCAGCATGTTGGAGGACAGGCTGCGAGAGCCAGGCGGCGGGCAGTGGGTGTCGCAGGGTCTCTCCTGGGAACCCAGCCTAAAGGAAGCACCGGGAACACAGGCCTGGGCGCCAGGTCTAGGAACAAAGAATTTGGCTCAAGCATTTGAAAAAGCGAACATTTGTCATCCTGTCCAGTAGCTCTTAGGAAAGCAGGCACATCCCTGTGATGAAATCATTCTCAAAAGATGTAACGGTCTTTTATATCTTAACCACTTTTAATATCCATGCTATAAAATTCAATTTAAATGTGTATTCAATGACTTAAATTTTTAAAATATGTTTTTATTGATTCTTAGAGAGAGGAAGGGAGATGGAGAGAATCATCTAGGAGAGAGAAACACGGATCGGCTGCCTCCTGCACGCCCCCTACTGGGGATGGAGCCTGCAACCCCAGCACATGCCCTGAATAGGAACCGAACCAGTGACCTCTTGGCTCCTGGGTTGATGCTCAACCCCTGAGCCCCACTGGCCAGGCCGCGTTCGATGACTTTTAATAAACTTACACTGTTGTGCAACCGTCACCATGACCCAGTTTGACAAGATCATCCTGGACTTGCCTCGAGACCCAGCTGTTCCAATCCCGGGTCTTTGCTCCAAGGAACCGAGCACAGGTGTCCAAACAAGCCCTGTCCCGTGGACGTTCGTAGCCGTGCTCACCACAGTTGCCAGAAGGTGGAAACAGCTCAACTGTCCATCAGCTGGTGAATGGATAAAAACGTCACGAGTTCATGCAGTGGAATATTATTTGGCCCTGAAAAGGAACCGCCCATGTGTGCTACAGTGTGGTGAGCTTCAAAAGCGTTGTTAGTAAAAGACATGAAGCATTTTGCCGGGTATCTCTTAGGCCATCATTAAAGAAACAATGCCAACAAAAATTAAACCCTGCTTTAAAAATATTGATGCTTTTCAAGGAATTCTCCTCTTTCTTTTCCACCCACGGCCTGTTTCCATCGAAGCCATGTACGTGTTCGCTCAGTAAGGAACTGGTGAGCCTCTGACCGCACCCCGGCTTCCACAGCCTTCGATGAATAACCGGATGCCCCTCGGCTCGATGCCAGGAGTTGCTGCTGAGGTCAGGTTCTCTGGCAGCGAGGACTTTCCGCCAGCTCAGGCTATGAAACAGCTTTGGGCGAGTCAGCCCGGCTTGGCGCCGCCTAGAGGGCGGGCGCTGCAACACGCCTTTCCCCACCCAAGGTGGCGAAGAGCTTGGTGAGTCCAAGGGAAGGGAAGGAAACCGGTCGACCAGAGCATTCTGGACAAAGGGGATCATTGCATCTCAAAAACCAATCGGCGAATGCGCAGCTCTGCGGCCGTTTCTCTGATCCTGTGACCCCCCAAGGACGGCCGCCGCAGAAAAGCCGCCAGCCAAAAAAGGTCAAAGGAAGTGACTGGTTACACAGCTGCAGCGAAGCAGGAAACCCACCTGTCAAAATACCCCGAACAGGTTTAAGCGGCAAATAATAAAATAAAATATTTGCAGCGTATGTGACTAAGAACTGCCACTTTGCTATATGAAAAAAAAAAAAAAAAAGCCAGACACAGAAGATCACGTCCTGTAGTATCCACTTATGTGACAGGAGCCGACGAGGCCCATCTTGGAGACCGGACTCGGGGGGGGGGGGGCTGGGGGAGGGTCTTAGGGGTGACTGCTTAGTGGGGACGGGATTTCCTTTCCCAGTGACGAAAGGCTCTGGAACCAGGGAGAGGTCCAGTCACACAGCACGGCGAATGTTAAGGTTGTTGATTGCAGGTGACGCATATTTCGCCGCAATATAAAAATCAGCTGATCAGGAGTGAGTGGGTCCGGGAGTCTTTTGGGAGGTAATGCGACCCTGTGGGCAGACCGCAGACTGCAGATGGGGGACAGTTTGACGGTTGTGCTACCACTTTCCTGCTCTGTGACCTTGGCCGAACCTCCCCTCACGGTTCTAGAGGCTGGACGTCCGAAACCAGGCTGGTTCCCGAGGCCTCTCTCCCGAGGGTGTAGACGAGGTCCCCCCCCCCATGTCCTCACGTGGTCAGTCGTTCCTGTGTGTCTGTGTCCTGTCTCCTCACAGGACACCAGTCCTGTTCGATCAGGGCCTTACCCTAGTGACCCCGCTTTACCTAATCACCTCTCTAAAGACCCATCTCCAAACACAGCCGCCCTGGAGGCTGACTTTGCCCTATGGATTCGGCTGGGCGGGCACAATCCCTCCATCACAGTTATCAAGCCACGGGGTGCCCGTCTTCGAGGAGGAGCGCGGGGCCCCCAGCTGACCCAGGGAGGTGACCTCAGGGAAGACCAGTGACCCTCAGTGGAAAGGAAGAGGGGCCATGGGCATTAGGGCTCAGGACCGGCCAGGGCTGCAGGACACAGCCTGGGCGAGAAGGTCCACCTGCGCAGCCTGGGACGCCCAGCCACGTGACCGGAGGAGACACTCGGTGGGTGCTGCCCCCAGGTCTCTCCAGGGCCTGACCCCCCCCGTGCTCCCTGCAGGCAGCACCCCGGCCATCTCGGGGCATCTCGGGAAACCCACCAGGGTCTTCACGGGGCACCGGGACCCCAACTCCGCTCCCATCGCCAACTGGAGGGGAGGCCTCGGTTCCTAGCAGCTTCTCCACGAAGTTACAAAACACTCTCCTTCCCTTTTTTGTAAACAAAGAAACTGCCAGCGCGGAGCCTCTCTCCCCCCGTCCTTCCTCGGAGGGTGATAACAGGACCCATCCATCACTTTTATTTCCGCGCGGTCCCCGCAGGGCGGGCGCTTCTCCCCGCGCCCCATGCACTCTTGTCCCCACCGACCATTGGGCCTGGCAGCTCCTGATGTTTATTCCAGCTTCGTAATTAAAGGCGAATGTTGAGTGTGCAGCTCAGCTCCCTCCAAAGGCCAGGAAGGTCTGGAACAGGGTGACCCCTTGAGAAAACCCCAGGAAGGGAAAAAAACACGTGTACAAATAACAAGCTTGGAAATAACAGCTCGTTTTAGTTTGGGACACGCGCAACTTTCCTAGACTGTTCTATTTTTTAATTTTTTTTTAATGAAGATTCTCTGAAAAATCAACAAAAATAGGTCGATTGTCATAACAACTTCAGGACAACCGTTGGAAACCAAACAAAGGCGAGCGTTGGGGACAGCGAGGAGGACTGACTGTCTGTCCTGGGATTTCCTGAAAGCGATGACACAGCAGCGGCCGTGCGGCCCCCCCGCCCCCCTCCCACCTGGCCGTCAGGGTGCCAGCGTGGTGCCCGCTGGAGGCCGGACGCTGCTGTGAGGGGACGTCTCGCTGAGCCACAGCGTGGAGGGCGAAGTGTGTGCCCTGAAGGTTCTCCGGGCAGTTCAGCCTCTCACAGCTCCATCAAAAAACCAAAGCAGCTTTTCCTTAAATGAAAGTCAAGTTTTCTAAAACCTTCACCCGAGGATATTTTTTTTTATTGCTTTTCAGAGAGTGGAAGGGGGGGAGGGAGAGAAAGAGAGAGAGACACATCGAGGTGAGAGAGGCACATGGGGTGGTTGCCTCCCGCACATGCCCTCACTGGGGCCGGAGATACAACCTGCAACCCGGGTACATGCCCTTGACTGGGAATCGAACCCCAGGCCCTTTGGTGCTCAGGCCGATGGTCGTTCTAACCACTGAACCACACCCGCCAGGCTGAGAGTCAAGTTTTAACAAGCAGAGGGGATCCTGGTCGGCCTGGGCCTGCTGGTGGCCAGTGCCCACAGTGCCCCTCCCCTGCAGCTGATGCTCGTGGAGGGTTCCCATGGGGACAAAGCCCAGCACCCCCTGCACCCCAGGCAGCTCCCCCTCTTCTGTTTCAGGGCTGGAGGCGGGAGGAGCTGCCCACTCGGCCGCCCTGCTCCGTGGGCGCCCGGGGCTCAGTCTGGGCCATCAGGTGTAGAGAAAGCTCCAGGTGGGGCCTCCCGTGGCCTTGACCCACCTGCCCCTCCACCTGAATGCTGTAAATTTCCCCGTAAGCACTGCTTTAGTCACACACGGCATTTATATGTTGTATTTTTATTTTCATTCAATTCAAATTGTTTCCCTGCAGACTTCTGATTTGACCCATGTGTGGTTCAGAAGAAGGATTTCATTTCATTTCTAAATATTTGGGGATTTTCCACGTGTGTCTTTGTTTTCTGTTTCTGGGCTAATTCCATCTTTGTTAGAGATGCAGTTTGTTATTGGGCTGCCTGTGTTCTGTCTCAGTGAAATAAATTGTCCTGCGAATGCCAATTAAATCAGTTGTTCACAGTGTCGTCCAAACCTCTTATCCCCTCGCTGATTTGCTGTCTCCTTTTTTATGGGTAACTGAGTGGAGCGCTGACTCCTCCAAGTATAATCGTGGATTCTTCTCAGAATGTGGCCCGAGAACCAGTGGCACCGGCATCTCCTGGGAGCTTGTGAGAGGCGAGCGGTCAGGCCTGGGCGCCCGACGCCGGACGAGCTGGGTCAGGAGCTCCCCGGCCGCGGCTCCCCGGGGGATTCGCCTGCGCAGCACGCGTGGGGATCTCGGCCTCCTGCGGCTGCCGCGGGTGCTGAACGAGACGGCGTGGGCGAAGCCCCAGCAGCACCCGGCACCTTTGCTCAGCTCACGGCCGGAAGGCAAAGCACAGGCACTTCCCTCCTTGTGTCTCCCCCGTGAGCAGATTCACATCCGTGTCACCAGGACTCTCAGTTCTTTTTTTTTTTTTTTAATGTATTTTTATTGATTTCAGAAAGAGGAAGGGAGAGGGAGAGAGAGAGAAACATCAATGATGAGAGTCATTGATCGGCTGCCTCCTGCACGCCCCCGACTGGAGATGAGTCTGCAACCCCGGGCACGTGCCCTGACCGGGACTCGAACCTGTGACCTCCCGGATCCTAGGTCAACACTCAACCGCTGAGCCACGCCGGCCGGGCTGGGACACTCAGTTCTTGTTTGTGGGTCGTCGCCCCCAGTTACAAGTGTATCTGAAAAATGATAAAGGGCCTCCCAGGGAATGTCCGCCCCCAGCCTGTGGCTGACCTCACATGCGCAGGTGTGTCCCCGAGCGGGCGTGGCACCCAAACACCCCTCGTGCGCCCAAGGTCACCCCGACTCTGAGGAACAGGCCGGGACCTGCTCCGAGTTCCCTGTTTCTCAAGAGCTGGCACTTGCTGTTCTGCAGGGAAATGCGACAAATATAGCTTCTTGTGAAATTTCGACTCCTCGGGTCACAGAATCCCTCGGTTTGTGGAAAAGCGAAGTCTTCCAGTTCCCTTGACGGCTCTTGGCTTCATTCCTGGGACCCCGAGAGGAGCAGGCGAGCAGGGAGCAAGGTCACATGACCACGCTGTTCTTTCCCGGGGCCCGGGGTCCCGGCCGGCACAGCGGGTGTGACCTCCTGAGAGGGGGCACGCGGGCTCTCGCGGCCGCCGTGGGGTCCCCGCTCGCCCTGGAGTGTGGGTTCTAGCAATTTCTCGTTCCCTCGACGGGCCGCTCCTCAGAACGTCGTTGTTTCCCCCCCCGGAGCCGTCTCCAGGGGTCACATGGGGTGTCTGGGCTCATCGATGTAAATACTGTGGGGAAACAAAACCATACATTTATCAAGTGTCGCAGCCGAGGGAAAGGGGAAGGTTTTGCAGAGAGTTGCAGAGCTCGCTCGTTCCGGGTGAGTGGGGGCCAGACAGGGTTTCCGGCTCTGAGTCAGGCTCAGAGCTTCAGATACTTTGTATCGTAGGCCTGGCTGGGGGGACACAGCGGTCGGGGCATCGGCCTGCTCCCCGCAGGGCCTGGCGTTTGACTCCCAGTCAAGGGCACGTAGCTCGGTACCTCGGTGGCAGGTTCGCTCCCGCCCCGGTCAGGGCAAGTGCAGGAGGCAAACAGTCGGTGTTTCTCTCTCTCTCCCTCCCTCCCTTCTACTCTCTCTGAAAAGCAATGGAAAAAATATCCTCGAGTGAGGATTTTAAAAAAAAAAGTTAATTTGTATCTTAACCCTCCGCCTCCTCTCTCCCACCTCCTGTGACCTGCAGCAACAAGCAGCGATTGGACGGTAATTGCTGTGAATCCACGTGCCGCCTTCCGTGACCTTCCACGACCTTCCACGACCTTCCACGTGCAGGTATTTCCCGGTCTTTGCCCAGGTCAGGTTTAACATCAGACAGATGTCGCCCGGCAGGTGTGGCTCCGTGGTCATCCCAGGCACCGAGAGGTCCCCAGTTTAATTCCCAGTCAGGGCACATGCCCGGGTTTCGGGTTCGATCCCCAGCCGGGGGCATGCAGGGGGCAGCCCATCACTGACTCTCATTATTGATGTTTCTATCTCTCTTCCTCTCTCTCTCTGAAAAAAACAATAAAAATATACTTTTTAAGAAACATCAGACAGATGTCAGCATTACGTGATCCATGTCATCTAGGAAATTTATTGCTTGATTTATTTATTCAACATGTTTACTAATCACCTGGCGCCGGGTTCTCTGCTCGTGGCGTCCCTCGTGATGTCCACAAATGTCATTCTTGGAATCAAGACCGAGGATCCTAGAAACCCGGGGCCGGGGGTGGGCTTCCTTCTTGCTGTGAAAACCACGCACTGTAGCTGCCGGGGGTCAAGCTGCCCTTGGAAGTCAGGGCTGGGCGGGGGGCCGAGGGCAAGGGGCCCCAGCCTCGTCCTGGCTGCGCACTGTCACCTGGGGACCGCGGCGGGCTCTGCGACGGCAGGCTGGGTGGGCAGCGGGCTGGAACTGGGTCAGGCGTGGCGCTGGGCCTGCTGGGATGTTGGCAACACAGGGAACGGGGAACAGAGTGGGAGGAGGCAGGAGACTGACCTACTTAGAGAGGGGGTCCCGGGAGACGGGGCCGAGACGGAGACAACACCGGCGCTCGCTCTCTCCCTCCTAAATTCTATTTTATTGTAAGAACACTCGCTGGGAGGCCCCCGCCCTCCGTGTCCATGTGCAAAGCGCACGCTGTTGGCCGTGGCTCGGCGCCGCTGTGCAGCAGGTCTTGGCTGCTCGTCTTGTTTGACAAGCTCTATGCCTGATGGTTAACCGGCCCCATTTCCCTCCCCAGCCCCCGGTCCCCCCGGCCACCAGCACCCCACTCTCTGATCCTGAGTCTGACCATTTGAGACCCTCATGGGAGAGGGTCATCCTGCATTCGTGTCCCTGTGACCAGCTTATCTCAGCGAAACGTGCTCAGGGTCCCCCACGTGGTCACAGATGACAGGGCTGGCTTCTGCTGAAGGCTGAAGGGATCCCTGTGTGCACAGACCAGGTCTTCTTTTTCCCAAACCGTCTCCCTTTTGAAATTGGTGGCGGGATGAGGGGCTGCCTTGTGAAGATTCGGGGCTGGACACTGTCCACGGGCAGCCCCACGGCTGGAAACCACGGGACACAGGTTACTGTGAGTATATGGTGGGGACACTGAGGCCCAGAGAGGCTAATGAGGCAACACACCAGGGAGGGGAGGAGGGGTGTCTGTCCAGGCATCTGTCCCCAGGCGTCTGCCCCAGAGCGGAAGGGAGGCCACCTTCGCTGGACCACGCGCCTCCACCAGGTAGGTCCTGGGGATTTCTGCGTTTTCCTGATCCACGTGGCTCCCCCACTCCCCTCCCACCAGTGGAGTAGAAAAGTGGAATCGTGGAAATCAATGATAAAAAGGAAGAATAGTTAAAATAACACAATTAAAATCAGGATCAGCTAAATAAACATCCCACGAAAGCAAGGGAAGGCGACCGCAGCTACCAAAATGGAAACTTGACCAAAAACCCAATCACGAAAGAGGAGAATTTGGAGACGAGAAAAACCTCCGTGGAGCCGAAAAAGAGCTAACTGAATATAAGATAATTAGGGACAAAAGTCCAGCAGGTACGACTAGGTAATGGACAGAAGTGGAAACAGGAGCTGGAAGGGGGGGGGGGGAGGCGGCATGAATCAGAAGCCCGGGAGAGAGAACGCAGGGCGGAGTTAAAGGGTTAAGTGTTTTGAAAACAAAATAAATATATCCTCAAAGATTGTGAAACAAAAACACACTGAAGCAAAAAACCCCAGAGTTGAGAGCCAGCAAGTGGAGCGAGTCCTCAGGGGCCTCTGAGCGGGGACAGCTGGCCGGAGCCTGGAGCGGGGCCAGGGCCGGGCCGGTCTGACGGGGTCTCCAGGCCTCACCTGGCACCGGGGGCTGCGCTGATATGCCAGGCGGTGCCCGCATTTGTCGGGGGGAGGCTGCCTGGAGTAGAAAACCCCTTTTAACCCCAATTGCTCTGTCCTCTGAGCACAGGGACCATGATGTTGAACTTCTGTGTCGGCCTGGGCAGCCCCCGGTGCCCAGTTGTTTGTGCCAACTCCCCTCTCGATGATGCTGTGGTGTCTTTCAGGGCGAGCCTCATCTAATCAGGTGAAACACCTTCAGAGCAGAGAGGGATGGGTGTGTCCCCAAGAAGCATCTGGGCCTCCAGGCTGCAGGGCAAGCGCCTGCCTTCCCTTCCCACCTGCCCCACAGACTTCAGACTCGATACCAAAACCTCAGCTCTTCCCTGAGTTTCCAGCCTGCCACCTGCCCTGCAGATTTCAGGCTTGCCAGGTCCCCCAGCCGCATGGGCCAGTTCCCCAAAATACACCTCCCTCTCTATTTATATATATACACCCCATTGGTTCTATGTCTCCACAGAGCCCGACTAACATAAGGGTTATTCTCTGCATTTATGTGTAAAGAAAGTGAGTCTCGGAGAACTCCAGGGGTATTGGGGCCCATTGTCATGTGGGTGCGGGCGGCCTGTGGGTCCCGGTGTCGGGGCTGAGGGCCCCTCGTAGGGCTGTGAGACCTGGGCGGTGGGGAAGCCCCTGGGGTTCCTGGACCAGCCGCTCTTTTCCCGTCTGCAGATTGGGAAGGGACACATTTCTGGCTTCAAGGCAGCCGCAAAGACTCCAGCCGCCGTGCCTGACAAATGTGTTCACAGAAGGCCCTCGAGGAAAGACGCTCCGTCTCATCAGTTTGCGTCTTTTCCAACACCCGGTGAGGCGGTGAGGTGGTGCAGAGTAAGGGTGCAAACCATGGGTCTCTGCGCAGAGCCAGAGGAGTCTGGAGGCTGGAACCCGGGGCCCACACCACGTGGCAACCTCTCCCATGGAACGTGCTAATGTTCTTATTTAACAGCCTGGCTGCTAAATCAATGTGAGGGGGGGGTCAAGGAGTAAAATGAAAAAATAATAAAAAGAGGCATTACTAGGCAACAACAAAAAAAAAAACAAAAAAGACCAGAGATTTATGAGGGCGACAAAAATATAGATAAATAGAAAAAAATGAATTAAGTAAAAATATGCCTTTTCTTCCAAGTGAATATTAAGTGAAGGCCGCTCTCCAGCCCCAATGACTAAATTGCAAAATAGACAAGAAGCAGAATTTGTTCAGAAACCAAAACCACAAATTAAAGTGAGGCAGGAAGACGTGTTGGAGAAACGCTGGACCCACAGTGCAGGCCTGTCAGCGTGGCCCAGCCCAACGAGGCCCGCCCTCCTCCGGGCTGCTCTGAGCTGGCTCAGCTCCCTCGCATCCCGCCCACTGACTAGATAATTGAGACCCACTGTTCATATTCTCTATTTTTTTAAAAAATATATTTTTATAGATTTAAGAGAGGGAGAGAGAGAGAGAGAAACATCAATGATGAGAATCATTGATTGGCTGCCCCCTGCTCGCCCCCTGCTGGGGACCAAGGAGCCTGCACCCCAGGCCTGTGCCCCGACCGGGAATCGAACCGCGATCTCCTGGATCCTAGGTCGATGCTCAACCCCTGAGCAACACCAGCCAGGCCCATCCCCTCTTTATGGAATAAACTCCTTGAAACAACAATGGGGACACGTCTTATTCTGCTCCTAGCTGGTTTTTCCCTTTGCCTCTTGGACATGCACACGTCCCCACCATGGGCCACACTCTGTCCCTTACTTATTTAAAATATGTTTTTATTGATTTCAGAGACAGGGAAGGAGAGGGAGAGAGAGAGAGAAACATCAATGATGAGAGAGAGCCATCGGCCGGCTGTCGCCCGCACCTGGGGCAGGTGACCTTCTTGTTGCACAGGGAGGAGGCTGCCAGTCATCAGACTCGATGACACTTCAAAGACAGAATTTTTTGCCAAATCAAAGTGCTACATACACAGTGAAAATAACTCGATGCCTTCAAAAGCAGGACAAAAGTTCGGTGTTGTTTCTCGCTCACCCACTTCTATCTGGTGGGGTGATGTGAACTATGTCCTATTTCCAGCAGGAGTCCAGAGGACACAATGGGAAGGGACTTTCCACCAAGCGGAAGCCTGGGGGTCCTGGGGGGAAGCAAAGAAGCAGGAAAATGCACTTACTGGCCCCACAGGGTGGCACTGTGGGGACCTGGAGCCTGAGCCCCAGCTCAGATCGTAAGTCTCAGGGTCACCACTCAGTGCCTCGGTGAAGCCACCACACTCCACGGGGAGCTGGTGGGAGATAAGCGTTGATCTGGACAACTTACACCCCTCACACCAGAGTTTTCCAGGCTCTTATCTCATCACGCAGGATGGCCTTGGTGTTTTCAGTTCCCACCTACTGGCCCTCAGCTCTGCAGAGATGGTACCGGCCCTGAGGACAAGGCCAGACCCGCCTGCAGTCTATGTCACCCACCAGGCCTTGGCCCTCTGTCTCAGTATAGTCCTCTGGTTTTAACACCATGAGCCACGTGGAGCTCGGGGCACCTGTGTCCCCAGGAGCCAGACGCCTGTGGACACACTGCTGGTCCAGGCCCAGTGGCCCTCAGAGCCCTCACTGCCCGAGCTCGCTTCCAACGTGAGTGTCCAGATCTTAACATGTCCACTGTGAAGGAAATCACGCCCAAGGGAGCAGAGAGGCACATGTCTCCCCAGGGTTAGAAATAACTAGGTCTGCTCCTCGCACCTCAGACGACCTACAACCACCTTCAAAATTCCACAGCAGAGTCTTCCTGCCACTTTTAATAAACAGGTGGTGCAGTCAGGGGGAGGCAAGGTCTGCTCCAGCCATGGCCGCAACCAACAGAGAAAGCTCTGGTTCTGTCTTTTGTTGGCCTTCGTGATGGGGTCTCCGAGCCCCCCTCAGATCCATTAATACGGTGCAAGCAGGAGACACAGAGCACCCCTCCCCCGCCTCCCACCCTCCAGCCCCGTCCCACGTCCCACGTTCTGCTCACATCCTCTCAGTGCTCTGGGGGCTGGGAGGTGTAGCAAACAAGGGCCTGTCCTTTAGGGGGTGTGGAGTTAGATCCCCCCAAACTGTCCCCTCTGTCCACAGACACTGACACCCTTCCAGGCGGGACGCCTGTGGTTGTGGTTGAAGACACTGCCGGCATCATCTCTGAGTCCCCAGTTCCCCCTCGGAGAAGTTCTGGTGGACTCAGAGCAGCCTGGGGTGAGGGTGGGAGATAGAGAGAGACAGAGAGAGACAGAGAGAGACAGAGACAGAGAGACAGAGAGAGACAGAGACAGAGAGAGACAGAGACAGAGACAGAGACAGGCAGAGACAGAGACAGACAGAGACAGACAGAGACAGAGACAGGCAGAGACAGAGACAGGCAGAGACAGAGACAGAGAGAGACAGAGACAGAGACAGAGACAGACAGAGACAGACAGAGACAGACAGAGACAGGCAGAGACAGACAGAGAGAGACAGAGAGAACCCACTGACCTGTGTTTTGTCTCAGAAAGTACCTGGCAAGTGGCAGGCGGCCGGGGCCAGTATCTGAAGCTATGAATAGGGGCGTGTAGAGAGGCTCCCGTGAGTCACAGACACGGTGCTGGGCGAGCTGTGGGGAGAGGACACCAAGCTGCTCCCGGGGCAGGTGCCGGGGCGGAGAGCTCTCCGGGGAAGAGGGCTCAGGTGAACAGCCAGGTCGGATGTGTGGTGGTTTGCGCGTGTGGTTCAGCCTCTCTGAGCCTTAGTCTCCTCGTGGTCCCGTGAGGAGACGTAACCCGAGGGAGAGCTGATGTGGGGGGAGCGAGGGCCTCACCGACCCGTCCCCGCAGTGCAGGTGATGCCAGCGCCGTCGCCGTCAACGCCAAGGCCACATCTCTCTGCAGCAACGGAACCTACCGCCCAGGACAGAGACGGAGAGACAGAGAGACCGTCACCTCCCAAACACTGACATCCACACGACAAACTACAGCCAGAGAGAAGGTCCCACCTTCATGTTCCTGTCGTGTTTGTTCCGTGAGTCCCACACAGTCACCCGGACACGCGTGCGGTCCCTCCCCCATGAACCGCTGTCGGGTGTGACATAGCGTGGGTGCCCCCCATCGCTGGAGAGGGCTTTCTTGGGGGGGGGATGCCAGGAAAGCAATGTCACTGCATCAGCTGCCACTCAGGGGCCACAAGGACCTTCCACAGACCTTGCGAACGTCTTGGGTGGAGGCCGGCTGCTGAGGGGACAGCAGGCAGGGGACAGGCCATCCCCCAGCATCTGGTTCCTCCCAGTGCAAATGCTGAGGGGAAACGGGGGAGGCGTCTGGAGAGGGGCCCTTGGCGTGAACAGCGTGAGGGGGACGGGCCGGAGGAGCCCACGTGTCCCACTGAGGGGACGGAAGGCAGAGGGTCATGGGATTGGGTCTCGCCCTTGTCTTGGGGGGTCCAGCTCGTCCAAGTCCTGGAGCAGGGGCTGGAGTCCCGGGGGCACCGAGCCCGCAGCCCCTGTCCCGTCACGACCCCTCTGTCTTGGGCCCCAGCAGCCCCCTAAAGGGACCGTCCGGGGGGGGGGTGTCTTTGGTCTAACGCTGGGCTCGCGGTTGGGCTTGTGGTGAAGGCGGCATCCCCACAGCAGCCACGGGCGGCTCTGGCGCTTTCTATGCTCTCTGCTGGCACCAGGTAGCGGCCGAGCCTCAGCCGTCAGTCTGTCCAACCCTCCTCAAGGCCTGTCTGTGATGTTTTCTGCTGCGAATTCTTAGAATTCAAATCAAAGCGGAGAGAAAAGGAAGCGCCGGCCTCCATCCCGCCCTCCGTCCAGCAGGTGGCGGTGTCTGGCCAGGAATGTCCTGGGCCGGCCCTGAGCCGGCTCCCCTGCGGACACAGGGCTTTTCCGCAGGACGCCCTCTGCGTGGTCTTTCCTGAGGACGCCGTGTCTCGTGAAGAGGAAATGCCTTCTCTCGCGCGGCCGACTGTGGGCTTCTCCGTTTCTGCAAAACGAACACCCTGCTGTGAGGTCAAATCCCTCCCGTTCTCTTTGCTGTGCCTCCGGCTCAGGGCTCATGTCCCTGCTGGCAGTGACCTTGGGGAAATTTTACTCAAGGTCATCTAAGTCATGGCCTCCCCTCGTTCGCCCCGATTTTTATCTTTTTCTCCTTAGAAAGTGACACGGGCCTGTGTCTGGTGGGGCGGCTCTGACCGGGTCCAGGTGGGGGACGGGTCCGGCTACTACCCAGAGAGGAAACAAAGACCTCTGAGCACGTCGGGGTGACAGCCGCGAGGACAGACGCCTGGCTGCGGACGGTCCCGTTCCCGCTCTTTCCTGTTCTGTGTCATAGACATCGGGCAGTTGAAAAATGTCTCTATTTAGACTCTGAAAATACAACCTAGGAATTGTATCTCATCAGTAAAGTGCTTGTAAATACCCGTTACTATCAGCGTTGCCAGTTTCCCTGCATGATCTCACTTCTGAGAGGTTTGCTAAGGACACTCTGTGCGAATGTGCGAATTTGAACATGGAAAATTGTTCTGGGTATCGCCGAGAATAGCATCAAACTGGATCCAACCTCAATATCTAGCAAAGAGGATTCTTCAAATAACACATGGCACAGCCAGACAGTAAGACAATGCACAGCTGAACATCATTTTTTATAGAAATCTCTCTGCTTTAGCTCAGCGGCTGAGCCTCGATCCAGGATCCAGAAGATCGCAGGTTAGACTCGGGGTCGGGGCACCTGCCGGGGTTTCAGGCTCCATCCCCAGTCGGGGGCGTGCGGGAGGCAGCCGACAGGCTGTGCTTCTCTCTCATAGACGTTTCTCTCTCTCATCCCTCTCAATAAAATCAATAAAAACATATATATATGAAAGAGAAAGTTCTCTGCTTTCTGTCCTCTCCTGCCTTTTTCTTGTGCATCAACCAGCAACTGCACCGCCATCGACAGTGAGACGTGCGTTTCCGGGCTGCGGGGATCCTGAGTCATTTTAATGCGTTTATTACGTCACAGAAATGAACCTGGAGCAGCTCTCGCCCGACACAGGGCTGCCCGAACCCTGATGTCGGCTCCTGACTCCGAGGAATCAATGCCCCGTTCATGAGCCCCCCGGTCTGTGGTCTTTCATTGCAGATGCCCAGACGGACTACATTCTCGCAGCCTCTCTCTCGACGTCAGCTGCTACTTTCATCTCATAACAAGCAAATGCTCGTCGGTCGCCCACATGCTCTGGGAGCAGCAGGTGAGAGGCTTCACCTGCCCACAGGACAGGGCACAGTTGTCCCACCACAGCTCCACGTGGGCTGTCGAGTCTCGTCAGGGGGTCCCCGTCCTGAGGGTCCGTCCTGCTGCAAACACCCCTCTCCTCACTCAGCACAACCTTCCCTCCGCCTCCCCACCTCATTGCCAACTCTGCCACGGCTCCTGTTTCATCCGCATCTGGTCATCACCACCCGCTCTTTCTAACCCCCGTCTCCTTTCAGCTGCTTTCTCCCAAAGCCTGGGACCTGGTCTTTCTGCCGGTCGGATGCTCCCGCCTCAGGCCAGGAGCTCAGCTGCTGCGTGTCAGCTGCCCAGGTATCGCTCATCACGCCCCATCTCGTAGGCTGACTCAGCTGCGGGTCATGAGGCCTGACTCAGCTTCGGTCACGTGGCCTGACTCAGCTGCGGGTCATGAGGCCTGACTCAGCTTCGGGTCATGAGGCCTGATGTCTGCGGGTTGTGTGCGGTGGAAATGGGCCGATCCGAGCACCCCTCCCTCGCCCGCAGTGCCAACCCTGTCTGGGCAGCTCGGCCTCCCCTTCCCACGGCCACGTCCTCCCCGACCTGAATGGCATTTCCCGTTTCCTCCCCCTGCTCGCTCTGGTCCAGTTCTAGTTCAGTTCACCCTTTGTGACCTCACATTGTCAGCCAAGGACCAGACACGCTGGGACCGGGCGGGGTCTGCGTCCGTTTCACACATTGATCCAGGACGTTTGGAAATTCCTGGAATCGCAAAACTACTTTCTTAAGGGAAACTATCCCGTGATACCTTTCAGCTGCTCGTGCGGGGGAGCAGGAAACACCACCGGAGAACACGGAAACTGCAGGCAAGTCCGCGAGGAGGTGAGGCCTGAGGGCCACTAATGAGCCTCAACGCGACCACGTGAAACAAAGTATCCCGGGGGATACCGGGAGTGTGAAGCACGGTCATGGGGTTACTGTTGCCAATAGAATTCTACACAGAAATGATTAGACACAATGTTTCTAAGAGTTTCCAGACGGCGACTCAGGTTTAAAAGAACTCTCAGAGCCCTGGCCGGTGCGGCCCAGTGGTTAGAGCGTCGGCCTGCAGACTGAAGGTTCTCGGGTTCGATTCTGGCCAAGGGCACTTACCTCGGTTGCAGGCTCCGATCCCCGGCCCGGCCAGGGTGCGTGCAGGAGGCAACCCATCGATGTGTCTCTCTCACATCGACGTTTCTCACTTTTCCTCCCTTCCCCTCTCTCCGAAAAGCAATGGGAAAAATATCCTTGGATGAGCATAAAAATAAATAACTCGCAGAATCAGGCAAAGGGGAATAAAAGAGAAGCTTATCATCCCCAAACAGATGGAAAACCAGCAAATTCGTAAGAACAGTGAGCTGAACCCAGAGCAGAGCCGTCTGCTGAGTCTGAGTGAGGCGTAGAAATTGGGGCTGGGCGGCCAGAGCAGTTCCGAGAGCACCGGCCTGTGGCCCCGGCGCCTGCGTCTCCGGGAGGCTCGGGCCCTCTCCCCAGGGCCCTGCTGCTTGCACCACATATAATTTTAATCAGTGGCTTTAATAGGGCCAATGGCTGGATGCTGAAGGGACAGTAAGTACAGGGAAAGATGTTACGCAGTGTATCCGCCTGTTAGGGCTGCCGTCTGTTAAAGTACCACAGACTGGGCGGCTTAGACGGCAGAAACCTACCTTCTCCCGGTTCTAGAGGCTGGACGGCCAAGATCCTGCGTCACTGGGCTGGTTCCTCTCGAGGCCTCTCTCCTGGGCCCGAAGCCAGCCGTCGGCTCCCTGTGTCCTCACCGGGCCATCCCTCTGTGTGTCTGTGTCTCCATCTCCTTTTCCCATAAGAACATCAGTCATGTTAGACCTTATCTCACCTGACCACCTCTTTAAGGACCCTGTGCCCGCCCTGGCCAGTTTGGCTCAGTGGTTAGAGCGTCCGCTCTCGGACTGAAGGATCCCGGGTTTGATTCCACCCAAGGGCAAGCACCTCGGTTGCAGGCTCGATTCCCGGCCCCGGTTGGGACTAGTGTGGGAGGCAACCGACCCATCCATGTTTCTCTCTCTCTCTCCCTTCCACTCTCTCTGAAAAAAAGCAAGAGCTGAAACACCCTCTGGTAAGGATTTAAAAATAAGTAAAGACCCTGTATCCAAACAAGGTCACGTTCTGAGGTGCCGGGTGTTAGGACTTGAACATTGAATTTGGGGGGGCGACACAATTCAACCCGCGGCAGCTGGAATAACGGGAAATCGAGCCATGCCTGTCCACAGCGAAGGGAGCCGCCGCCTTGTGAGTAGCGAGGCGAACTAACTGACCCCACCTGGATGCCCCCGCCGGCTGCCCACGCACCAGCCAGGCGCCGGGAGACGCTGCCCAGGTCAGAGGCCTTCAGTGCATCCACCTGTGGAGTGTGAGTGAGCGTCTGACACCCGGCAGCTGTGGGTTTTAGGTTCAAGTTCGGAGACAGCCCCGGGAGTGAAATGCTTTCGTGGAACATGAACGTCCCCGTCGGGAAGCACGAAGCAGCCCCCGCCGGTCCTCTCGGAGCCGTGAGAGGGGGCGTGACGAGGTCGGTCAGGCACGAGGCAACTGAAGAAGTGAAACGAAAGGAAACGTTCTTGCTGCCATTAATAACTGACACCTCCTAAGGACTTAACTGTCCCCGATCTTTTATGGACATTTCATGCAACGAAACGATTTACCACCAGCAATGACTCAGCACGCGCCGGTGGGAAAACGCTGGATCCGTTGCTTGCCCAGCATTGTGTGTGTGACTCCTTACAGAAACAAACAGGATTCGATTTGGAAAAAGGGGAGGATTTCTTTAAAACCCCAGAGACTGTGAAAACTTGCACGTATTTCATTTGTCTTTGCCTTGTTTCCGTGAGAAATCATTAGGTGCTTTTGACCTCTGCCTTTCACTATCGGCCTTTTGCATTTTTTTTTTTTTTCTTTAACACGGAGATTTTCGTGAAGACATTAAGATTCCATCTCTCAAATGCTTCTTGATAATTTTTTTCTGTTAAAGTCATTCTGTATTATTAGCCTTTGGCCTCCCGCTGGGGATAAATTATAATACTAATTTGAATACATTCTGAAACAAATGATTACAGATGTTATGATGCTCGATGGGAGACCACGCGTTGTGCGGCGGATGGAACCCAGACCTCGGGCAGATGTGGTCCTTTGTTAACCATCACGGCCGCTGTTTGCGTGTTTCCCCTTCCACCCCGGGCAGCCTGAAGGTAGCCGGCAAACAGCGGACGCACCCGTGTGAGAATAAACTGCTCGCGCGGTGGAATTCGTATGGGAGGAAGGGGAGTGAGCTGAGCTGTGCACAGTAGGAACGCGCCACAGCAAGTTTAAAGAGGTGACGTTCCCAGAGAACAACACTCTTCTTAAAAAGCTTCAGAACATATATTTTAGCTATAATACTATATGAATAAGAAATATGCATAAATTAAATAAAATAACATGAGAAGGACTGAATGATGCGCATGGAGGCTGCGGTGATGGTTAGTCCAGTGGAAAGGGGTGGAGGGGATGGAGAGATGCTCCTTTGACAAGGTCCTAGAATTTGTTTGGGGTGCTGGGTTTATAGGTACTTGTTGCACAGTTAATACTATCTTACTTCTACCTAACCAGCCAGCTAACTAACTATGGACCAATGATGGTCGTGTCAAATGAACCATGAATTTTGATCAATCCGTTAATTAATCTCTGCACCAACTGTTCACACAGTGAAGGGAGGCGGAGATGAGAGAGGAGACAGAGCACCGCTTTGTTGTGGACTCACAGGGAAGAGACCACGGGGGAGTAAACAGCGAAATCAGACCCAGCGAGACCCAATTTCTAGCCCCTCAGTGCTGTATGCGCGTGTGCGTGTGTGCATGTGTGTGCACCCGTGTGAATGCTGCGTGTGTGTGTGCTTCCATATGCATGCACATGCAGGTTTCTGAAATAATAAATAAAAATGGACTCTGAAGTCAGGTTCAACTTCTTTTAAAAATAGAGAACCCTTTATGATAGAGAGACATAATGGCATTTATTAACCTAAACATAAAAGGCCTTTCAAAGTGAGAGGCAACAAGCATGCATTTGTGATCAATAAGAACAGCGACTCTGGAAACACTGATTCAGGCAGGAGCCCAAATAATGTCCTGATTAGGAGTCAAAGGTGATGGGTATTTAGGAGAAGTGGAAGGGAAACAGCTCCATCCACCGCAGGAGGCGTTGCTGTTGGTGCAGAGAATGCAACAGTGACTGATTCTAAACAATGTTTCTAATTTTCAGCCCGGGAGTCAACAGATCTCTTTCTTGTTTTCCTTGCAAACAGTTCTTTAGGAAACAATGTTGCCTCAGGTGAAGGGCGAAGGTTGCTTTGCCCTGTTTGAACATCCAAAGGTTGGAGGCACCCACAGGGCAGGGCAGTTCCCCTGGGATGGCCTCCGGCTCCATCTCTGTCCCTGGTCACAGCAGGACCTGTGCACCTTCAGGCCTTTCCCCTGTAGGTCCGACAGTCACTGGGGTTTCCACCCGTCGGGGTGCAGCTCCAGAGTTGGCCATTCCCACGGAAACTTTGTCCAGCATCATTTATGGGACAAAGTTTCAGGAATTCCCATTTGTGACTGAGCCGTTTTCCATAAATATTACAAGCAACCCCTTGGTCTGTTTAATTTTCTAACAATAAATGCGTTATCACAGCCATGCTTTTCCTGGAAATGACCTGCCCGAGGTTTAGAAAATACACATTCAATTTAAAGGAGCCCAGTTTCCTTATATTCCCAAGTCTGTCCCTCAGTTTTCATTAAATGACTTTTAAGAGTGATAAAGTGAGCAGGTGGCCATGTGTTTGGCCCTTATGTGGCTTTGGCCTTGGAAAACCCCTAAAAGTCCCTAAACGAAACAAATTGCATTTTTAACCCAAAATCCAATGGGACAAAACAATTAGCGTTTATACACACAGTGAGCCCCACAAGCCAATTAAACTGCTGGTCGCCAGTCACTTTGTTTTTCTTTTTGCATTTGAGGCTAATGTAAACCGTGAAATGTCTTTGCTTTTCTGTCTGAATCTCATGGCTGCTGGTCCTTCACCCTCTGACCACCCTCACCCTCGCCTCGCCCGTCTGTCAGCATCTCCCTCCGCGCGCCCCTTCCTCCCGGATCCCCCCAGCCCCGCGAGTCCCGGCTCCTAAAAGTCATTCAATAAAAACTTGGGGAGCCCGGCCGGGCGTTGCTCAGCAGTTGAGCGTCAGCCTAGGATCCAGGCAATCGGGGTTCGATTCCCGGTCAGGGCACATGCCCAGGTTGCGGGCTCGATCAGTGACTCTCTCATCATTGATGTTTCTATCTCTCCCTCTCCTTTCCTCTCTCTGAAATCAATAAAGATATATTTAAAAAAAAAAAAAAAAACCTTGGGGAATAGGCCTGAGAATATAATGAAATGCGGCTCCTTTACATTGAATATGTACTTTCTAAACCCCAAGTAGATCATTTCCAGGGACCAAAGTCACCTTAAAATAAGCCTGGGATTGGGATACGCCTGCGTGTGGATCACGGGTGGACGGAGTCCCCGGAGAACAAACATTTTCATCTAACTTTTCATGTACGACGCAGCTGAAACCAACGAGGCCTGTGCAGGCGGAAAAGAATGCGGCCTGCAGACAAAAGACGCCGGAGAGAGAGAAAGTCAGGCCCGGACTGAGGTAAGGGGGCCCTAATACACCGACTTAGAAATAACTACACCAACGTGTCCAAGAAAATAAAAAGACAGAGACCAGTCACGGGAAGTTCCAGTGGACATTCTGAAGTTTAACAAATGTATCCAAAAATAAGAACCCAAACGGTGGGTTTGGCTACAAATTGGATACAGTTAGAGCAAAAGAGGGTACAAAGTAGAGAAAGAGCGGGGAGGGGAGGGGTGTGGGAGAGAGACCGAGACGCAGTGACGGGAAAGGGGGGGCTCCTAGAGGAACCTTCAAAACCCCCAGAGGAGGCTTTGCTGTGTCTGTGACAATACACTGGGAGGCCTTGACGAAATGGATAATTTATTGAGAAATCCAGTTTTCCAAAATCAATCCCTGCTGTGATGGAATTCTGTAACAGGCCCATTTCCACAGGAAAACCAGAGAAAGTCACCGAACAGTTCACGTGAAACCACCCGGCCGGAGAGTTCTCCAGGGGAATTTGAGGGCACAGCCCCCAGGGAGGCAAACTTGGCCGTTTCCCCGATTCACACGCCTTCACGCTTTGCCCCGGCAACCCCGGTCCTGGAAATTTACCCTAAAAACACCTCAGCTGATATGACACCACGTGCAAAAGATCATTCACGGCAGCATTGCTCGTCATTGCAAAATATTGGAAATTACCGAAATATCCAAGTATAGGAGGGTGATTTTTAAAAAATGTGATACACAAAAAGAGAAATATGTAGTTGTATGAAGCATAAAAAGGAATCATCTGTATGGATGCCTTTGGAGTGGTTTCTGAGAGGTGCTGTTCACTACCGAGGAAGAGTCCTTTCTGTGGTCAGAGAGTCTCCACAGCCATCCTGGAAATGACTTTATGTATGTTAATCTTCTAAGGACCTTTTTTCCGTTGCCTTTCAGAGAGAATGGAAGGGAGAGAGAGAGAAACACCGATTGGCTGCCTCCGGTAAACCCCCAACCGGGGCCGGGGATCGAGCCCTTGGCCGGAATCGAACCCGAGACCCTTCAGCCCAGGCCGACGCTCTAACCACTGAGCAAACCGGCCAGGGCAGGACTTTATATTTTGTTCTTAAGCTGCTTTTACCATAAAGAACTTGTCCTGTTAGGTGGTTTGCGTGTTTTCTCCATCGGCCAGAACCTGGTGCCCGGAGTCCCCACATCCCGGGGCTCCCCCCATCCCTGGGCTCCCCCCATCCCTGGGCTCCCCCCATCCCTGGGCTCCCCACATCCCCACGCCGCAGGGCGGAGGCCGAGCTGCAAAGCCAGGAGGGCGGCTCCCTCCTGGGTCCCCACTGACCCCCGCGGTCGCCACAGCTCCTACCACGTGGCCCCGTCGGCTCCGCAACAGGTGAGGTCCCACTTCTGCCAAACTTTGTCGGCAGCGGGCCTCCCCTTTTTGAGTGTTTTGTTAGTTTAGTTGGCCAACTGCATATAAATTGCTGATTTCTAAATTTTAAAAACTATCTTGCACGAAAGACAGTTTTTAAAATCCAGTGATTGCGCCTATCAAAGGAACTCAGTACATACCTACGTTTTCTGTATATCATCCCGAGATGTTTTTACGTCATGACCGGTAATTATTACATCGATTGTATTGTGGTCGTCCACATGTTTTAAATACAAAATGCAGGTTGGAAATGTGTGATTTGC
This sequence comes from Miniopterus natalensis, assembly GCF_054644295.1. NCBI lineage: Eukaryota > Metazoa > Chordata > Mammalia > Chiroptera > Miniopteridae > Miniopterus > Miniopterus natalensis. The sequence continues at coordinate 84,110,040 of NC_142090.1, forward strand.
TTGTGAGGTTTTAGGAAAACGTCATTTTCAAGACAGCTCGAAATAATAGGGAAACTTGATCTTGTTTTAAAGGCTCAGGCCGGCTGGAAATTCTGCAGTTTCTGCGGCTGATTCCCGGTGAGGAAACCAGCTCCAGCCCCGCCTGGGCTCCGGGTGCTGGGACGCCGGTGAACGTGCCTCGCTCTCCACCCCAAGCCCCTGGGCCTTTGCACGCACTCCCTCCTCGCCCCGCCCCCCTCCCTTCCTTTCTGCTTTTCTAGCCCCACGGCGTCCGCTGAGACTCGGCCCACGAGTCTAACTTGGGGCCCGTCCTGCCCAAGCCCCGAGGTTAGTCCCGCGAGCTCACCGTCTCCTCTGAAACGGCACCGTGGGCCGTGTTGTGTCCCCCGCTCTGAGAAGCAGCACCTGGGGCGAGGCACCGAGCCTCCAGCCGGGGACCCGGCGTCCCCAGGAGGGGGGACACGGCGAAGGCAGCTGACCGCGGGGACCGGCAGGTCGGACGAAAGGGCTCGTAAGGCAAGGTCCTGACCTCGTGCGGAGGGACGTTAGCTGCCCGGGCCAAGGGGAAACCCTGGACGCGGTTCACCCGAGTCACGGCGTGAGGTCCCCTCCGTGTGAGGAGATGATTCTGTTTCATTCTGGCACCAAAGGTTTTTTTGTTTGGTTTTGGTTTTGCTCAGAAAATGCCGCTCCCCTTCCAGCGATTTGGAAAGAGGGGGTGTCGTGGGAGGGCAGAGGCTCACCCCTCGCCCGGCCCGGCCGCCCGTGTTGGCAAACCAAATAAACAGGCCCGGACGCCTGTCTAGTGAGGCGACCCCCCGACCTCCCGTGGCACGTCCTACAGCGTTTGCTTATATTCCTCCCGATCTGTTTGGTCTGGAGCTCGGCCGATGGCTCCGGACTCCCAAGGGCTCTTCAGCCGGACGGCGGCTCTCACGTGACACGGGACACGGCCTGGAGCCACCGGCCGGCGTCCTGGCCGGGGCAGGGGGCACCGCTTCTCCTCGTGCGCCGAGGCTCCGTGGGATGGCGCCCGAGGAGGCGGGCAGGAACCCGGGCAGGTGCCCCCCTGCATCTCACCACGTGGGACAGAGCCCGACGTCGGCTCGGTTTTACCGCCGGGGCGTATCCCTCGTAGCCCACGGTGGGAACGCGCCGTCTGTCACCCACCCGCGGGCCTCGGCCTGGCCTGCGCTTCTTGGCTGTTGGACGTTGCTGTGGCCGCTGACGCGGGAGCTCCCGGGTGCGCGTGTTTTCGGGTCTCGGGATGGAGCAGACAAGCCAGTTCCCACGATAAACTTACGTTTAACGTTTTCAAAAACTTGCAAACTGTCTTCCAAAGTGACTGCAGCACTTTGCCCCTTGCAGCTGATCGGGGGATTTCCGGCCCCGCACAGTAAGCGGCAGGAAGTGCGCGGAGAACGGACGGGATGTGTGGACGCGGGCGAGTCCCGCCGAGCGGCGAGTCCTCGATTTCTCCTCGAAGGACTGAATCCGGCCCTTCTCAGCCTGCGGCTGAGCTGAATGCTATGAACATTCTTCTAAAACCCCCCAACCTGTTCGAGGGAACTGACAAAACCCTCTGGAAGCATAGTCACGGGGACAGGGAAGGAGCCCTCGGGATTCTCTCAAACGACCTGCGAAGCACTGTCCTCGGAACGAGCCCCCCGCGCCCGCCGCCCCACGGCCCAGGCGCCAGGCGCAGACACGTTGGGAATGTGCCCGAAGGCCCTGGACTGAGGGGCCCGGCGCCCGTGAGCACGGCCCCCCCAGACCACACCTGGCGCCGGTCCCTGCGAGACGGTCAGGAGCCGAGGGGCCGCGGCCACGACCAGGGCCAGCGAGGCTGCCTCACACGCCGGCCGTCGACCTTTGCTGTTTAGAGTTTATTCTAATGGTCAAAATATTTGCTTTTCCCCCAGATGCCGTCCAGGGGCACTAATCGCAGCCCGAAGCTCCCTGGGATTTCGAGCGGAACAAAGATTAGGGTCTTTTTTTGGTTAATTCTCACCTGAGGATATTTTTTCCATTGATTTTTTTTTTTTTAAGAGAGATTGGGAGGGAGGAGGGGGGGAGAGAAACTCCCATGTGAGAGACACATGGAGGGGTTGCCTCCCGCACGCGCCCCGACCAGGGCTGGGGATCGAACCCGCAACCCAGGTACCTGCCCTCGACCAGGCACCGAACCCAGGACCCTTCAGCGCGCAGGCCGGAGCTCCAACCACTGAGTCACACCGGCCGGGGCAAGATTGGGGTCCTTTCTGAAGCCACGGCTGCGGGGCCATCGCTGGAGGCCTGGCCGCAGAGGGGGACGTGGTCCTTGGAGGCCCCTGGACGGCGGGGCCCAGTCAGCAGGTGCCCCCGGGAGCCACCCCCGCGGGCTGCGTCGCTCCGCCCGCGCAGACTGGGTTCTTGTTAACGGGCCGTGGCCACAGGACGGTGGCCTCGGTCAGCATCCCCCCCGGTGGCCGCGGGTGGTGTCGTTGGCCCACCGGCTGGGCTCTGACGTGAAGGATGAACGGAAACCCCGCCCTTGAACCTTCCGACGGCGCGGAGCCCACGGGACGGAACCCGCGGCTCCCACCAAAAGGCACTAATGCCGACTGTTTCTTAAAATTAAAATTGTTGATAAATAGCTGGTTTCCCCGAGAGTCCCTTTGTTTTCTTTTTGGGAAGAGCTGAGGCCGCTCGGGGACCCGGCTCACCTGTCCCTCCTCCCGCCCAGCGGCGCTGACCCCGCCCGGCGCGGCTCCGCTCCGAGGTCCAGCCGCTGTCCGGCGGCCTCCTGGGCCACGGGCGCGGAGCTGGAAGGTCAGGGCCTCGCACCGCCCAGACCGAGGTCCTGTGGCCCTGCCCGGGCTGCTGGCCGCTTCCCCAGCCCGGCCGCTTGCCAGCGTCCCGCACGGGCCTGGTGGCCTTGCTCTGGGGACGCGGGACGGCCTCGCCCGCCACCAGCCCCCGGCAGCCTGTTCCCCCGGCAGCGAGAGGCCCCAACGGTCCCCGGACCTGGGCCCCTTTGGTCCATGGCGGTCATGGCGCCGAAAAGAATCACCTGAAGTTTCACTTTGCCGATTAGAGAGCGAAAAAGTTATGGGCCTTCGTCTGTGTCTTAAGCTAAGTTTCTAAAGTTTACAGTAAAATCAATGCTTTTTTCCCCCCATCTTTTTACATATTCTGGAGAAGTTTTAGTGGTTTCCAAAAATATGAATGAGTTGCCCGGCCGGGCGCGGCTCAGCGGCTGGGCGATGACCTGGGGACCTGGGGGTCAGGGTTCGATTCCCGGTCGGGGCACAGGCCCGGGCTGTGGGGTCGACCCCAGCAGGGGGCACACAGGAGGCGGCCGGTCGCTGACTCTCATCACTGATGTTCCTCCCTCCCTCTCCCCTCCCCTCCCCGAAATCAATAAAGACAGATTTTTAAGAGTCTGAGTGAGTGAAGCATCTTGAGCTCTCCGAGGCTGTTATTTTGGGAGCTCGGCGTCTCCTTGGGGAGCCCCTGAGCTTTGGGTGTCATTTGCCCTGACAGTTGGGGGGTCACCTAATTGCAGGTTGTAGGATATTCAGAGTAACAAGGAAGCGAGGGCGCGATTTACCCCCGCAGGGCACAGGGCCCGTGGCGCACAGCCCTCCCTCCAGGCAGGTGCCCGCCCAGGTGGTGAGGTCACAGGGTCACGAGGTCACGAGGTCGCTGGCCCGGTCGGCCCTGTCCCCGAACAGCAGAGGGAAGGACGGAGCCTGAACCTGCGCCTGCGGCCCCCACGCGTCCTGTGCGGGGCCTGCTGGGGAGGCTGTTTGTGTTCAGCGTTTCACCCCCTGGTTGTGAAAGGAAACGGCCCAGAGAACAGTACATTCCTGACCCCGGCGACGCTTCCTCAGGCCGCCGGCCACGCAGAATGTCCCCCCGTCCGTCCCGCGGGCAGCGCAGCCTCCAGGCGGAGCCCGTGGTTCCCGTGTGACCCCTCGGCCCCTGGCTGAGGGGGGCTGGTCTCAGCCGCCCCCCCCCCCCCCGGGTACTTGCTGTGTCTGGGGCTTCGGAACCAGCGGCCCGTTCCCCAGGCCCCAGGACGTCCCCCCAGGTCGGGAGCCCTGTCGGGCCTTCCCTGGGGTTCTTCTCGTTGGCGTTTTCTACCTTGTTCCCATTTTCACGTGTCGTAGGAAACCACTGAGGCCCAACAACGCCCACAGCCCTTCCCGCCTGGCCGGCGGGCCAAGAGTGAGCGGGAGGGCGAGGGGCCCGGGCACTGCCGTGGGTGCAGCTGGTATCCATGCCGATGGAAGGGGCCCCTCGGGGTCCCCACAGGGTCCCCCTGGCCCCATGCCGCCCAGCCCAGCACGCCAGGGACCCCGCGCATGGAAACATCTAACGTAGTCAAACCCACAGAGCAGGCCGTACGGGGGGGGGGGGGGGGCCGCGCCAGGCAGGGGGCGGGCGGTGTCCCCGTGTGAAGTCCGGGCGGGATGGGTGCGTCCTGGGGACCAGCTGGGCGCCGCAGCACCAGGCGCGAGCCACGCAGCATCTCCACGGTGACACGTCCGCAGGGCAGCCTCCAGCGGGTGCCCCCGTCACGCACAAAACCCGGGACACGGGCGGTCTCGGCGGCGAGGGCTGCTGTTTGCTTTGTGGAGACGGCATCGGGCGTGTTCTCACCGCCAAGCTCGTCGAAGTGCACGCGTTAAAAACGGGAGCTTTCAGCGTGTTAAGACGACCTCAGCGAAGGAGGAAAAGCAGAGAAACGTCCCGTCGCAGCGATTTTCGTGAATGAAAGTGCTAGAGGCCACTTCCCGTGGGCTTCGGACAGGACGCCCAAGGGAGGCGGAGGCCGGTGTCCCCGAGAACCGTCCCTCCCCGTGGGCTTGACGGCGTCAGGTTTCTCTGTGACCGGGGTCCAGCCGTTCTCCCCAGCAGGACGCCCTCGGGTCCCTCCACCCGTCACCGACGGTTCCCCGCCCGCCTCAGGCTGGGCGACGCTCCCTGTGTGTAGACACCGCCTGCCCTGCCTCCGTCCCTCCGTCCGTCCGTCCGTGGAGACCTGGGCTGGTTTCAGATCTCGGCTGCTGCGGACAGCGGGGTGACGGGCCCGGGCGCTCGGACGCCTCTTCCAGCTCCTGCTGTGGATCCTGTGGGATAAGCACCCGGGAGTGGGCTCGCGGGGCCTCAGGGCACGAACTGGAGGTCACGTGGCCTGGGGACCGGCCTTCGTTGGCTGCACTGCTCCGGCCGCAACCGTGGGGGGTCCTGTGGGGCCCTGGTGGCGCAGCACCTGGTGGCACCCAGCCTCCCGGGAGGAGGGGCGAGCGGGGCTGGGTGCTGTGGGGTGCTGCTCCTCCAGACCGACAACCACCCAAGTCCCTTGGCTCGAGGAGGCCCCTTTGGGAGGTCCCTGCAGCCCCCCCGTGGGGGCCGTGAGCCCCGCCCGCCCCTGCCCAGGGTAAACCAGACCAGAGGGGCCCAGGCTGGGCATCCACAGCCCCCCCACTTGTGCAGCTCGGGCTCCAGGGCCTGAGCCAGTCTCCTCAGGTCAAAAATGACCGGTTTGCGCACCGAACGGAACCACCGCGCGGCCTCGTGGTGTTTTCAAAGCCTCACAGTGTTGTTTCTTCCGTAGGAAGTTCCTGCGATTCTTCAGCTTCAGGGACCAGTGGTTCCTTCAGGTTATTTTGCTGGTTGTGTCCTGGATACGGCTCCCCCAGGGTGTGAGCTCGGGGCCCCGGGGCCTCCCCGAGGGAGCGGGGTCTCCCCACCCGGCAGCGGGCAGGGCGCCACGGGCTGGGGGGGGCATTTTCAGGTGTGTCTGGGGAGGGGAATTATGTCTCATGCAGCTTTCTTGTTTCACAGACAATCCAGAAAAAACAAAACATTTTAACATGTATATTTTTACAGTTACTGCTTTTGCTAGAACGTCAGGCGTAAAAGCAGATTCTCGTGGTACAGTCGGCGTGTCTGTGGCTCCATGTCTCTCAGGCACCAGCTGTTCCATCATCTACACTGTGCTCGAGCTCACACACCCACTATGTCCACAGCACAGGTACACGCGTGTCCTCAATGATATAAAAGGCAAGCCATACGCGCACATGCATGCATGTAACATGGATGCCGTCACTCTGTGCACACACATGTATGTAACATGGATGATGTCACTCTGCGTGCACACGCACGCATGTGTGTAACATGTGTGCCGTCACTCTGTGCACACACGCATGCATGTGTGTAACATGGATGCCGTCACTCTGTGCACACACACGCGTGTCTAATCTGTTTATCTACGTATCCGTCTCTATGGCTGGATTTTAAACATTCTGCAAAATGTTAAAAGTGGTTGTGTTCAGGGAAAGGTTTACGTGGGATTGTTCTTCTGTTATAGATTTTTTCCCTAAATTTGTGCTGCTGTGAACATACTTTCTTTGTTTAAACAAAAGCAGTGCAGTTTCTCCAAATGCACTTCACTATGTCACAGTTACGACCGTCAAGGGTTTGTGGAAGCTGGGCTGCAATTTAAACAGAAACAGCGGCAGCCAAGACAATGGGCCCCCACCCCCACCCGGCCGCCCCCCAACGTGTGTGCACTTGACACGCCGCCCGGAACATTCCGAGTGAACTAACAGCAGGAAACACGCTCGGGCTGAGGCTATTTTAGCTCAGATGACAATTTGTTCTAACTTTCAAAAGCTAACCCAGCAAGTAGGCCTTGGCCACAGGATAGCATATTAAAGAATCATTTTGACCTAAATCTTCCAGCGTTGAGCCTGCATGTGACCCAAATGTCTGCACTGTGTGTTTGCTGTCACAGGACGTCCCTCCCGGCCGAGGGCCCAGCACCGCCCAGCACCCTGTAGGGGGCTTCGTGCCCATTTCTCATAACATCACCCCCACAACACGGTGCTGTTTCTACCTCCCTCCCAGAGAAGAGGAAACTGAGGTAGAGAGATGCCAGGTGACTTCCCAGAGGTCGTGACGAACGGGGGCACCGCCCGGGCACAGTGCCCAGCTCAGCACTGGCACAGCAAGGGTTTCACAAGTGTCACTGGTACAGTGAGACAGGGCAGCAGGCAACAGATGAAAGCCAAGAGCTTGTGATCTTTAGAAAGCAAACCTCCATCCGGAACACGACAGGTCAAAGCTGCTGTTTAAAAGCCGGTTCTCGGCTGCAGGTGGGAGCTCGGCCCTTGTCATCCCAGAGTCTCTGTGGCACCCGGGCCGGGGGGGGCTGTGATCTCAGCTGACCGGGGGGAGGAGGCGGGGTGCTCGATGCCGCACTCTGAGCCGTGACCCACCTCAGTCCACGTGAGGCTCTCTTTGTCCCACACGTGGTCCCGATTTCACGGAGCGGCACACCCTGCGCCAAGATTCACCCGAACACCTGGCACCCAGTTTGCGACCAAACCGGAGAGGCTTGACGGCCGTGACTCGTTCCTTCTTAGGTTTTGCTTTTTTTAAAATAAATCTTTATTGATTTCAGAGAGAGGAAGGGAGAGGGAGAGAGGGAGAAACATCAATGATGAGAGTCATTGATCGGCTGCCTCTTCGTCGCCCCCGACTGGGGATCGAGCCCGCAGCCCGGGCCTGCGCCCCGACCGGGAATTGGACCTCGATCTCCTGGATCCCAGGTCGATGCTCAGCCGCTGAGCCACGCCGGCCGGGCCCTTCTTAGGTTTTTATGGTTAATACTTCATGCCTCTGATGCGATGACCCTTCAGAGCTCGGGGGATGGTTCCCCTGTGTCTCCTTCCAGGCGCCCTGTGCCCCCCTCGGTGCAAAGCTCACAGCTGCACGCTGGGCACATTCTTTCGCGATGCTTCATCCTGGACGGACTCCAGGGGAACCGGGCCAGAGAAAGCGACTCCTCTCCCTTGGAACTGAAAACGCTGGCACGCGAGCAGGACTCGCAGGTGTCGTGTCCAGGGTCCAGCGCCAGGTACCCCTTCATCGGTTCCAGATATTCACCATTCCTCTTGGGGGACACTTCCAAGAAACAACTTCGCAGTTGTGAAAAAGACAAGCTTTGTCATCTCGATGTTTTTATAGGGCTCCCAAGGGGCAGAGGTCGAGCGCCTGGAAGCGCCCCACGTTCCCCATCTGTAAATGTTCTGGGGAACGATTCACTGCTCCCATCCCACGGTCTCCCTCTGCGTCCCGCTGGGAAGGCCCCTCTTCCTGGGCACCGGTGAGCCCGGGATCGTAACCACGCGCCAGACGCCCTGACCAGGCCGAGCTCACGGGGCGGAGCCTCGGGCTCACGTATTTGGCAACTTCTGAAAAATCACCTGAGGTTTTATGTCGCTTTGCAAACACTGTCTCACTTCACATTCCTGAAGCTGCAGCAAAGGCTCTGGAATCTGACTTGCTTACTAAGTATCGTATTTAGAAACATTTTATCTCATAGAACACACTTGTCTTAGAGGCCACTCTTTTCCGTAGGTCGTACCGTGCAAGGCCCAGCTGTGCTGGACTGAGATGCTGTACGTGCCTGAGTCAGTGAATACAGAGGAACGTCCGTGTGTCCCGTGTGTCCCGTGTCCTGTATGTCCTGTGTGTCCCGTATGTCCCATGTCCTGTATGTCCCATGTCCTGTATGTCCATGTGTCCCATGTCCCATGTGTCCTGTGTGGCCCATGTCCTGTATGTCCCATGTGCCCTGTATGTCCCATGTCCTGTATGTCCCGTGTGCCCTGTATGTCCCATGTCCTATATGTCCCGTGTGTCCCATATGTCCCATGTCCTGTGTGTCCCATATGCCCCATGTCCTATATGTCCCATGTGCCCTGTATGTCCCATGTCCTGTATGTCCCGTGTGTCCCATATGTCCCATGTCCTGTATGTCCCGTGTGTCTTGTGGAGTCTGCATGAGCTCGCTGGGGCCCCTCCTCCTGGGAACTAAGCGAGTAACAAAGTATCTTTTCAGTGGCACGTCTCCTGGCCTGTGGCCTCCTGCACCTCAAATGCTCTGTGAATACTGTCTGCTTGGAAACGCTCTGCGGGGGCCGAGATACACAGTAGCGTCGGCCCGGCCGTCCTCCGGGCCTCCCTCTCACCTGTCACCTCCCTGAGCACCGTGCCCGTCCCTTCCCGGAAGTCGGGCTCTCTCCACCTCTCGCCCCCGAGGCCCCGTCACCTGTGGCCGTGGCCGTGGTTTCCAGGCTTATGGAAGTCAGACCATGCCCTGCGTGCGTGTGGCCCCAGGAGCCTCCGAATGTCCCCGTGATGCAGGAACGTATGGGGACACCCCACAGCCATCCCTCTGCCTCTTGGAGGCACCCGGACTGGGAGCCGAACGAGGGGTGACAGAGGAGAGGATCCTATCGTTAGGTCGTGTGAAGCCAGCCGGCCCGAGGAAGTTTCACTTTCCTGGGTCTTGGTTCCCATCAGAATATGTCCCGGAGTTTTCTAACAAGCACAGTGAGCCTTAGGTCAGTGGGGAAGGTCGCGGGCTGGTTGGACTGCCCCCCACGACCCCAGCACCAGCTGAAAGCTTTCCTGTTGTGTTTACTTGGGATTAGCAGGCAGGCCTCAGGGCACAAGCACCACGGCGTCTATTCCTGGAAGCTGGGCCCAGCATGAACTACGTGCGTCTTTCTAGTCTCCAACCACCTTTCAACAGAGAAGAGCAACGTTTAAATCTTCGGCTCACTGTTACCCATCTGAGGGCTGAATCACAGAATCATGAAATGTCACAGCTTCCAGAAGGGCCGTCCGGGTCCCCAGGCCCAAGTCTCATTATGTGGCGACAACAGCCAAGCAGCCTGGGGCGGCCAAGTGACCGCTCACATCGACGAGCACCGGGCTGTGTGTGGACAGAGACCCGACCTCTGCATAAAAACTCTAATTAAACCAGTGAATTATTTTCCCCATGAAAATGCCAAGGTTTTAGCGGCTCGCAGATCTGCAGATGTTGGGGGACCCGTGGGATGTGTTCTGAGCGGATGAAAAGTGAGTTTATGTGCAGAGAATTCAGTTGGCTCGCTGTGGCCCAATTATCGTAGGTCTGCTTGGTTACGACAATGTTTGAGAAACATGGCATTAACCGCTGCAATTTACTTAATAAAATACATGCATTTTTATTTTTTGTTTTCTTTTGTTAATCTTCACCCGAGGATATTTTTCCATTAATTTTAGAGACAGTGGAAGGGAGGGAGGGAGGGAACATGGATGTGAGAGAGACACGCTGACCGGTTGCCTCCTGCACCCCAAACACGCCAGGATGGAGCCTGAAACCGGGGTACGTGCCCTTGACCAGAATCAAGCCCGGGACCCTTCAGTCCGCTGGGCGACGCTCTAGCCACAGAGCCACCGGCCAGGGCAAAAATACATGCATTTTTTAAATGGAAATGTCCCAACATAATACTTTGCAGGTCATCTCCCCACACAGGAATTATTGTTTCTGTTCGGCTCGGCCCTGAGTTAAATTCCTTTCCACCGCCTGTGGTTCTGATGCGGCCGAGGTGGGTCGTGAGGAGTCTTACTGGCCCCTCTGCCGTCCCTCCCCCCCTTCCTTTCTCTTCCCTTCTCAGACCCAGAAATAAGACGTGGAGCAGGGATGCCCCCCACACCTGCCAAATACACAGTTATTTTTTGAAAACTGGGTTGTGCCTCCGCTGCGTCAGTGACCAGCGATCCAGCCCGGGCTCCCGCCAGGAGAAGCCCCCGGGCGCGGGCCTCGCGGCATCGATCAAACGGGACAGCAGGATGGTTGAAGTTTCAGGGAACCGGGGACCACTCCTCGGGGTGTCTGCGTCCCAGGCGCTGTTTGGGACACACACAGAAACACTGTCCCGCGTGATGGGGCTGCTGGAAACACCTGGGTCACCTGAAGTTCAGATTTACCCGAGCGCCTGTGTTTTGAGGGGCAGGGAGCGGATCTGGGAGCCGGGGGGGCCTGGTGTCCCTGTCTCGCTGAACTCGGTGACTCAGTGATTCCCGCGTGTCCCAGGGCTGCGCGCAGACTGAGGGGCGCCCCTGGCGCCTCGGGGGGCCCCCGCCTGCAGAGTCCTCGGTCCTCGTGTCCCCTCCTGTCACACTCAGGCCTCTGCTTCTCCCCGACACGCCGCGGCGTCTGGCAGCCACGTGGTGCCACGGGGACCGGGGCACTTTGCAGACCTTACTTTCTGGCTGTTTTCCTTCCATCTCTGGCTCAAGTAAAGAGTGTAAATTGGAAACAGGCGCTCCCCCCTCGCAGTGCGCTGGGCACTGGTTCACAAACAGAAGATTTAGGGCAGTTTGGAGATGTGCGTGGTTTCCAGTGGGAATTCGTTTTTATTAAACTCTAGTTTGGTCTCATTTCATTGCTCGGCTTCAAGAGCAAAAAAAAAAAAAAAAAAAAAGACAATAAAGGATTTAAACTTAAGTGATTTTCTGCAATTAAAGTCTTCTGGAATTTTAAAAAGCCCAATTATATCAGCATTTGCCAAATATAAATGCATTTTCCACTGGCTCAGCCAAGAGGAGCTGGACGGCTGCAGGATCCCCAAGGAGCTGCTGGGGACTCGGCACTCACTGCGGAGCAACCGGGGCCTAGGGCCCACCCTTCCCACCGACGGGCGGTGGCACAAAACATCCTGTGTGTGCACAAGTCCTCGGGGCTCCCTGGTGTCCTGCGTGTTGGAAATGGAGTCACTCAAAGGCAGAGAGAGGGGCAAGGGAGCCTGCGGCCCTGAGACGGCAGCTGTCCCGGTGGCGTCGTGTGCGTGGGCCGCTCTCGTGGCGTCCACCCGGGTGCCCATCGGACAACCTCAGGCCACATGTGGCATCTCAGGCACACGCAGATGCCCACTGTGGCCAGAACACCTTCCCTCTCCTGGAACTACCTCCCGAGGATAATTCATAATTAAGCCACTCGGGTTCTAAAGTGGGTTCTTCTAACTGCCTTCATGAGCCTCATCGGAGTCTACACCTTAGACGGTCATTTTTATAAAATTTAAATTCCTGCCTGGCCGGCGTGGCTCAGGGCGGAGCATCCAACTAGGATCCAGGAGGTCACGGGTTCGATTCCTGCTCAGGGCACAGGCCCGGGGTGCAGGCTCCTCGATCCCCAGCAGGGGGCAGCCGTCAGTGACTCTCACCATTGACGTTTCTCTCTCCCCCTCTCCCTCCCTCTCTCTGAAATCAATAAAGACATATATATTTTTTTTAATTTAAATTTCTGTTGGACATTCTCCTGCTACCAGCAGCCCCTCCTGTGCGCCTCCAGGAAGGGAAGGGTGCTGGGGAGGGTGCTGGGGGAGGTGCGAGGCTGGGGTGCTCTAACCCAGCCCCTGCTGTCCTGCTCCGGTTCCTGCATTTGGAGCCTGGGGACTAGAAGCTGATTAGTCACGTAGCTCCGATTATCAAGGAGGCCTCAGGCTGGAGCCAGCTGCCCTTTGCTCGTGAAAAAAAGTCTGTGGACAGAACACTTCAGCCCCTGGCATTGACTCCATTTGTATATAAACTCAAGTTCTTAGATACACTGTGGGATTTCTGGTGGTGTTTGCTTACAGAGTTCAAGAGAAATGACCAGGAAAATGCTTTTAGACTGACTACGGTGGAGTCTTGTCGTCGACCATTAATATTCTAACATTCCACATTTCATCGCAGCCCCGCGGCCCCGCCCTGGGGAGCCCGCCCTCCCCAACGCCCGGGAGGAAGCGGGGCCTGAATTCAGAGCGAGGGGGCGGCCGCCTGCAATCCATGTCCACGGGCCCAGTGCTCCCCTAACCAGACGCGGCTTCAGCCAGGAAAGTGGGGGCAGGCTGTTCGTGTTCGTGGGGCACTGAGTCAGACGCCGAGGCATGGAAACAGGAACCACCATCCCCGGGGAACCAGACGTCTCCGCGCATCCCCGAGGCCTCCGCAGGTCACAGACCACTCTGGTCTCCGAGCAGTTTCTAAGTGTAAAGACGGTTCCCGAATCGCTTCCTGAGACGTGCTATCTGATAATACAGTGGGACCGTAAACAGGCCGCAGAGAAATTGCTGTTTTTCAGTGTAATAAACAAAAATAGCACGTAGACTATGTAAAGTGACCACAGAGAAGAAAGTGTGAGCTCTTCCACCCGAGTCTTACAGACGCTCCCTCGTGGCCCCTTCGCAGCCCTTTGTCTCTTGGCGCTTGGAAAAGCGTGAAAATTCCAGTCACCAGAGGGGCGTGGTCCACCCTAAACTCGAGGAGGCCGAGGGGTCAGCTCTGGCCTCACCCCCCAGGAGGGAAGAGCTGAGGAATCGCGAGCGGCACCTGCAGCGGGACCTGTGCTCAGGTCTCGAGAGAATCGCAGGACGATCCCTAAGCCCTGCTGGGGCCAGTGTCCTGGGGGCAAGAATGCGAGGCCCTTGCAGGAGAGGGGGGTCCACTCGCCTTGACTGGGGGGGAAACACCACAGATGGCCCTGCCCATTGGGATTCACATACTGACCAACGCAACGCAGACGTGTCCCATCGCGGGGTGAATTCACGCCAGCAGCCCTTTCTGCTCTGCTCCACACCTCCCCTGGGTGCACAGGACACAGGGCGGAGCCTTCCGTTGCTTTGGGGATAGTGGAACCTAAGCGCCCGGGAGACCTGCTCCATGAGCTGTCGTTGTTGTTTTTTAAAGAACATATTTTTATTGATTTTAGAGAAGGCGAAAGAGGAACATCCACCGGCTGCCTCCTGCGCCCCCTGCTGGGGGTCGAGCCCACAACCCGGGCACATGCCCTGACCGGGACTCGAACCCAGACCTCCTGGCTCATGGGAGGCACCCGGCCAACTGAGCCGGTTTATTCTTCTGTTTTTGGGAAATGCACGTTGGTTTTTCCAGGATAATTATTATTTTTCTACTTAAGTACAGCTGGTGTAGTCTCATTAGTATATTAGTCTCAGGTGCACAGTGCAGGGACTGGGCACTTCCATACCTCACAAGGTGACCTCCCTCGGTCTAGTAATCGCCTGTCACCCTGCAAACCCCTGACAATATTGCCCCTGTTCCCCTCCCTTTCCGCCCCCGCAGGCCTCTCTTGGGTCTACTTCTAGCAGTCTGTTCTGTACTTTGTCTCGTTTGTTTTCTTTTTTTTAATTTAGGCAATTTCAAGCATTTGGACTATTTCTATGAAAGTATTCGACAGAACAGATCAGAAAATGAATATTTTTTATGTCCTGACGCGCAAACAGTTAATTACCCTCAAATTTTCCAAAACAAAGAAAGAAACCACCTTCGGAGAAAAGCTGAAGATGGAAAATTTCAACCGAAGGGAAACTATTCATAAAATTCAAGTGTCCTCGAGTTAAAGCTCGGAGTGGAAACTGTTTCACAATTTTAATTATACGGGTGCTTCTCGCCCATGCGGCTCATGGGTCGCAGCACCTAAATCTAAGGAGAAAGGCCACGTCCAAAATGCCAGGGCCCAGCCACATGAAGGCCCTGGATATTCTTGCTCATTTCCAGCCCCCTCGGGCCCCTGTCGTGAAACGTAGACGCCACCAAGCACCTGGCCCCCAGTGGCCCCAAGTCCCCAGGGGGCTGCGGAGAAACTTCAGGACTTAAATATTTATTTCCCTCTTTCATAATTAATATAAATAATGAAAACCACCATTTTCTTCATAAAAATTGGATGTAATAAACACCCTTTAGTTGGGGGGGCGTTAGTGCCGTGGCCACAGGCTGGGTGCAGCCGCTCCTGCGCGTTTGGCGTGAGGTCTGTGAGTCCCTGGGGGGCGGGTGGGGTCCGTGCTGCGTGGGCCCTGCCGTGGGCCCTGCCGTGGGCCCTGCCGTGGGCCCTGCCGCTCTCCCTCCCGCTGTCCCAGGTCCCGGTGCGGACGGGGGCTCTCGCCCAGAGGTCCCGGTTTAAGCTCCGGGCTGCAGTTGCCTCAGGTTTGCCAATGGGGCCTTTGCACTGCTCACCCCCAGCCCTTCACCCAGCAGCTGTCACAGGGCAGCTGGCAGCCGTTAGCTCTCACTGTTACACGAGGACATAAATACTCTCCTTTCTCTCATGGGCTTTTGGTTGAGAAGCGAGCGTGTTGCTCTTAACTGAGTGCCGTGTCCTCGGGTGGGGAGCAGAGACCCCGGGAGTGGCGTCTGGGCAGCCATCCCCGGGCCCTGGTTCTGCGGGCCCCTCAGTGGCCACGTGCACCCCGAGCCTGCTGGTGGCCTGGTGCACCTGCCCTGCTCTCGGGAGGAGCGGGGTCCCCATGGACCATCTCCTGGGCTGAGCTCTGCAATAACAGTGACCGGCCTCAGAGCCCTGCCCAGCCTCTGGCCACTGGGCCTTCTGCACGCAGCTTAGGCCCAGCCCTGTGTCTGCACAGACACCCCCCCCCCAGCGCAATGAGAGTCACTCGGGGGCTCAGGACAGGCCTCAAGCGGGGGTGCCACCCACACTCCACGTCCACCACCAGCCTTGGCCTGGGGTGTGAACATGACCCGCCCACCAGGCGTCCGGTTCCTCCTCAGGCTGCTCCTGCTCCAGGGGACCCTCCAAACACACATGGAGGGGACACGGGGCCGCCCGGGTGGGGTCCACGGGTGGCCCGGCCTGAACTGCACCACCTGGGCCGCCCTGTGGTTCCTGTGCTCTCCTGACATTTGGGGAACCTGACATCGCAGACGCCGGCAAAGGCATGAAGGACCCGGCCTCGGGTCCCCAGCGGCTGAGACTCCTTCTGACGTCACTGAGAAACAGGCACAGACTCGCAGCCGGTCACTGAGCAGCAAACAGCACAACACAGTGAGGAATGAAACAAATGTCAGGACAATTACATTTTGCTTCTGTGAATATTTCGCTTTGTTCTTAAAACAAATCATTATTGCATTTTCCTTGCTTTGTAAAAATATGAGCTATTTTTAACTGAACTAGTTTTTATATTTTACAAATTGACATAATGAAATAGCAGTGGATCCACTTGATGGTAAACTGTGGATTAAATATTTTTATGTCTGACCATGCGATTCAGTTATGTGGTAATAAAAAGTAGCATGAAATGCACAGAATTAAACACTCAGTTTTTCTCTTTCGAGAGCGTCAGATTGGCACCACAGTCTTTAGTGGTTTTTGTTCAGGGTTGTTTTGTACTTAAAATGTTTAGGTTTCTAAAAATGTTTTAGAACTTAAGTTTTATTGCATATCGGAAAGAGCCGCTCTGTCCATCCACCAAAGCAATTGCCCTGGGACAGGCACAGCAGAGTCCGTGTCAGTCTCTACTCCCATTTATAGCGAAATTTGAAGTGAGTCCTCGCGATTCACCAGCCGCTTCTCAGCGCTGCCTGGAGCGGCGTTGTTGGAAAGCGGCCGCCGGGCTCGCTTCTTGCTTCCCGGCCAGTGGGACAGCTGGGAGGAGCTCCTGGGGCAGGACGGGGCATCTCCGGCAGAACCAGGTCCTGCTACTGCTCGTGAAGGGGAAACTATAACTCCCCGCGGGGCCCAGGGCTCCCAGGTGCCGGGGGTTGGCTCTTCCAGATAAATTCCGTGAATGACTTACTGACAGAATGAAAATAAACTTCTAAATCAAAGCAAACCATTAAGAAGATAACCCCGTCCAAGCTTGAATCTGGGTCTGTTTCAAAATCACTCTTAGCGTTTCAATTCTTAAACTTTAAGAGGGAATTTCTGTTGTTTTGTTTTGTGATTTGTGGGTCATTTTAATTTGCAGGAGCATTGAGCCCCCAACAAGCATTT
Source organism: Miniopterus natalensis (assembly GCF_054644295.1). Classification (NCBI taxonomy): domain Eukaryota; kingdom Metazoa; phylum Chordata; class Mammalia; order Chiroptera; family Miniopteridae; genus Miniopterus; species Miniopterus natalensis. Next base: position 84,126,655 of record NC_142090.1, read on the forward strand.
ATTGGAAGTCACATGAGTTAAAAGGGCTCCCAAAAATGGGAAGACCTGTCCCATAAAGTTGCCTGAATGCATCTGAGGTGAAAACAGCTCTTCTGTGCGCCCGGGGACTCCGCCCGCGGGACGGGAGTGGCGTCTGAACCGCGGCGACGGGGGCGCCAGGAGGGAACCGAGGGCGCTCTGGCTGGGTCCGGCCGCGCCGGGCACCCAGGGTGGTCCTCCGAGCGTGTTGGAGGCGAAGACCAACTGTCACCCCAGCGCTTGGAGGGAATTCTCGCGACTCGGAGCCCAGTGTCGGCGGAAGTTAGGACTTGCAGACCCGAGCGGTGCCCGAGAGGCCCGGCTGCCCTGCGTCTTGGACGTGGGCGGGAGTAAGGACCACACGGCACTTCCCGCAGGTTCCAGCGCTCGGCCGGCCTGACTCGCAATAAATTCCCTTAATGGTGTTTACTCCTGCAACTCGCCAAGAAAGACGCGTTTTGAGCTGTTCGCTTTCCAGCTCTTATCAGAGGCCCGGCCGAGGGGACTGACATTTGAGAAAGATGGGGGCTGGCCGGCCATCTGGGCCGTGGGGCGTATCTTATGTCCTTTGAATTTCATTTGCTCCAAGTCCCCATTTTCCTGATGTAAACAACACGCTCGCGTCACCTTTTGGGAGACGACGTCTCTCAACTGGGGTAACTCAAAGCCGCCACGTGGCTTCTCCCTGTGGCGTTGGTGTCAGGCGTGGCCGTCTCGGGTGGTCAGACCCCCCGGGTGACGGTTCAGGGCTCCAAGGGCAAGATTTTCAGTGAATGAGGCAAGAGCCTCAAGGACCAGCGTTGTAGTGTCACATCAGTGCCCCAAAGGCTCAAGGCGAGAGGACAAAGACGCCCCCTCTCGGTGGGAGGAATATCACGTGTCACATCCTGTGTCAGACAGCGGCTCTTCCTGGGGAGATGGGGACCAAAGGGGCACATTCTCTGTCTCCAAAGGATCCCCACCTGTAGAGAAACAAAGGCAGATACCACCCACCTTAACCTAAGTCACGACACTACAGCAATTCACGTTGAGGTTTTGCAGCAGGGACAGTGAATTAATGGGACAGCGTATAGAGTAAGGGCTATAGAAACGGGCCAGAGACAGTATGGAATTTTGATCAATGGCGATAGTGTCACGGGAGGTCATTGTTCAAAGAAGGGACCATATAATATACAGAGCTAAGAAAATGTATTTCTATGTGGAATTTATGAATAGATGTCTACCTCCCACTGTGGGAAAATTAAGTCCAGATGGATTAAGGTCTTAAATTCAAAAGCAAAGCTTTAAAACTAGTAGAAGCGATATAGATGAAAATCATGCTGACCTCGGGGTCGAGAGGGATTTCTTAAGCAAGACACAAAGCACACAAATCACAAAAGAAGTGATTGATGAATCTACTCCTTTGAAATTAAAAACATCTGCTGGTCACAAACTATCTTTGGGGAGAAGATATTTGTAATACATGTGGTTGAAATGCAATCCCTACCTATCACCTATCATCTATCCATCCATCCACCCATCCATCCACCCATCCATCCATCCATCCATCCATCCATCCATCCATCCATCCATCCATTAATCCATCCATCCATCCATCCATCCATCCATCCATCCATCCATCCATCCATCCATCCATCTATCTGTCCATCCATCCATTTATCCATCCATCCACCCATCCACCCATCCACCCATCCACCCAGCCAGCCAGCCAGCCATCCATTCATCCATCCATCCATCTATCCGTCCATCCATCCATTTATCCATCCATCCACCCATCCATCCATCCATCCATCCATCCATCCATCCATCCATCCATCCATCCACCCACCCACCCATCCATCCATCCATCCATCCATCCATCCATCCATCCATCCATCCACCTAACATGTACAAATAAATGAGAAAAAGATAATCTACTCAATAGAAAAATGGACAAAAAACCCAACTAACAATTCATCAAAGAGAAAAACATGAGTAGCCAATAAAAGCATGAAGAGATCCTCCATCATTCGGGATCCTGAGCATGTACGTCAAACACTATGAGATGCCGTTTACACTGATTTGATTGGCAAGAATTAATATGTAAGGATCATAGGAACGTCTGGTGAGAGTATTATAACCGACGCGACAGGTTGGAAACTACCATGACTTCTCATCAAAGGTCCCGAATCGAGTCCTCTAGACCTTCGTCTCACCAGGTTTGGCCCCAGAAATGACGCTGAGCAAGGGAACATCTCTACTTTCAAAGGCAATCCAGTGAGAACCAGGAATAAATCATGACAATCAGGCCCCTGACTCAACATTAAAATTATTTTCTCTATTTGTTTCTTCAAAGCAAGTAAGCAAACAAACTAGTGGTACCATGACCTGCAGCCTCTACTCTCCCCCCCCCCAACATCTAGGGCAGGACTTAAATATTAGCAGGTCTGAGTGATCATTGAGGGAGAGGCGGCATGTGTCCCGCATCCTTTGGGAACCTATCTTGGTGTTTGGTAAATGGGGGTGCAGCTGAGGAATGTTCCGGGGAGTCAGGGGCTGCAGGCAGCAACTGTTTAATTAGCCTGGAGGAAATGAGCTTGACTGAAGGAAACGCAGAATTCAAACTCTGCCCAGATAACCCGGGGCCCTGGCCCAACGACGCCTGAGGCAGCGAGCGCGCCCTTCCTTCCACCCCCGTTAGTTCTTACCACGCCGGGCGCCCACGCGGCCACTCTCCCTCCACTGTGTATAACAGGCTCTGATAAAATTCCTCAGCATCACTCTTATCTCTCCTGAGCTTCATCTGGGCCTTGGACAAGACCAGTATTTGGCTCCCGCCAACGTTTGGAGGCTGTCCCTCCCCGACGCAAAGGGGCTAAGGGACACTGCGTGTGACATTTGACCTTCCCCTTGGGAAAGCGAACATGAACTTTCTGGGGTAAAGCGGGCCAGCCCTGCGGTTCATCTGAGGCATGAACGAGCGCGCAGCCCGAGGAGGGTTCTCGCTTCTGGTCTGTGACCAGGGGCCTCAGCAGGCCTCACAAACACATGTCCCCGGGAGCCTGCCCAGAACCAGGGACCCCTCGGTGCTGCACACGTGAGGCCCAGTGGTGCAGCAGGCGGGTGGGTCAGAGGCCAAGGATGCCCCTCACTTTTATAGTCATTTGTGCCTCAAATGAACTTGAGGACAGGCCTGCAGCTCAGAGGAGGGCTGTGTTCTCCTGAGCTTTCTCCTGGGTCAGAGACTAGTAATAAACATGTTCTATCTGTGTGTCTCTCTGTCTCTCTGTGTCTCTATCTGTCTCTCTCTCTCTGTCTCTGTCTCTCCACCTGTCTCTGTCTCTCCATCTCTCTGTCTCTCTCTCTGTCTCTGTCTCTCCATCTCTCTCTGTCTCTGTCTCTCTCTCTGTCTCTGTCTCTCCACCTGTCTCTGTCTCTCCATCTCTCTGTCTCTGTCTCTCTCTCCATCTCTGTCTCTCTCTGTCTGTCTCTCCATCTCTGTCTCTGTCTCTCTGTCTCTGTCTCTCCATCTCTCTCTGTCTCTGTCTCTCTCTCTGTCTCTGTCTCTCTGTCTCTGTCTCTCCATCTCTCTGTCTCTCTCTCTGTCTCTGTCTCTCCATCTCTCTCTGTCTCTGTCTCTCTCTCTCTGTCTCTCCACCTGTCTCTGTCTCTCCATCTCTCTGTCTCTGTCTCTCTGTCTCTGTCTCTCTATCTCTCTGTCTCTGTCTCTGTCTCTGTCTCTCCCACCAGCACAGCCTGCATGTAGCCAGACCTTTAGATTATGCTGAAGCCACTCGGCTTGTGTCCCAAGAGCTGCTACTTGTCTCTTAAATTTCCTTACGCAGTTTTGACCTTTGGTATCTTTCCTGCGGATGGCATCTGGCTCAGCTTTACTCTTTACTCAGCGACTTGTTTTAACTGCTCATTTCACTTCATTGCTTTCCCTAAATCAAACTTATACCAACTTTATTTGGCTCTATAGGCCGTCTGTGGAAGTTTGTTTTTCCTTTGAAATCTTACTGATCATGTCTGTGTTTGTAAAAACCGACACCTTTTTCCGTGACTCTTACCTAGAGTGTGGCTGTAACACCGTCTCGTCTCCTCGTGGAGACTTATGTTTCTATCAATATACCTATGAACCTGTCACCCCCACTGCGCACGGCTCTGTTTCTCCGCCTGTCGTTCGAGGTTATTTTCTTTACTTAACGCTCTTTTCTCGGTGAGTCTCTCCTTAGCTCCTTTCATTTGGATTCAGGGAATTAGGCTGAAGGTGACTCGAGCGAATCCATCGACTGTGGGGCCAGCGCCCAGGTGTGGCGACCAGGCCCTGAGAACAGGGAGCTGCTCTGGCCCGGGGGAGACTCTCGGGAGCCCGGGGGCCAGCCCTGCGGCTTCTTGGGTGACGTGTCTTCAGACTCTTTATATTAACGTAAAAGTTATGCTTCAGGGGACGAGTGAGACCGGCTCCAGGGTGTCTGCCTGTGTCGCAATGGCCTCTGTGTCCTTCCAGGAGGCTCGTCTCTGCGCCCAGCACCCCACCGGCACCCGGCGTGGACGTTCCCAGGACATGCTCTCTGAAGCTGTAGACCTCCGCTCCGTTATCCAAAAATCCCCTCATTTCATTCTGGCTTCGTTTGGGGGGGGGGGGGGGAGGGGTGTTTGTGGATCAGGCTCACACCCTGAAACCGGGAAATTGGCAATCGAAACCTGAGGCCCTTTCGATGGCTCTCTCTTTTGTGAATACTTAGGAATGTTTATTTCCAGCTCTTACTCCGGTGGCATTGGCTGTAGGGGTAAAAAACAATCGTCTCTTAAACAAGAGAGAACAGCATGGCCTGGCTGGCATGGCTCAGTGGTTGAGGGCCGACCTGCGCACCAGGAGGTCAGGGTTTGATTCCCGGGCAGGGCACAGGCCCGGGTTGCGGGCTCCATCCCCAGTCGGGGGCCTGCAGGAGGCAGCCGACCGATGACTCTCATCATTGATGTTTCTCTCCCCCTCTCCCTTCCTCTCTCTGAGATCAATAAAGACGAATTAGAGAGAGAGCCAGGGCAGCAATGTCCTGTCCTCAGGGTGCCCGGCAGGCTCTCGACGCTTCATCTGCCGCCTGTCCGGGGGCAGACGCTCATTCCCCTTCCAGGGAGGGACCAGGCCACCTGCACCAGGTTTCAGAGCCATCGACAAAGGACAGTCACCTGGCCCGAGCCCCCCCACGGCCCCGCCACCGAGAGAGCGCTTTTCCAGTCTCAGAACAAAGCAAACAATAAACAAATAAGTGAAGATCCTCCTTCTACCTCTGGCTGCAGATGACAGTTACATTTGCCCGAGAATATTGAGCAATCCCCAGATGACTTTTCCCCTCCGCACTGGAGATGAACCGCAAGTTATTATAACAAAACCGGTCACTGCTCCCGCCAGAGGATTTCATCAGCTCCTGGCGTCTCCCATCTCGACGGGCTCGTCCAGCATGACCGATGGCTCCCTCTTCCTAAGTAGCCTAGTTAAGCAGAGAGGCTAATGACAGGAGGTTTTCATTTTTTTTATTTTTGGCTCCAGGGCCTGGCGTGCACGGTCCCCCGAGTGCGGCGATAAGGGCCTCCTCCCCGCCAGCATCAGGCAATCTCGTTAATTAAAAACACATGGCTCGATATCACACGAGATTGGCTTTTCTAGGAAGAATTACCCTCTGGCATCTGTGATGAGCATGAAGAAAAACAGATAGTAAGATTACGGACATAACTTTCCTTAATTCAGGACAGCAAATATTTAAGGTTGGGATTAAGAGAGAGCCCCCGTGGTCACCCCGCAAAGGAAACATTTGGGAGCGCTGTTTTCCTCTGTTTAGGCTGGTCAGGGAGGTCAGCGTCCACCGGGCCGGACCCGGAATCCGTGATTTAACCCGACAGGGGCCTGGTTTAAAACAGTTGAGCCCTTCACCCTTCGGTGCTTAAAACAATTCAAAAGAAACAATAAGTAGACCAATAAAAAGTTTACAAATCAGCCAAAGGTTGGGGGGGAAAAAAATCTAGAAAAAGCAGATTATTGATATTTCCAGCCAGAAGAGCAGCTTCCTGGGGCTGTTTTCGTCTTAAAGCAATGCGTCGAGAAGACGACCTGCTTCGGACACTGTGGGGATTGTCACCCGGGAGAACCTGGGTCAGAGGCTTCGGGGTGAGGTCCAGCCCAGGGTGGGCATGTCCAGCGCTGCAGGCCCTGCCCTTTTACAGAACCTGTGTTTAAACCGGGAGACGTCCGATGGACAGGACGTCCTCCAGAAATGGAAGGGATCCCTTTTTTAAAATTTACTTTTTAAATCCTCACTCCAGAATATTCTTTCCGTTGCTTTTTCAGAGAGAGTGGGAGGGAGGGGGAGAGACACATCGATCCCTTGCCTCCCACACACGCCCCAACTACAGGGCAGGCGGGGATCGAACCTGCAACCCAGGTATGTCCCCCTGACCTGGGTTCGAACCTGAGACCCTTCGGTGCGCGGCCAGTGCTCTAACCACTGAGCCACACCGGCCAGGGCTGCAAGATTCGAACTCAGGGTCTCAGGAACTGAAGGGCTCAGCTTCTTTCTTCTCTCGCTGTCCTTCACGCCCGCCGTTAGGGACCCCCTGGCTTTCTGTGGCCGGCTCCTGAGGATGGCAGTGCGGAGGGACGTCCCTCAGTCCCAACCCCAACGCCGTCCTCCATGGTGGGGAGTGAGGAGCTCTTCGTGCAAAAGCCCGAAGGGGCTCTGGAAGGAGGTGGCAAAGCCGAGTCCCCAAGCACCCTCCTCGGCCCTCACAGGGTGTCTCTAACCCGTCCGATAATTACCTGGAGCCGCAGAAAGCGGGCACGTGCTCCCTCCCGGAGACGTAATCCCGCAGCAATTAGTAACGAGTTACCGCCTGCTCCTGCAGGGGGGCCCCTTCCCCTGGGTGCTCCCCGGGGCTGTGCTGACAGGGGTGACTCACATCTTCCCCGAGCCACCAACAGCCTCACGCTCAACAAAGGGGGGGAGAGAAAGGAGCCGCCCAGCTCTCGCTCTCGCTCTTGCTCTCGATATAGCAGATAATTAGATAATTACCCCTGGCCGCGAGCATCTTGGAATTTGCATTCGAAATGAAGAGATTTGGCAACGACAAGCCGGTGTCAGGTGGCGGGTAAACCTGCTTCCGAGGAGTAGCTGTGGGGAGCGTTAGTCACCGACTCCTCGCTCGGCCTCCTCACTGCCTGCTGGGGCCTAAACTCTGCGCCATCCCCAGAGAGAACAGCTCGGCATCTCTTTGGCCCGGCCCGTGTGGCTCAGTGGTCGAGCCACGAACCCAGAGGTCGCCGGTTCAGTGCCGGGTCCGGGCACAGGCCCGGGTTTCGGGCTCCATCCCCAGCAGGGGGCGTGTGGGAGGCGCCGGTCGCTGTTTCTCCCGCACCGACGTTTCCCTCCCTCCCCCTCCCTCTCTCTCCGCCTGTCGGCTTGTCTGACGCGGCTGAGATTCCGTGACCAGAAGGTACCGAATCCTGACTCACGTGCAGGCTCAGGAGGGTTCCCTGTTCACGTCTCACACTGTGCCTCCCCCGTTCGCAGGGTTTGGGGGCCCGATGCCTCTGAGTGTTTAGGGTTTTTCCCGCTTCTTTCTGTAGAGGCCGAGCATCGGGGATGGTTTGTCGTCTCGCTTCTAGATATTCCTCTGGGATGGTATAGGCCAGAAATATGTAAAAACAACCCCATTTTGGTTAAGAGTTATGAAACGTAGAAACCCTCAGAGGAGGTGACGTCTTAGTTGGAACATTCTGTATTCCTAAAATTTAGGCCAAGAAAGCTTTTTCCTCGACGACCGTAAAACTGCTGAGACGGTTAAAATGAGCAACTTTTACCAGATGAACCGTCGACGCCTGTGTGCGTCTCTGGAGGAGAAAGCGGGGGGCCAGGCCGGGGTGTGAGGCGCTGCCCGGGGGCAGGAAGCCCTGCTGAGCGCGTGAGGCTGTGCCGGAGCCACCCTCGGGGGACACCCAGCACCCGGGGCCCCCGCAGTGCCGAGGGGCACAGCAACCCGTCGCCCAGAAACCCACCCTCCTCGCTGTCTACAGGGGGTGGGCCTCAGGGCTGCTGGGGCCACAAGCGTGAGGTCAATAACCACACTTTTCTTACTCCAACCAACACCCCCTTGACCCCAAAATGGCTATTAAAGTGGAGAAAGAAACGTTCCTCAGGGCTTTTTTAAAATTTTACTTTTAACCTTCACCTGAAGATGATTTTTTCCATTGCTTTACAGAGGGAGTGGAAGGGAGAGAGAGGAGCACGGACGTGAGAGACAGACACCGGCTGGCTGCCTCCTGACTGGGCCGCAGATGGAGCCTGCAACCCAAGTACGTGCCCTTGACCTGGAATTGAACCCGAGACCCTCCGGTGCTCAGGCTGACCCTCTACCCACCGAGCCACACCAGCCAGGGCACATCTGTTTTTAATTATGTTTTACTTGGCCCCTAGTTCATTGGATCCATATAGGCCCAGCGAGGTTCGGACCTTTACCACATGGTCCCCTTTGACCCTTGGCCTGCGGGTGTCGGAGACCCACGGGGGGCCCTGCCCTGGAAGTCACCCCCCTCCTAGGGAAGGCAGTCAGGCTGAGTGAAAGACACAGGACTCCAGTTAAATTTGAATTTCAGGTCAAGAGAAAATAATCTTTAGTATATCTGATGCAGTATTTTGGACAGACTTCCGGGGATTTTGTCGTTGTTCTTGTCTGGACTCATTTAACGGGGTGTCCTGTGTTTTCCCTGGAATCCCTACTTTGTGGGGGAGACGGAACAAAGGTCAACCCCTGAGGCCTCCCCCACGCTGGTCTAGAAAAAGCCCCCATCACAGGACCCCCGGCAGCTTCGGCCGGATCTCTTGGAGCAGAGACCTCGTTAGTTAATAGATTAGCGTCAACATGTAGACTTCCAACCTTTGACTGGGGAAGACCTATTTTTGTTTCTCTGCATCTACCCAGCCTTTTATTCCCCATAAAGTAACTGTTGACCCTTGAACAACATGGGTGTAAGCTGCCTGGGTCACTGATACGCAGATTTTTTTTCAATAGATACATTGGAAAAATTTTTAGAGGCTTTCTTACTACCAAAAAGCAGTCATAGGATCATCCTAGGAGGTCATCAGTCAACCACATTGCTGCTTCTTTGTTACCAGAATCCTTAACGCCTGTAAATAAATACGAATTCCATCTTTTCACTTTTGATGTCTGGTGTTAGTAACGTTGTAACACCTACAGTGTTTTGTGTCGTATAAGACAAAGTTGATGCAGGTACAGCAGACGACTCATCTTGATGGGAGACTCAAGAAGTTAAACATTTTTTTAGCTTTAGATACGTAGTTGTTCGGCTTGGTAACCGGTGCCTGTGGCAAGCTATTGTTCCAGGGCCTGGAATGTATGACTGGACCTGCCCTGACTCCAGGAGACCCGCAAGCAATTCAACCCTCGAGCCCGGGAGGCCTGCAAGCCACCGAGATGGTATCTGAGCCACTGCGCTGCACGGAGAGAGGGTCAGCCGCCCAGAGGCAGGTGAAGAATCGCCGGTCAGCAGGCGCGGGATGCTCGGGAAGTCACGGGCTGCCCCTCTCATCCAATTAACCTCTTCCCTGAATTCCACACCCCTCACCTACTGTCTCCTGAATTCCAAACCCTTTACCTACACTTTTCTACTCCTTGCGAAAGGGCTGGCTTGAGAGGAGATGGAAGATGGTCTTTAGGGTACAGCACCCGCCGTCCTCCCAGATAAACGGCCGTCTGATTAAAGCGCCCACCGAGATTCAATCCTGTCTCTACCTACTGGTTCTGGTGCTGACGGGCAGCACAAATGCCAGCTTTTCCGGTCTCAATCTTGTAAGCAGACGACATACACTTACAGCCTCCACAAGTGCAGCACAGTAAATGTATTTCCCCTTCATGATTTTCCTAATAACATTGTCTCTCTCTAGCTTGCTCTATCATAAGACTACAGTAGATAAGACATATAACTTTGCAAGATGTGTGTTAACTGTCTATGTTATCGGTAGGCTGTTAGTAGTTCAGTTTTACGAGAGTCAGAGGTTCCACGTGAGGCCTGGCCAGTGTGCTCAGTGGGCAGAGCGTCGGCCTGCACACTGACGGGTCGAGGGTTCAATTCCTGGTCAAGGGCACGTACCTGAGTTGCAGGATTGATCCCCTGCATGTGGGAGGCAACCAATCGATGTGTCACTCTCACATCCGTGTTTCTCTCCCCTCTTCTTTCTCTCTCTCCCTCCCTCCCACTCTCTCCGAAAATCAATGGGACAAATATCCTCAAGGATTAAAAAAAAAAAAGTTACTGCATGGGGGTTGGCACCCTGAACCCCCACATTGTTTAGGGGTCAGCTGTATTCATGGTTTAATTTTACTGAGACCCGAGGTCACCAGTCTCACAGAGGGGGTTGGGGCAGGGTGGGCAGGGTCACGGCCATGCTCCACGGGCCGAGGTCCGGTGTTAGGACAGGGAAGCTTCCCGCGAGGATGTATCCAGAGACAGGACCTTCTCACCTGCCTTTCATTTCACCCCCACCCAGGTCCTGCTCGGGGACAACAGCCGGTCCCAGAGAGATCTGAGAATTCGCCAGAGCCTTGTAACCAAGCACAGATGTCTCCCCGAGAGGAGTGGCGGGGGGGGGGGGGGGCAATCACGCCTCACCGTTTTACACGCATATTTATAGCCAATGCAAATCATATGTTTTAAATATTTCAGACAGAACCAGCTAAGCAGTTTCAACAGAAACCATATTCACCAGACAAAACCCAAACCGGAGTTTATTATGGTTTACAAAAAGGAAACTTTTAAAAACAATTAAACGTATTATGCTTGGTTATTTTTAGGCCCATCCCACCGGGCCACATTCAAGTCCATCCATTTGAAATAATTTGTTTACTGCTGCGATGTGAGTAATGGCTCGATGCCCTGGGGGGAGGCCGGGAAGGGAAGCGGGGCTGGAGGTCTCTCTCCAGCCCTGCCCCAGGACGTGGCCACTGGGGACCCGGCCAAGACGGGACGTGCTCTGGCCCTGGGTTCTTGCAGGGAAGTTAGGGTCCTGTCCTTCCCTCCACCCCAAAGCTAAGAGCTCCACGCAGCAGAAGCCTTGTCCTTGCTCATAGGCTCACAATGTTCTGACGTTTGCTTGGCCCTGTGTCACCCTGGCGCACGGTGTTGTCACGAGGTTCCTCCTGACGAGGTGTGTTCTCGAGGTGAGAAGAGATTGATCTGGAGAAAACCTCAGGCTCACTGGAGACCGAGCAGTTCCGACCACGAGATGTATCTGTGCCTGACCAAGGTGACAGGGAATGTGACCCGGGTTTTCCACTCATGGAATAAAGAGGACCGGTGGCTGCTCTGGGCACGGAACTGCCCCAGGCTCTGAGACGGGATGCCAGGGGCCTGAGGGAGACCCTGCAGCCCGCTGGCGGGGTTGGCGCCGGGAGAGTTACGAGGAGACCGGGGTCAGTGGGTCTCTGTGAGTCGGGAGGCACGGCCACGCATTGGGAAAGAGAAACCACACCACAGGAGCATGTTGCTCTGTCTGACAGCCAGGGCGTCTCCGGGGAGAAGGCACACGGTCCAGGCAGGAAGCCGTCCGAGGGGCGCGAGATGGGAATGAACTTGGGAAAATATGCAACAGAAAACCTGGCCGGGGAGGGGAGACAGCAGCAGCCACGACCACATGAGCAGCACTTGAATCTGAGGCCCGAAAAGCGTCGGTGAGGGGAGTGGAATTCAGGGAAGAGGTTAATCGGATGAGAGGGGCAGCCCGTGACTTCCCGAGCATCCCGCGCCTGCTGACCGGCGATTCTTCACCTGCCTCTGGGCGGCTGACCCTCTCTCCCTGCAGCGCAGTGGCTCAGATACCATCTCGGTGGCTTGCAGGCCTCCCGGGCTCGAGGGTTGAATTGCTTGTGGGTCTCCTGGAGTCAGGGCAGGTCCAGTCATACATTCCAGGCCCTGGAACAATAGCTTGCCCCAGGCATTGTTACCAAGCCGAACAACTACGTATCTAAAGCTAAAAATGTTTAACTTCTTGAGTCTCCCATCAAAACGATCCCCCGTGTCCACTCAAAAAGAAATAAGGGAAGGAGCCATGTCTTCCTGGGGACACCCAGGGGAACAGAACAGCGCAGTCGGTCACTGGTCAGCGGAAGGGCATGGGACACGGAGCAGGACACAGATGCAGAGAAAGGCACGGCCCGAGGAGAACAGAGCCGGAGCTGACCTGGATCCCCTTAGGCCTGAGGGTGACACAGGACAGGGGCCATGGTGCCAACCCTGGGGTTCTCCAGAGACACAGCCTCTGAGAGGGCACAGCCAGGAGAGGCCCAGAGACCCGGGCTGCCTGGCACCCGGGCCAAGAGCAGGCGGGGAGAGCAGGGGGCTGTGGGAGTAGGGCCCCCAGGCTCCCGAGGTTCAGCTCGCTCAGCCCCACCCCGCTCTCGTCTCCACGTCTGTGAACCGAGGAATCCCCTGGAGGAATTCCTGTGACAGTCGGATCATCAGATGTCTCGGACCCGCGCATCTCGTATGGCAGCTGCTCACGTGGCTCACGCCCAGCGAGGACCAGGGGGCAGCGGCCGGTTCTCAGTCCCACCCAAGCTCAGGTGCACCGGGAAGCGTGGCTCCCGGAGCCCGTGGCGGTTTTTGGAATCTCCGCTCACTGGCCACCAGAATAGAATTAAAGGTCTGATCCAGCTGGACTCGGTCCCAGCTGTGGTTTAAACGGAACATTTAAAAACATTCAGCCTATTGTTTGGATTTTAAAAAGGCTCCGTTTCCTGGAAGCAGAATGTATATTAAGGGCGTAAGATGTACGCAGGAGGTGGGTGGAAACAAAGCCGCGTTAGAACAAAGACACAACGCCACAGAGTAACTCAGTTTCTCAGAAAGACGTGAGGCAAATAGAAGTCAGAGACCAGGGGCGGCCAGGACAGGCCTTAATGCACACGGCCCCTCCTTTCATCTCCCCACTTCTTTAAAAGACACAAAATTACGTCAAGTAAAAATTATCACATGTTGTTGGATTTGTAATATGTAAGTAGACTGTGAATAGCAATTACGCCACAGAATGAGGTTACTACTGCAGGGTGAAGTTTCTCTACTGCATTAGGTTAATGGAAATATGGGGTAGATTTGAGTAAGTTAATACGTATATTGTAAACTCTACAGAAACCACTAAGAGTTTTTTTAATTGTATAATTCCATTCACGTGTCATTAGAGGGTGGGCAAGAAGGGGCCACGTGCTCACCTGGCGAGCTCAGGGGAGGCCAGTGTGGCCTGAAAGTAAAACTTTCTACCTAAAAGCAGTTCAGGGAGGGTCGTCATGACCTAGGCCGGCATCTTCCCTGACAAAGGTCCTTCTTTACCTTCACTGAGCCTGTCTGTTGTCTTTTTGCATCTACAATAACATATCGTTGGAAAGTCAAAGTAATTTCCTTTTTCCGGACCCCTCAGGGCACAGACCACACATCCCCTCGCTGTTACCGAGTTAACTGCTGACTGTTAACTATCCTGCACCCACCTGAGTAAAAGACGTGAGTCCATCACTTTCCTTTCTCTCCAGTCCCAGGTTTCCCGCTTTGCTCTCTCCCGCCTCCCTCACCTGTCGCCCAGGGATTTCCTGTAACCCACTTACACCCCCTCTTCTGATTGTAATAAAACAAGGTGCAGAACTGGCATCTCCGGAGCATCGTCTCAGTCCCTAGAGATTCTGCTTCCCGGCAACTGTCGTCAGTTTGGCTCAAATAAACTCACAGAAATTCTCCGCAGGTCTGAGCGTTTCTTACGTTGACAGAGAAAAGGGAAAGCTGACATATTCTCACCGAGAGCAGAGCGGGGGCCGCTGGGCCTGGGGCTGGGCAGCCAGGCCGTGGACCGAGAAGGGCAGGAGGAAACGTTCGGGGATGGAGGGGAAGCTCTGTCTTGGTTGCAGTGGGGCCTGGAGAGGCCACGTGTCGGAGCCCGGCCGCGGGAGTTCAGACGCACACGTCCCTCCAGGTGGCGCTTCCTCCCGGCCACCCTAGCAGGTTCCTAGCCACCCGCGGTGCTGCACAGCCTGCCTTGCTCAGCGTGACTTTAGTGGGGTTTTCGGATGCACGATTACTGACATTATTTCTTTCACACCTTCTCATTGCCTATTTTCTAATGTGAAAAAAAAAAACTGTGGGAAAAGAAACTCCCTGTACATGTTTTCTGTTACGTTGCCATGTCGGCGAAGGAAAAGTAACAATGGGGTTTTGTTTTGTTAAAAAAAAAAAAAGTGGTTTTAGGATTTATTCAATTAAGTGCAGCTGAAGTGGGGTTTCAATGCTGAGAATATCCGCTAATATGAGGGCAATTTAATTCCACTTAAATATGGGCAATTTCTAGGTTCCATTTTCATATCAGAATTAGATATTGCAAAGAAACTGTTTATTTATACTGCAGAGGACGCAGTCCGAAGGCGTTTCCTTTGACCCTTAATCGGCTAGGACTGTCAGTCTCTCGGGTGTGAAGGGAACGGTCCCCCGACAATAAACAGGGGTGACTCCTGAGAGAAAGCTGTGTAAGGAAACCCACCGTCAGGAGCACCAGGCCCTGTGATAATGGGGAAAGGACAGAGTTAAAAGGCGTCAGTGAGGCTTCAGCTCCTACTTGCAAAGAGCTTAGAGGTCATTACTCTCCTCCTTCCACGAGAAAAAGCTGGACAAACTAAAAACCAGTGACTTTTTTGGAGCAATCAAAGAATCTAGAGGACAGGGCGAACCACCTTGAAACCTGAGGGGACCGGTGACGGCAGAGCCACACCCGAGGCCTGCTGACTTGACAGACGCTGGACCCACCGACTCCACATGAAGGGAGATGGTGACAGTGCCCGAGGCTGGACTGGACGGCGGTGGGGGCGAGACTGCCGAGGGCGATTCCGGGATTAGTCAGTTTCATGAGTTTTATGTCCAGGAACCACAGCAGGTTCTCAGAAAACACTCCCTGTGTCCGGCAGGGGGGGTGTGAAGTCACCGTTACTGGGGTCTTACTGGCAGCACAGATGTCAAAATATAACAGAAAGATATTGTGAAAAATGCCAGGCCTGCGAATTTGATAACTTTGATGAAATAGACCAGTTTCTTGAATGTCACAAGTACCAAAATTTAAAAAAAAGAAACATAGGTCATCTGAATAGGAAAAATCAATGGAATAATTTTAATCAATAATTAAGAACCTTAAAAAAACAGCAACCCAGATGTTTTCATTGGTGAATCCATCAAACACTTAAGGAAGGAATGACACCAATATTCTACACTCTCTTCCAGAAAATAGAAGCTGAGGAAGCTGCCTAACTCATTACACCACCATTACCTAGTAACAAAACTAGATAAAGACATTTATAAAGGGAAACTACAGACCAATGTCTTTTTTAAACACATATTAGCAAGTTGAATCCAGTACATCATGACCAAATGAGATTCTAGATTTGCAAGACTGGTTTAATATTCAAAAATTATTTGAGGAAATCTCCTGCAGCAACACAAGAAAAAAGAAAAAAATCATATGATTATATTAACTGATGCATAAAAACCATTTGGAAAAAACTCAGCACCCATTCACGATACGTCTATAGCAACTCTCAGCAAACTGGAAACAAAAGAAGACACCCTCAGCTTGATAAAAACGTCAACATCTACACAAAATGTTACTTTTTTGTCAGAAACTGGACACTGCCCCTGAAGGTAGAGAGCAAGGGAGTCCTGTCTCAATACTCTCGTTACTGTACTGGAGATACTAGATAGTGCAATAAGATAAGAAAATAAAAAATGCATAGATTGGAAAGAAAGAAACAACTGTGATTTTTTTTTTTTTTTTTTTGTAGATCACTTGATTATCTGTGTAGGATGCACAAGAGAACTGATAAAACTGGGAGGACAGGACCTGAGTGGGCCTGGGTCTGGGCTGGATGCTCTGCGAATTCCCGGCTGTCCCCCCTCTGTCTCTGCACCTCTCAGACGAGTTTCCTTTTCTTTCTTTTAATCTCAGCCGTAAATTAATTTCCATTCTAATTCAGGAATATTTATTTTTGTGCTTTAGTGATAGAGACCCAACCTCATTAGTTTAGCCTGACGTGTTGCCTTGAATTCTCAGACACACACACCTTGCCCGTGTCATTTTTAAATGTAGCTCTTTATTAAGAAACACTTTATAAGCAGTGGATGTTGATGCCATCGTAATTTTTCATACATTTGTTTTCTTCTTTATTTAAAAAGTGGTATACACTACATTAAAAATATTGATGGACTATTTTTTAGAGCAGTGTTAGGTTTGCAGAAAAACTGAGTGAGTTCCCATAAGCCCGTCCCCCTCTGCACAGCTCCCCTATTGTTACCATTTTGCATTAGTGCGTTAGTCAGAGTCTCCCCCAGGGAAACAGAAATGTATATATGAAAGCGGCAACATAGGCTTTTAAAATAATTAAGTTCGTCTTGGTCTTTGAAAATGGCGTAACATCCCAGCCGGAGAAAACCTCTTTTGTTTTTACACTTTGAAGCTTGGATGTATGGCTTTTATATGGTCTGTGGGGCAGCAAATCATGATCTGAAGACAATGCTATTGACTTATTAAATCCATTTACTAAGACGTGGCTACAGCCTCACAGCAAAGAAAGCTTTTATGCAGCAGACAAAAGCAGCCCCCCTATACCGCATACGTGGGGGTCTTAGGTCTTACTTTTAAGTCTGGCTGATTTAGTCATTTCATTATTTACTCGATCAGTCATTGTCCATTTGCTCAGCACTGGGCTGGGAATTTCAAAGTCAAGAAGTAAGATGCCCTTTGTCCAAGGCAAGCCCGGAGACCCCTGGATAAATCACTGCCGACAGCGGAACAGGCCCTCGGACCACAGGTGAGGTGCTGAGTTGCAGGTTAGGGGTTGCCCTCTGGGTCCCGGCCCCCCGCCCTCTGCTTTCCAGCGGGAGCCGGTGCCAGCCCTGCCGGCATCCCCTCCGCCCGTGAGCACCACCCAGCGCCCTCCCTCAGCCGTGAGCGGAGATCGTTCCTCTCCAGGGGCCGGGTGCAGGGCTGGGGGCCGTCAGTCCTGCTGCGGGAGCCGGGGGGGGGCTCCCATGCTGTCAGGGCCCCACGGGTCCCAGGGAGCTGGCGAGAGCCTCCCACACCCCTCACTCTCCAGCCTCCCCGGTGCTTTTGGACCCTAATCTTGGTTCTGAATCAACCCTGATGGATGGTGCATTTGCTTATAGATAATCCTTTATTTAATTTTTTTTAATGTTTTCTTTGATTTCAGAGAGAGGAAGGGAGAGGGAGAGAGAAACATCGATGATGAGAATCATCGATCGGCCGCCTCCTGCTCGCCCCCTGCTGGGGATCGAGGAGCCTGCACCCCTGGCCTGTGCCCTGACCCGGAATCGAACCCCGACCTCCTGGGTCCTAGGTCGATGCTCCACCACTGAGCCACGCCGGCCGGGCAATAACCCCGTATGTAAGGAGAGGCCCCGTCCTGACCGCTGTCTCCGTCCCTGACTGGCCGTCCTCAGAGGAAACTGGCCTGTTTGAGTTGACCTCCTGGTGGCCCCGAGGCCCGGGGGGGGACACTCTCCGTCCTGCCTTCACTGAGTCACGCTTTCCTTCCCTTCATGTGGCTGGGAAACTGCAAACAACACATTCCCCACACATGTGGAGCGCGGACGGCTGCCATGGAGGGAGAGAAGAAAGAATTTATTTTTAAATTTAAAAAAACAACAACAGGGCACAGAGGAGTCTGTTACGATTCTTTTCCTATAACAAGCTGGAAAAAGAATCAGACGACAGAATTATCTGATCCGCCCCAGCCTGGTGCACGGCGTTTACACGTGTCCGCAGCCCCGGCCTCCCGACCTGCGTCGCCAAAACTTAACCTGGGGGAGGCGGGGAGGACACGGCCCACCCCGCTCCGCCCTGGAAGCTAAGTCAGGATCAGAGGCAACCTTCCCGACGCCCGGCCCTCCCTCCTGCGCCCCTGAGAACACGGCACCGCGCTGGGCGTCCTGCCCAGACCCACAGCCACACGGGGAAGGGTTTCGCAGGTGCTTGGCGGGAAAACCGGGACCGCCCGAGCGGGTGAGGGCTCTGCGGGGGTCGGAGGATTGGCCGCGGCGACTCTGGAGCTGATCTGTGGGGGAGCAGCCACGTTCCCGGGGTGCCTTTGACCCTGGAGCACGTGGCCAGTGGGACGACTGACTTCAGGGTGACTTGAGGATTTCTTTTTTTTAATTTAACCTTCCCTGGAGGATATTTTTCCACTGCTTTCTAGAGAACGCGAAAGGGGGAGCGGGCGCTGGAGAGAGAAACATCGACGGGAGAGACTTATCGACGGGCCGCCGCCCACAGGCACCCGACCGCGTGCGGGGAGTGAAACTGCAACCCGGGTGCGCGGCCTCGACCGGGAACTGAACACGGGACCCTCGGCGGGCGGCCGGCGCTCTAACCACGGAGCCACGCTGGCCAGGGCCCCTTGACGATGTCAGTGGGCACATGAAGTTACGTGGCTGTGACTGTGACACCAGGCGAGTGACATGTTTATGAATTGACCCCCCCCACACCCTCCAAATCGACCAGAATGAAGAACCTGAAAAGGTACCTGACGACCCGGCGCGGGAGGCGGAGCGTGAGCGATGCTGAGACGCTGCTTCCGAGTCCGGAGCCGGCCGCGAGCTGAGATGCAGCTGACCTCGGGAAGCCCCGGCTGCGCTGCCGGGGGACGGTCCCGGGCACCCCGGCTGGTGAGCGCCCGCGGCTCCGGTGGGCAGCCTGCCCGGGGGGAGCGGGGACGGCCCGGGGGACAGGCCGCCTTTTCCCCAAGCGACGGGCAGGTTGCTGCCGTCCCGCGTCTCGCTTGCGCGTCCCCCTGGACGCGGGGCAGCAGGTTTCCAGGCCGTGAGAAGAGGCCGGGGTTCGGGAGCTCTGAGCGCAGGAGTCAGCGGGGACACGCGGTCGCTGAGCAGGAAGGTTGACGCGCGGCTGGAAGACCCGGGAGCGGCCCTGGGGGACGGCGGGCGCGACCTCGGTGCGGCTGCTGACGCGTCTCGCGTCCGGGCCCCGAGGCCTTTCCCGGCCCTGGCGCCTCCTCTTGTCCGCCGGCAGCTTCCACACAGGAGCTTTTCAGAAAACGCCGGGTTAGTTATCAGAGCCTGTGGTTTCGTGCTGCGGGAGGAACCAGCGGGGGCTGTTTTGGGTGCCGGGTGGGAGGGAAATACCCCCCAGGTGAGCGGCATGTGGGCAGCTGTGAGCCGCTGAGGACACCGGGAGGCCCAGGGGAGGCCCAAGGGAGGCCCAGGGGAGGCCGCGGCCCCGGGGAACAAACGGCCGCTCGCCTCTCCCCCCGGGGTTTTCCCAGGCGGGGCTGACGGCGAAGCGCTTGGCTCTGAGGTTCAAGGGGGCAGAGCCGTCCAGCGGGGAGCTCTGGGCAGCGGGAAGCTGGCGTAAGAGCCCGAAGCCCGTCCTGGCCGGAGTCCCAGCGGTCAGAGCGTCGGCCTGCCCACCGCAGGGCCGACTCCCAGTCAAGGGCTCGCACCTGGGTTGCAGGCTCCATCCCCGGCCCTGTGCCTGTCCCCCTCCCTCCCACTCTGCCCTTAATCAATGGAAACATCCTCAGGTGAGAATTCACGAGCAGTCGCACCTCCGTTTCCTCCTGCGGAGGTTCGGTGACGGTCGCGCTGTGGGACAGGAGGGCCCGGCCCCTGGGGACAGCGACGCCTGGGGCCAGGGGCGGCCTGGCAGGAGGTGGACAGGTGGAGCCAACAGATTTTCCAGTAAAGGTCGAGCCCCCCGAGCTCCCTGAACCCGGACACACGCCCCCGCCAGCCACCCTTCCGAGGCCACGTGGTTTCAGTCCTGCTCGTTTCTGCAAATTTTTTAAGGACAGAGATTTTTAAATGCCCCTGGGGAGTGGCGACATTCTGTTCTCTTGTGCGCATTCACCGGGACAGGGCCTCCCGCCCTGCGGCCAGGGCAGGCCGTGGGGACGCTGGGCTTGCCTCGCTCGTGGCCGTGACCCTGGAGCGAGCCCCAGGGGAGCGCTCAGCCCAGGGAAGGGTCCTCGTAGCCCCACCCGCCACGGACACGCCTGCCGGTGACCTCGGCCCCGCTGGCCGGCTCCTGAGCACAGGACTCTCCCCTATTCGAGCAGCAAGGTCCAGAAGCTTCCAGAAGGCACTCGGTGACCATATTTTTTTATTTAAAATAATTTGCTGTGGCCGGTGTTGCTCAGGGGTTCGAGTGTCGGCCTGCGGACTGAAGGGTCCTACGTTCGACTCCAGCCGAGGGCACGTACTGTGGTCGCAGGTTCGACCCCCGGCCCTGGTTGGGGCGCGTGGGGGAGGCGGCCAGTCTCTGTCTCTCTCATCGATGTTTCTCTCGCGCCCCCTCTCCGTTCCTCTCTCTCTAAAAAAACATCAATAAAAACATATTATAAAAAAAAAAAAAAAGAGCCACGGCCCCATGACCAACATCAGGAAATCTGGACAGTTGTCAAGTCAGTTCCGTTAGAGCCGTTTCCCTGGACGGCGACCTAACCCAGCACCGCGTCCCGCGTCCCTCGCCTCCGTCTGAAGGCACCGCAGCCCCCGTGGCCTCTGGTGACATCCCGTTTTCACAGTGGGCAGCCGCTCGTGTCATAAAAGGCCCACAGCTCGGTCTGACTGTCGCCTGACCCCGACGGGCTCCCTGGGCACCTGGGTGCTGGTCCTTCTCGGGGCCCCTGACATCGGCTGGCTCGGGACGGGGGCGTCCCTCTGGTCGCTCCATCAGGATGCGGCCCCCGAGCTTCCCCACGGTGACCGCCCCCCGCGGCCGTGAGCGAGCCCTGTGGGAGGAGCGAAGCTGAGATGCGAAAATTGGGGTTGGCCCCTCCCCGTTTTCCCCTCGGGCGTCGTCTCCACCCGGAGGCAGGTTCGGGCTCTGGGAGTCGGGGGTGTCTCCCGCCGGGGTTGTCCCCATTCTGTCCGGTTGCTGGAGGGTGAAGCCGTCCCAGCAGTGACTGGACTCGGCTCCCAGCCCCGGTGAGGGCGGGAGACGGAGTCGCGACGGGGGGCTCGTGGGACGTCGCAGGCGCCTGGGCTTTGGGGTGTCTCCACGCGGCCCCGGCTCAGCTTGCTCTGCGAGGAGCACCCGCTTTCCAGCCCTCTCCCCCGGATCCTGCGCTGCACCCCCTGAACCTCCCCCGGGCACCCAGGGGACACGGGTCCTCCTCCGAAAGTGCTCGGAGCCCCTCAGGTCACACCTTCGTCAGACTTTGATCTGTAACCGTTTGTTCTGTTTCCCCCGAGTCAGCAGCACAGACTGTGCCCGGGATCTCGGGCCCCAGGGCTCCAGGGAGAGGCCAGCGCGGGGTCCGGCGGGGGAGACACGGGAGGGGGTCGGTGCTGGGTAGCGGCTGGACGTCCAGGAGCGAGGGGGCGGGAGGCGTAACCGCGTCAGGACCCAGCCACGGGATGTTCGAAAAGTCCCTGCGACCGTGTCCTCAAAAGCGGCGGCCACTCTTTTATTTCAGGGAACTTAACAACCCAGAGGCGTGGCTTCAGCCACAGGCGATCCAGGCCTCAGCGAGGCGAAGTCGGAGGGAACAGTCACGTGAGAGTAAAGGTTAGACGGGTCCGTGTGAGGCATCCCCACGAAGGCTCTCGCCTCCGCCCAGAAATGGAAAACCGGAGTGCGGGTTTGGGGAATTTCCAATTTTTAATTATAAAGACCAGCCAGCCGCCTCCTGCACGCCCCCGGCTGGGGACGGGGCCCACGACCCGGGCCTGTGCCCCGACCGGGGAGCCAGCCTGAGGCCTCCGGGCGCCCAGGGTTGCGGCTCAACCACGCGCCACGCCGGCCGGGGCTTCTCAGCGCTGTCTACAGATTTCCTCCTATTTGCTCGGTGAGATGCGCAGACGTGAATTCTCTGGGCAAAGGGTGGCGTTGTAAGATGTTCGGCCCACACGGCAGCGTTTCTCGGGGTCAGAGGCGGCCTGTGCGCCCCTGACGAGCGGGAAATCCTTCCTCGTGGGCTCAGGGAACAACCCCACCCTTGTTCACGTTTCCAATTTGTCACTAATTTAATCCCCAACACGTGGCTTCTCGTGAAGTGGGCGCTGGGTCTCCAGTGGACGCCGCTCTTGATTTCTAATGACTCTGAACTTGGCCACATTCTATTGGCCATTTGGGTCTCTTCATTTTTGCACCTCCAAAGATAGTCACGACCTTAAATATTTTAGATCTTTCTCCATATTGACGGTATTAGATTTTTTTCTCTTTTCTTTCCTTCCAGAACTTTGTTCCCACTCTTGTTGGGAACTTACTGTTGTGACAGGTGATCGACCTCTAAACGGACGCATTGACCGTGAATTAGCCACCTCTCCCCAAATCGTTCCTAAATCCTTGCCGCTCCTGGGCCTCGGGTGCCCCCCCCCCGCTCTAGAGGAAGTTCGCCTCCCTCGCCCGTTGCTTCCCCTCCGTCGTATAAACGTCTCTCGTCCCCCCTCCCAGCGTATGTGCAGAGCAACCGAAACCCGGACCTCAAGGAGCGATTTCCACGCTCGGGCTCCTCGAGGCCTTTTCACAATAAACAAGACGTGGAAACAGCCTAAGTGTCATTGGCTGCATCTCGGGGCTCGATTCACCTCGTCTGCCAAAACTCAGAGCCGGGGGCCCCCCAGCCTCGCGGAGCCGCCCGGCGCTCTGAGCTGGAGATGGCCCGTCTCCTGAACTCGGGGAGGAACGCTGCCCCGTGACCCCAGCTGGCGGGTTGCAGGGTGTTGAGTAAACTCAGCCGTCCCCGAAACATAATTTATTCGGGGCGCGATAAGAACGCGCTTGACCTTGAAACCGTGCTGTGTAAATCCCTAATTTCACAAACACGGTTGGAGAGCTGAAGCCGCCTTTATAAGGATGCGGGAGGGGGGGCGGGGGGCTGGTGGTAGCTACGGCTCTGCCTTATTCAGGCAAGAATGGAGTTGGGGGGAATGTGGGGAATCTGATTGCATCTCTTGGCGTAACTGCTAAGGCCCAACGACTTGTCCGTGCAGGACCCTGTGTTTTCTCAGAGAACGTGCCCCGTGTCCGCACCAGAGCGCGGGCCTGTGGGGACGCTGTGGGCTGCTGTCCCAGGACACCCACGTTTCAGTTGTTTTTCCTTCTGTTGTTGACCCGGCATCTTCCACACGCGTCACGGGGGGGGCTGCCTGGCCAGGCCGGGAGGGAGCAGGCGCTTTGGGGGGCACAGCCTCTGTTCGCCGGAGGCCCCTCGCTCGGGGCAACACTCTGCTGTGACCATCCTCTTAAAACCCTGAGTAATTTAAGACCACGGGCCCGTGTTTCCACGTTGCTCCGGGTCTCACGGGTCACGCCGCTGGCCCTGCTGACGCGGGAGCCCTGTGGTGGGGACTTTCTTTCCTGGCTGGTAGATGGACCGGTCGCCCCGAGAAGGGGCTTATTTGGACCCACCTGGGTCACACGGAGCCGTAGAGCCGCACGTACGATAGGAGCAGCTGCGAAGCTCCCTGCAAACAGCAGCGTCCCTCGGAGTCTCTTGTGTCACAGCTGGTGTCCCCCGGCCCGCGCTGGGCCACGCGGCGTCTCTGTCGGGTTTGCTAAGAACTCTGGGGAGCCCTGCTCCCCACCCCGCCCCGGGCCCTGAAACGCTGCGCCTCAGAGACCTCGAGGGCGCCCGCCCCTGCCCGTTACCCTGGGGTCCCCACCGCTAGGCAGCCCTGCCTGCCACCCGCTGCTTCCCCGGTGCCACGACCTCCTGCGGACGCACGCCCAGCGTCAGCATTCCTGGCCGGGAAAGCGCACGGTGCCCCAGCCGGGCCCAGGCAGCCCCCCAGCCGAGTGTCCCGTGCCCCCCTTTAAACCCCCATGCTGTGGGGTCCCAGGAAGTACCAGAGCGACCGAGTCATAAGGCCCTGGACGCCTTGTGGCGTCTCCCCGGCCGGGCAGGTGACTCAGAGGCTCGCCCTCGGCAGGGACGGTATTGGGGGTCGTCGGGCAGATTCGCCTCAGGGACCCCGACAGCTGTGGGTCCCTTTGTAAGAAACGCTGGTTCGTTCCTGACGGAAACCATTTCCCGTGTGAGCACAGCACAGGAGCAGCAGCAGGGAAACAGGGAGTGTGGGTGCAGGAAGAGGAAGTGTACAGAGAAACAGGGAGTGTGGATGCAGGAAGAGGAAGTGTACAGAGAAACAGGGAGTGTGGGTGCAGGAAGAGGAAGTGTACAGAGAAACAGGGAGTGTGGATGCAGGAAACAGGAAGTATGGATACAGGAAAGAGGAAGTGTACAGAGAAACAGGAAGTATGGATGCAGGAAACAGGAAGTGTGGATACAGGAAAGAGGAAGTATACAGGGAAACAGGAAGTATGGATGCAGGAAAGAGGAAGTGTGGATGCAGGAAAGAGGAAGTGTACAGGGAAACAGGAAGTATGGATGCAGGAAAGAGGAAGTGTGGATGCAGGAAGAGGAAGTGTACAGAGAAACAGGGAGTGTGGGTGCAGGAAACAGGAAGTATGGATACAGGAAAGAGGAAGTGTGGATACAGGAAGAGGAAGTGTAGATATAGGAAAGAGGAAGTATATATACAGAGAAAGAAGAAGTACAGCTATAGGAAAAGAAGTGTATGGAGAAACAGGAAGTATGGATACAGGAAATAGGAAGTGTGGGTACAGAAAAGAGGAAGTGGACAGAGAAATAGGAAGTATGGACACAGGAAACAGGAAATATACAGGGAAATAGGAAGTATGGCTACAGGAAGTAGGAAGTATGGATACAGAGAAACAAAGTATAGACACAGGAAACAAAGTGTGGAGACAGGAAAGGGGCGGGTGAGCCGACTTCAGGGTGAGCCTGGGTGCCGCAGGTTGGTCCCTGTCGCCCCTCGGCCGAGGCGGGTGCCCGAGGCTCCGGCTGCCTGGCCCCACCGCCCGCTGCTCTGCCCGCTCACCGGAGCCCGACCACGGCCGCTCCTGCCCGGGAGACAGGAGACGGGGCAGGGTCTCCAGGAAGCCCCCTCGGCGCCGGCGGCCGGACCACCCTCCCGGGGCAGCTGGCGAGGGGCCCGGACGGGGAAGGAGAGAGGCCCCCGCAGCCCTGTGCTCGGGAGACGCCCCCCTGCTCTCCCAGCACCCGGGTCGGCTGCAGCCTCTGCCACGTGGCCCGTCTGAGTCCCCGCAGGGCGGGGGCCTGTCCTTGGTCTCTGCCCCCCGCCCGCACCTGAGCCCCAAGAAGAGCGACCGGCCGCGTTGGAGCTGGACGAGCGTGGGCTGGACGACGGCTTGAGCACAACCCTTCACGCATCGCCCTTCCCCCGCCGCCGGCTGGGCCGTAAAACAGGCCTGAGGCCTCCGTCGGTCACGCGGCTGAGACAGTTCGTCTTTCGGGGGAGAAAGTAAACCAGAGATTAGATGATCCAACGTTTTCATTTCAGACGTTTGTTTTCTTGCGACTGGTCACCAGACCTGAGAACTTTCTGTCCCCCTCCTTTTGGAAAATTTCTAAATAAACCGTCA
This sequence comes from Miniopterus natalensis, assembly GCF_054644295.1. Taxonomy (NCBI): domain Eukaryota; kingdom Metazoa; phylum Chordata; class Mammalia; order Chiroptera; family Miniopteridae; genus Miniopterus; species Miniopterus natalensis. The sequence goes on from NC_142090.1 coordinate 84,152,190, forward strand.
GAGGAGGAGGAGACCAGCACGAGGGCATTAATTCTCATAAAATAAATTTTTACTTATAAAATCAGATCAGCACAAGGCAGAGGAAGGGAGCCTGGGAGAGAGCCTGGCCCCTTCGGGATTTCCTTCGTCGGCTCTGGCAGACGCGTGCGCACGGCCGTCCTCCCCGCCAGGCGCCCCAGGCTGACCTCAGCCCCGGCTCCGCTGTGAGGAGGGAGCACAGGAAATCCCACAGGAATGCCGCTGCCCCACATCCCCACTCGTCTGCAGACCCCCGGACACACGTGTCTGGACCCGATGCCACCAGGCAGGGCTGCAGGGGTGCTTGTCACCAGGCTGCGGTCACACCGGCGTCTGCACCCAGGTGACCTCGAGGAGAAGAGAGGAGGGCGAGCGTGAGAGCTCGCCGCCCAAGAGGCTCCCCGGGGCCCAGCCCCGCTGGCTCCCGTCCCAAGAGCTGAGAGGCCCTGACCCGCGGGTGCAGCGCGACCAGGGCAGGTCCGCCCGGTCTGAGGGGGGGGAACGCAGAGCTCACCTGCCGAGCTGCCCTTGGGCCCCAGGAGCTTCTGGGCTGCAGGTTACTCAGCAACTCACTTTCTAAAATGCCCTTAGCCCTGGCCGGGGTGCGCAGGGGTTAGAGTGTGGGCCTGCGCACCGAAGGGCCTCGAGTTCGATTCCCAGTCACGGGCACGTACCTGGGTTGAAGGTTCGATCCCGGAGCCTGGTCAGGGCGCATTCGGGAGGCGGCCCCTCGATGCGTCTCTCACACATCGATGTTCCTCTCTGTCTCTCCCCCTCCCTTCCACTCTCTCTAAAGATCCATGGAAAGAAATATCCTCAGGTAAGGAATAGCAAAAAGTTAAATACATAAAATGTCGTTGGAGAACATGTGGACGTGGTTTTTTTCCCCACCTGCCAGGGACTGTGCTTGCTGTTCAGTCACCTCCACCTGTCCTGTGTCACAGGCTCACCCAACATCCGACTCAAGTTCAGATCAGTGTCGTCACCCCCAGTCTAACATATCCCACTTCTCACCCGTCAGTCTCCCCTGGACACCAGGCAGACACATACAAAGCTGGGCCTGTTCCTTAGTCCCACATGTATCACTTTCTCTCCCCTTTTTTTAACCTTCACCCAAGAATATTTTGTCCACTGCTTTTCAGAGAGAGTGGAAGGAGGAGAGAGAGAGACTGGCTGCCTCCTGCACGCGCCCCCACCAGGGCCGGGGGCCGAGCCTGCCACCGAGGCCCGTGCCCTTCACCAGGATCGGACCCAGGACCCCTCAGCCCGCAGGCCGGCACTCTAACCACTGAGCCACACGGGGCAGGGCCCACAGACACCACGCTGAGGAAAGGAGGTTGGGCCCCCTGCGCCAGTGACTGACCTTCCCCTCTGCCCCGGCCCACGAGCCGAGCACCTGGGCCGGGTCCTGGGCGAGTCTCCTCGTCTCTGGGCCTGAACCGTCGCATTCGCTCAGTTCTCCCTCCTCCTATGCTCTCCCCCCGCAGAACCTCTACGGTCCCCAGGGCTGCCCTGCATCGTCCCCACACTCCCGGGCAGCACGGAAGACGGAAAGTGATCCGGGCTCAGTGGGTCAGAAGCACCTGCCCCGACGCCCCACGTGCGGGAAGAGCTGCTGGGCAGAAACCCGGGAGAATCCTTTGGGCCCAGAAATAAAGGTGGTTCCGTGCCCAGCGTGTGAACGCTCATCGGGCACATCCAGGGGCAGGACCCACCCGGCTGTGCGACCCGGGCAGCGGGTGCAGGTGCAGGCGCGGCCGCCGAGATGTGGCGGGAAGGGCAGGTTGAGGCCGAGCCCCTCGGAGCCTGTGGCCAAGGTCCGGCAAAGAGATCACCTGCAGGAAAGCAGAGTAACAGAAGCTGGCGTCCCCAAGAGTTAGCACTTCATCCGAAATCACGAAAGAGTTTGGCGTGTACAACTTTTTAAACTCATCTAGTCCTGTGTCGGGTGAAACCCCATAAAACCGTAACAAGCCCCAGCTGCCTCCGGGGGCTCCTGGCAGGTCCAGGTTCCTCGCTGGCTTGAAGGTGCCGAACGCTGCTGGGGCTGAGCTCCCAGGAGGCTGACCCGGCCCGGCAGGAGCCCCCTCGGGGGACGGGGGCAGGGCCGGGGGACTCCAGCCCCCCCGCCAGGTTCACGCTCAGTTCACCCGGAGCTGAAAGTGAGGGCCCCCGACATCTGTCTCCCGAGAGAGTTTATCTGCTTCTCGGGAGTGATGGGCTCCTTTTTATGGTCTTGTTTTTGACTCACCGGCGTCCACGAGAAATTAATTAAGGGCTCCATAAATAAATGTTTATCTCCATCTCTAGCCTAATCCGGGTTTTGTTGAGCTGGAAATTGCATTAAAAATTAATTTCTATATGTCTGAGTAACTAAAAATATACTCATGGGAGTGAAAAGACGTTCGGGGCCCTGCCGATGAGTCCGGGGTGCACACAACCATGTTCAACAAGCAGCATATTCTCTGTCACATAAGCAGAGCAGCAGGAAGGACAAACATAAACTGTCCTCTCATCTCGTAAAATACCAATTAAAACCTGACACTGTTAATAGGCACAAAATAGCCCGTCTTTTAGGTCCTTCCGTCTAAGCTTGCAACACTTGCCAGTCTTCAGAGCTTTTACAATGTTATTTCATAACAGACAAAGTTAGCGCTTTTGTTCTTACTGTGCTGCTGAGCTGTGACGTCGAAGCCAGAATATCCTTCAGAGATGTGTACGCTCTTCTTGGACTGTTTTTGACCTAAAATCTGCGATTTATAGGATTCGACGCAGTGAGTTAAGACCCTGAATGTAAGAACCTCCTTCGGTAGAAACATCAGTCAGGATGAGCGAGGCTCTGCTGCACACGCCCTCGGCCGGCTACAAAACAGGGATTTATCCTCCCCGTTTGCTGCGTGTCCGCGGTGCATGGGATATTTCTGCTCCCGCGGGACACGCCCGGGGGTCGGGCTGAGGACAGTCCCCTCTGTACCCCGAGAACTCGCAGGAAAGTGAAAACCTTAGCGCTGCAGCCAGCAGGGGGCAATGCGCACGAGCCCCAGTCTCTCCTGCAAAACCACGGAGCCCGGCGCTTCCGAGGCAGGGTTTCAGAGGAACGCCGCTCTGTTGATCTCGTTGCTATAAACATTTTCAGTTCGCTGTGTCTGAGCAGGTTGGAGACCCCGCCTGCAACCCCTCTTTTCCGCATCAGCGATCCTTCGGCGCTCGTCAGAACCCTGTTAGAGGTCGGCACAGCATTCCTGAGAATTAGTAAGCGGGCCGGCCCCGTGGGCTGATCGCTGACGTAAACCCGTCACCGTCTTAAAGTCACCTCGGCAATTTCAGCTGAATTCTCCCTGAGTTTTACCAGCTTTTAACAGTCTTAAGAAATTAACCAAAGAACTTAGATGACAATAGCGTGAGAAGGCCCGGGAGAGGGGGGCAGGAGTGAGAGGAGGGGCCAATGGGGAGGAAAAAGGGGAACATCTGTAGTACTTTCAACAATAAAGATAAGTAATGAAATAAAAGGCCACATAGTGCCCCGGCCGGTGTGGCTCAGCGGTTGAGCGTCTCTCATGCACAGAGAGGTCGCCGCTTTGATTCCCGGCCAGGGCACACGCCCGCCGACCCCCAGTAGGGGGCGTGCAGGAGGCCGCTGATCAATGTTTCTCTCTCTCCCTCTCCCTTCCTCTCTCTAAAAAAAAAAAATCAATAAAAACATATTTTTTAAAAAAGAAACAGCGTGGAGCACACACAACGTTCCGATTCCCAGCTCATAAGTGGATTCCACAAGCTGAAGGTGTGGCTGGTACGCCCGTGAGCTCGGTGCCTCGTCTAGACTTGCACCAATCCGCTCGTGTGTCCCGGAGAGAAAGGGGGGTCCCCACCCGCACCGGGACCAGTGGAAAGTTTTCTTCTGGGCGAGAAGGTGTCGGCCGAGCTGCTGAGACCGGGCGTGCGCAGCGGGACCTCACGCTGGAGTCCCGACCTGTGCAGACTCCTCTGCTTCGCACGTCGAGCGCCTTTTGGAACCAAAAGCAAGATGAACGTCCCGACCGCCGCTCAGCGGCATCTGAAGCCTCCCGGGAGGCCCATTTCCTGAGTCAGCACGATTTTAAGTTACAGGGAAACTCGTTTGGCCTCTGACTTTATCCCTGGAATGAGGCCTCTCGGGATCTGTGCCACGCTCTCCGTGGTCCTGAGCTTTGGGGCACAGGGGGGGCCTAAGTGACGATTTGTCCAGAGACGTGGGGACAGTCGCGGTGTGTCTGTCTCCGGGTGACGGCCCCGTGACGCCAGGCAGCACCCAGGATCAGGAGGACGTGCTTGAGGAGGAAAGGAAGGGCCCGGGGGGATGACGTGTGCAGGTTCTGCCGTCCTGGGGAGTAAACGGCGTGAAATTACTTGCTGATCGCGAGCCCTGCGCCGCAGGCGATGCAGATTATTCAGACATCGTTGCTATTATTTAATCTCCCCACAAGCGGTGAGGCAAGCGCCGTCACCCCGTGGACAGCTCGGAGCACCGCCTGGGGCCGGATCGCTCGCCTCGCCGCCCGCCTGAGCTGACAGGGTCCAACCTGAGCCCCGTCTCCCCGGCAACTAAGCCTGTTTGGCCGCGGCTGCCGGTAGATCCACGCCCGGGCCGGGCCCCCGAGGGACAGCGGGAAAGGGGAGCGACTACGGCTGGCGCGAGGCGTGTGCCTGGTGTGAGGCGGGAGACAGGGCTTCGTTTCCCTCCTAAATTGACACCCAGCTCAGTCCTACAGTGTTTTAAAAATGAAAATGACACTTGGCCATATCAGGCGTTTCCATGCGTGTCCCCACCCTTCAGGCAGCCTGTTCTGCTCCTGTCTGTCTAAGCCGGGTAAGATCGTCCCGTTCCATTTTAAAATGATGTAATTAAAATGAGGAGTCTTTTTTTTTTCTTTTTAATCTTCACCCAAGGATGTTTCTTCCATTGCTTTTCAGAGAGAGAGGAAGGGGGAGAGCGAGACCCATCGATGGGTTGCCTCCGGCACTCGCCCGGACGGGGGCGGGGGATCGAGCCTGCAGCCGAGGCACGTGCCCTCGGTCAAAATCGAACCCGAGACCCTTCGGGCCGCGGGCCGACGCTCTAACCACTGAGCAAACCAGCCAGGGCAGCATTGGGGAATTTTTCAATTCAGGTAAAATTTAATTTATATATCACTTTTGAAATAAAATTTAGTAAATCCTTACTATGAGAAAATGCTGCGCCTTCTCGGTATTTTTTAAAAAGCAATTTCCAATTTTATCGCCAGAGAGTGAACTAAACAATTCTAATAAAAAGGTAAAATAATTAAGCGCGAGGAGAGGGCGTCAGCCGGTGCGTTTTCACCCTGGTGTCAGCAGAAAAGTTTCAGATCAAGATAAGAAACTGAAAAACCATTACCTGAAAAATATACACCTATTTTACTGTGTAGTTCTTAAAATAGTATGCAAAATCATGCTGCGCGTTACAGAGTCTGGAAAAGCATTTTAATATATAAATTAATGAAAGGTTAATATGTCGCATGCGTGAAAAACACGTACCAACTGGCAGCCATTCCGGTAAGGACACAACGATCACTTTTCTTTCCATTTCCTTAATGACTCACGACGTCCAGCATCTTTTCATTACATGCTCATCAATCACCCGAACGTCTTCTTTGGTAAATGTCTGCCCTAATCTTTTGCCCATTTTAAAAATCGGGTTGTTCTGTCATCTCATTATTGAGCTTTGAGAATTTTTGTTATGCTCTGTCTCGCTAAGTAAAGAAAACATTAAAAAGCTGTGCCAACCTGAGCCCGTTTTATGGAGACTGGGAGGGAGCAGCTCACTTCGCTGACCCTGTTACCTTTGCTCACCTGGGGACCTGGAGAGACCGGTGGAGACGGACGGACAGAGAAGGCCGGTGCCAGAAAGAATGCAGAGTGTGTCCAGGATTAACACTGGAAGTCACCGCGGGAGGACAATAAACGGTCACCGAAATATTCATGGCGATGAGCTCAAGACGGCGCCGTTTCAGGGGGCTCTCGCCTTTTTATTTGCATCTCAGTATGTCGTTTGGCATTTTTTAACTTATGTGATTGCAAAACCAGTTTTCATTGTTAACGCAACAGAATCCCCGTGGGAGGTAAGGTCTGGGTCCCTGGGGGCAGATGCTGGTTTGAGGGAGGAGCACAGGTTCGGTTCGGACACCGGCGTGGCCTGCAGGGGACCGTGGCATCGCCTGTGGGCGGTGGATGCCGGGCCGTTCACGGGAGGATTACGTAAGTGGCTTTCGTTTCTGCAACAGGGGCTTGGAGTCGTGACACAGAATAGAGACAAGGTCGCCAGAGAAACACTGAATGTCCACGTAATCTTCCTGCTCAGGTATCGGCTCCTCCACTTTATAACCAACCTTTCAGAACACGGTGACCATTTACTCTGCAGCCTCAAAAAAGTGCTGCCGTGGTGGCCCCGGGGCCTTGGATCCTGCATTTTCCCCGCTATTCAGAGCTTTCATTTCCATAAGTGGTGTAAGTGCTCTCATGCAGGAGAAGCACCCGTCATCCTTCTTGGTGACTCACTTGTTTGATTAATAAAAAGAACAAGCTTAGGCACCATGGTAATGATGGTTTTAAGAAGTTAAATAAATACCCAAATGCAGCCACGGCTGTTGGGCGTTTTCCTACACGTAGCTGCGGATAGAAAACTTTGACATGAACCCGACATCTAAGGACCCTGGGGTGTTGTACCTGAAGGGACCACGGTGCACACGCTGCTTGATTTTAACTGATCTTCAGAATCTGTGAAGCGAGATTCACCAGCCTCTGTTTTTTATTCTGATAGCGACGTTGTTTTTGCATGGAAATGGGTTGTTGAACCTGTGTTTTCTGAATTTCCATAATTGGTGTTTGTTCTAAAGGGAAAGAAAGCAAAGGTTATTTCAGGAGAGTCCTGACATTCATGCAGACGGGCGGGAGGCCTGGTCATCAGCGACACTGGGAACTGGAAGGTCGTCTCTCTGTCCCTGGTTTGAAAGGACTTTCCAGATCGTCCGACAACGTCACACGGGGATGTGTGGGCCGCTCGGGGTGTTGACCATCGCTCGCTGGGAGCACAGATATGCAGGTGTGTCCAGAGTGAGAGCAAAGAACAGAGAATGTCTGAGTGAAAGTCACTATTTGCCCTAAAATAGGAGCAACAACCAGGCCAAGAACATTCTGTTCCTGCTCAGAAATCTATAAAACTGAGAACATAGGCACCTTTTACAGAAGAGTAATTCTGAACTTGTTTGTTTTTTAATCTTCACCCAAGGATATTTTTTCCATTGATTTTTAGAGAGAGTGGGAGGGAAGAAAGAGGGGGGGAGAGAGAGAAACATCGATGTGAGAGAGACACATCGATCGGTTGTCTCCCAAACACGCCACCACCGGGGCCAGGATCGAACCTGCAGCCCAGGTATTGGACCGGGAATTAAACCTGAGACCCTTTGGTCCTCTGGCTAACACTCTAACCACTGAGCCATACCAGCCAGAGCTGAACCTGTATATTTTATAAAATCATATGTAAAGGTGGTTCGTAGCGAGTTTTATAAAATCACTGATTTGTGTATATTATGCATCTTGGGTTTGAACAATTTGAGATTGAAAACCACTTGGGCCATTTTCTTTCCCTTCCCCAGGAGCAGCACGGCCAGTGGCCTGGCAGGTGGTGTGGACACTCACCACGTGGAGCTCGCTCTGAGCATAAACAGGAAGATAGGGCTTCTCGGAGCCAGCGCCCACCAGATGGCCAGCCTCCTCCTGGACCAAGCAGTTTGGATCAACACTTAAAAAAATAGATGTTTATCTGAAATAAACTCCAACCTTTCCAACTCATTTTTATTTTTATTCATAGTTAACTAGCTTAGATGTTAGTTTAACTTGTAAAGTAATAAATAAAGGCCATTGTTTCTCTCAACGATTTATGATTCTGGCAAGGATTCCAGGCTCCAGCCTTCCAAATACACTATTTACATAAAATGATAGTATCACTTTTATTCATTTTTAGATAAAGGAAATATATCTTGCTTTTAAGGGAACCTTGGCTTAGTTTGGAAAAATAATAAAATAAATAATAAACATCTGTGAGGAAAAAAATGAAAACAAAAATAAAAATGAGCGGACTAGCATTCCCATCCCCAAAGCCCAAGTTCATGTCACTTCCTGCTGCTCAGAGCTGATCTGAGAGGATCTGGGTGGAGAGACCCGTTCGTGATTTGGCCATTCCCGTCCTCGGTGTTTTCACCAAGATTCTTCCCTAAAGGAAAAAAAAGAAGAAACCGAATGCACTGACAGTGAAGAACAGTAACTGTGGTCCCCTCGTCAGCATTTAGAACCGGTCAGTGCACATCAACACTTGCCATTCTCACTGTGTGGCTGCTTCCCAGCCCACCAATTCTGGCACCCAGGGCTCCCTTTTTGGAAAATTCAACATGATCCCCGAGGATGCCCTCTCCCTCATTAAAGAAACCTTTGCCTGCACTGAGGTGGGGAGATGGGCTTTGCAACGACAGTCCCCCATCTTCTCAGGTGACAGGCACCTGAATAAACCTCTTTCCTTTTTCACCAGCACCTGAATCACAAGTTTGACTTTGGTGGCAGCAGGTAGCAGAACCTTGGTTCTGGTTACAGTCCCACCCGGACCAGGGAGTCAGCACCTCTGGGCATGGGCCAAGCAGCTGTCCAGGTCATTCTGATGCACACGCAAGTCCGAGAACCACCCTTGTCCTATTGGTGCAAATATCAGGATGGAAATCCAGACATGCCCTTTGGAGGGATAAGGGAGAATGAGTGGCAGAGGTCAGGGTGCCTGGAAAGGAACAACTGGGTCTTATTTAGATAGTTAAGGCTTCACGAAGCACAGAGTTCAGGTCACAGCCGAGAAGGTTGAGTCACCTGCTGCAGTCACTCAGCCCATGAGGAGTTTAAACCTTTAG